>NC_000068.7:122081849-122389349 GCF_000001635.26 Mus musculus
CTTACCTCCTATAGCTAGTGTGTTGGCAGACTGCCAGACGAACAGCCGGCTAGGATCAAAGGGCGGCAAGGACTGAAAAAGAGAAAACGGAAATCAGACTCCAAACCTTATTGACCCTAAAACAAATAAGCAATTAATAAACAGGCAGACCTCCAGGGGTGACTCACTGCTTACAACTTCAGTAGAATGTTTGCCAGCATACACAAGACCTATTTTGATCCCCAGAACCAAATACAATGAAATGTTCTTGCTCTAAGCATAAATTCTTTGAACATAGCCCCCTCTTGCTCCCAAAAAAGAAGAGAACACGAGACAGCTCCAAAGGACCATCACTCAAGGTTGACCTCTGCCCTCCATATACACTGGCTCACGTGTGCACCTGCACACCCATGCAGAGATAGCCACATGAACACAAACATGTGCACACAGAGCCACCTGTGCACAGCATGATGCTATGTGCCCATAGGCCCAGCATTCAGGAGGCTGAGGGTCACTTGAGCACAGGACATTAAGAGGTCAGTCTGGAACACAGCAAGACACTGCTTTAAAATAAACAAACAGCCAGGTGTGATGCACACCGGTCATCTCAGCACTGAGTCAGAAGAAGAAGGACCAGGAGTTCAAAGCCATCCTAGACTACATAGTGAGTTTGAGGGCTATGTAAAACAAAACAAAATACAATTATTTAAGTCATGTTGAAAAGAGAATAAAGAATGACAGGAATCGGCTTAATGTTTGAACTTGATTCAAATGTTATACAAGCAAGGGACTGTCTACACCTTTGATTCCAGCACTTGAGGCATTGAGACAGCAGCATCACTATGTTGAGCCAGATCTAGACTAAGCACTATCACACTGAAGCATCACTCAGATGCTGTGCACGGAGCTAGTCTGCATGGCGGAGACCGGGACACCAGAATGTGAAGCCAGCAAGAGGCTGTCTTCTTCAGGAATTCTTCTTTTAAGATTTTGAGCATATGAATATTGTGCCTGCATGTATGTCTGTGCACCACTTGTGTGTCTAGAATCTGTGGAGGCCAGAAAGAGGGCAGCAGATCCCCTGAATTTGGAGTTACAGGTGGTTGTAAGCTGCCATGTGGGTGCTAGGAATGAAACCCAGGTTCTCTGGAAGAGCAGTCAGTGCTCTTAACCACTAAACCATAGCCCCACTCTTTGGGAAAGAAATTCTTTATAGAAAACTGACCTCGAGAGCACACTGAGTGGTGTGACAGACTTGTCCTCTAGCATGGGCTGCTAATTTATGGCACTGCAGAAACAAGCAGTCCTGGCTCATCTGTGAACCAGGCTTTCAAGCAGATGCTTCTAATCTAGACCCTGAAGAGGCTTCAGGGGGGGGTCTGGAAATCCCTCTGAAATAGAAGCAAACCCACAGGTTTTCAGGTAATCCCCCTGGGCATAGGTGCACAGCTCCATTCTTCTTTGCCACAAGTCCTTATTCTGTGTTCACTGTTTAAAGGAGATAGGGTTTTCTGATCTCTTCCCAAAGCCTTGGCTGGTACACATAAGCAGCAGCTCTCTAAATGCAGTACCTGGATGAGGTGGTAGAGTGTAATATCAGAGGGCAGAATACTAGGAGCAGTGTACTGTGGGAAGAGCGCAGCTTTGAGCTTTGGGTAAGGTGTTAAAGCCACCTTCAGTAGCTGGGGGTCCACTTTCTTCAAACAGTTCTCGCTGTCTTCATTCTGAATGACCTACGCAAGAAGACACATGACAGCTGAGGAAGGATGTTTGGATAGTACATACCTCGGTCTAAAAACCAGTCACTTCAGAAGATGCCTCTGAAGCAGCACTGGTAAAGCCGTCCCCTGCTCCAGCATGGAATGGCTGCCTGCCTCTGGACTACATGTCTGACACCAAATCTCAGCTTCCTGCAGGCTCAGGAAGAGAGCTAGATGTGTTGTTTTTAAGTCCTATGCCATTTGAAAACAAGCTATCACTAGTATAATGCTTGCAATATTTATATTTCACATTCGTTAATATCATAAGAACACCCCACCCCACCCCACCCCACCCGACGTCTATTACATTATCATGATGGTGCATGCATAAAATCCCAGTACTTGGGAGCTGAGCCAGAACAATCACTAAGAATGTATGACCAGCATGGGTTACACAGGGAGTTTACAGGCCAGCTCGGACTATACAGTGAACCTGCCTCAAAAACAAAACAAAACAGCCAAGTGTAATGGTGCATGCCTTTAATCCCAACATGCTGGAGGAAGAGGTAGGCTGATTTCTGTTTGAGGCCAGCCTGGTCTGCATATGGAATTTTAGGGCAGCCAGAGTTGTATAGTGAGACCCTATCTCAAAAAAAAAAAACAAATTTAAAAACTAATAAATAAGTAAATATTATTTGTATAAATAAATATAAAAATAAAAAAAAACAAACAAACAAATAAATAAAACTGTCAATCAGTAAGTGCAGATAGATGATTCCCAGCTCGTCCTTCTGACCTGCAGTCGGCTATGGCTAGTCTCTGACAAGTGACTGAAAGCAGGAACAAGGAGCTTGGTCCTGGGACTACACTGTAGCAATCTAAGGGTAATTACCACCAGGAAGAAACTCCTGAGGAAGAGATGTTAGCAGTGTTTTCCCTGTATCCAGTCACTGTATCTTCAGAAAGCAGAAGAGCGCACCCCATGTGGTCCCTCCAAGGAGTTTATAGGGGAAGCTAAAAGTCATGCTTTAAAGTAAACTTTCTAAAAGGGTAAATAGCTAAGATGTAGCACAAGCCACAGATCTAAAATACATTTACTCCCAGAAGTAACCAGATCCTGATTCTATCCTGGAGTTATAGACAATAAATACATCAAAGGGACAAAGACTCTGTGGCCATGCACTAATTCGTTTTTGGCTCAGGATAAGCAATTGTGAAATTGACTTGTTTCATGCTCACCGATCTAACAGGATGCTTGATATCAGTCACACTTTAGCACCAACTGAGATTTACACAATCCAGATTCTCTGTGCTGAGTTTAAAACCAACCCTATTTCTCCACAATCATTTCAAGTGTTGCCCGTACCTGGCTGACACCCCCTGGAGCATACATGGTGGTAGCAAGGGCCAGGAGGGTGTGTCCTTCCAACAGCATACTGCTCACACTGGCCTGATTGGTGGGAATCAAAATCTGAGCATTTGCAAGGCTAGCCTGAAAGATGAGTTTGGGATCTGAAAGTAAAAGGGATAATCACTAAATAAAGAGACATGCAATTCTGAGAAAGAGAGTTTTAAGTCTATCCACAGTAAGAAGGCTTCCTAAGTTGGAAAGTATCTAAAAGACATGGTGTGTATGTGTGTGTTGGGGTGGGGGATTCACCTTCATAAAAATAAAGATTTCAAACAAAGAAAATGTAAAGGTAAGAAAGAATCAGGAGAAAAAAATTCAACAAGTGACGCTCTAAAGAAATCCTATCCTGCAGGCAAAAGGAAAAGTCGGATGCCTTGGTCAACTGGAGCAGCAGTGATTTAACAAAACAAAACAACAGCAAAAATCCAGTGTCACTGTTTTTTGGTCATCGTGAATAAGACACAGGGCAAAGTACAACCTCACAGAACAGCAATGTGGCCGGACAGTAAAAGCCTTCAACAGCCTTTGAGTAGTAATTTTATATGCAGAAACCTGTATGTACTAAAGAGTTTATCTGAAACAAAGGCATCAGGTTTATGTTAAGATATATTCAAGACTGTTATTTATAATAAGAAAAGATGCAAAGACAAGTTCATTGTCCAAAAATGAGAGCACAGTAAGTTAAGTGGGGCCTGTTTACTAAGTGAAATCTTGTGCCAATGTTGAAATAATCACTGTGTCTAAGGATGCAGGGGAAGTCTCATTACACAAAGGCAGTTACAAAACACAGATGTTTTCTGTACTCCTACACAGAGCAGGAGATAAGGCTACCTGCCGGATAACAGCGTAAGAGTAGTTAGAAAGAGAAAGAAGAAAGAAACTGAAGGAAACATGACTGGGTTACCTACAGCCACTTGTGGGCAGTCTTTTTCCCGTAAGCCCAGGCTAGACCTATGCTGGTGTTACCTAGCTGAGAGTTGCAGGTAGCTTCCTTCTTTTTGTTTGAGATAGGGTCTCACTACACAGCCCTACAGGAATAGAACGAATGCACTGTAGATCAAGCTGGCCTTGAACTCACAGAGATCTGCTTGCATCTGCCTCCCATGTGCAAGGATTAAAGGTGTGTGCCACCACCCACAACCACAGCAAAAGCAGGCACTGTGTAAAAGACTGGTTGTTAATGAGCTGCTTGATGCAGGGCTTGTCCCGCACCTTCGCCCAGAATCTGGGGAACACAGTAGCTGGGGTGCATGAGGGTAAAAGGCATTGCTGGCTGCTCCCAGCCCAGGCAGCTGCTGTAGCAGCTCCAGGACGTAGCAGTTTCTTCTCCTTCTAATCTGAGACTGAAGGATTTATGAGTTTCTAGAAGTCACCGTCAGGTAGGAGAGAACCAACTCTAGAAAGCTGTCTTCTGACCTCCACATACGGAAAGCCTGCGGCATATGTACTTAGCATGTGAGAGGCCCGAGCACTGCAAAAGGATGAATGGAAGAAAAAAGGAAGAAGGAAGAAAAGGAGAGAAAGAAGTCTAAAACAAAGGAGGGAAGAAGAGAAGGAAGGAGGAAGAAGGGTCCTGGCTGGTATCGAGAAGGCAGACAATCCTCGTGAAAACAGGGATGTCAATCTACCACAGCAGGAGCTGGACCTGTGACAGCTGCTGGAATTACAGAGTGAAGAGTGCAGCCCAAGGCGGAAGTGAAGGAGACTTAACAATGGAAGCTCTTGGCTCCAATTCTGAATTTCTTGGCAGGCCAGAGGCTAACATTTCTTGGTTTTCTCTTTCATTAGTAAAATTGAGCCAGGATCACAGTCAGATACTTGACGAAGCCAAAGGATTTACTTAAAGAGCTCCCAAGCTAAATACCATTCAACATTCACTGTTTACCTAGAGAAAGTTTGTGTATTTAATACTGAGCAGAATACCTGTCAAGTTACTGGAGACTTGCCGACATTGAACCAAAAATTCAAGCCAAGGGTGAGCTTCATGTAGTTCTTTCTTTTCCAAAAAAGGACAATTTCCAGGACTAAGTCTATATTTAAAAACAAACAAACACACACCTTTGGATCATCACATGGGGCACAACTGTTTTGAGCACATTTGCTCACATGATAGCTGACTCCAGAAAAAAAGCTCTCAGTGTAGGACGCTAAGGTAGCATCTGCATCCCAGGCCAGCCTGGGCTACACAGCAAACCCTGTTTCACAAAACCTGAAAATTAGCTGGGTCTGTACCTCAGTAGTAGAGCACTTGCCTGGAGTGACAAGGCCTTAGGTTGGATCCAGTAACACAAAAACAAAACAATAAACAAAAAACCCCACAAAATCCAGCACCTGTACTCTCAGTGCTCAGGAAACTAAGGCAGGAGGATTGCTGTAACTTTCACCCTGTAAGTCCACCCTGAACTACAGAGTAAGACAAAAACCTGCCATTCTCCACCATGAGTTCTCTCTCTCTCTCTCTGTATTATATATATATATTAAAAACCCACATCTAATGCTGCTAATACTGATTCAATAACAATTAGCAATGGCCACAGACAAAATTCTACATGTTGGTATTGGGTGGACATATGTATGAAATTCTCAACTCTCTGTCCTTTAAGCTCTTTAAAAGAAACATGCTCTCCATTCTTTTTGTTCCCGTGCAATGCTGGTGAATGAAGCCACGGGCTTGCACATGATAGACAAGGGCTCTGCCACTGGCAGCCATCCCCAGACACATTATTTATTCTAACCTCTAGTAACTGCAAAGGCTAATAAATGCTACATGAAATAATTATCAACAAAGCCCGCAGCTGTCCTTAGTTGAACATCACCCTGTGACAACAGATATGCCGGGTGTTCGAGCGGGGAAACCACTTTAAAAGGATCAGTTTCTCAGTCCTTAGTGCTTTCTCAAAGCAGTTCAGGGGGCACACATGGCAGCTGATGCCTTTACTACCAGAATTTAGGAGGCAAAGGTAGGCCTCTGTGACGTTTGGCCAACTCTGTCTACACAGTGAGTTCCAGAGCTACATGGTGAGACCTTGTCTTTAAAGCAAGCAAGCGCACAGCAGTTCCTGTCGGCAGGCACATGGCACACACCTGCAATCCCAGCCCTGAAGCAACAGAATGGGGGCCAAGAGGTCACACTCATTTTAAGACCCTGTTTTAAGCCCCCACTGGCCCCTCAAACCCAGCTCTCAGTACTCACTTGTAATAGTCAAGATAGGTGTAGAGAAGATGCTGTAGGCCGTGCTCTAAACAGTAGAGGATGAACCGGGAATGAAAGTCACACCCTGCACGGGATTTGTAGCTCTGCACGGGGAGGCTGTCCTGCATTACGCCCCCAATCCGGCTCAGCCTCAGGAGGAGACGTTCAAAGTCTTCCAGCTCAGATGCAAGAAAAATGCCACTTCTGTGGGGCAGGTTTGAGAGATGAGAAATTGAAGAAGTGTGAGGTTCAAATCAGACACACTTGCACAAATCTGCTAAGAAGCCACAGCCCTTAAACACACCACTACTAAACAAGACAGAAACCTGCACTTAGAATATCACTTTTTAGATATTTACTTCTGAACACGTCATAACTGTCAAACAGAAAGAGCATGAAAAACACACAGAGACTTAAAAGAAACACTGCATGAGGGCCCGAGAGATGGCCTGGTGGTTAAAGCATAGCTGCTCTTCAGGAGGACTTGGGTTCAATTCCTAGCACCCACATGGTGGCTCATAACCATCTGTAACTCCAGTTCCAGAGGCTCTGATGCCGCTTCTAGATGCCAGGGCAGCAGAAACACATGTACTATACACATATACATGCAGGCAGAACACTCATGTACAGGAAATACAAATAAATTAATCTTTTTAAAACCTACAGATGTTTTGGAAATACATACAGCATGTAAACGGCAGGCTGAGTCTAGACGATTGTGTTTGGAAACTACTGGTGCATTCCTTCCCACTGTGTGCTCTACAGCAACCCCTACCTGCCTGGCTACCTGCCTGGCGTTTGTGGGAACTATTTCACTTCATTCATAGTTTTATAACTACAATCAACCTCAAATAATACGTGGTTTGATTTTGTCTACTTTGAACTTTATACTAAAAACCTCGAAGGACTGAGAATGTATGCTATTCTCTCTTTTCTTTACTTGACATTGGTCACTCAACCATGGTGACACCACAGTAATATCCTTTATGCCATATTTTGTTGGATCTTTGTGGGTCATTTCAGCTGTTCCTAGATTTTAGAAAAATAAATTCACAATTCCATGATTACAAATGAGAAAGAACTGGGTGGTGGTGGTGCATGCCTTTAATCTCAGCACGCCAGAGGCAGAGACAGGTGGATCTCTGTGAGTTCAAGGCCAACCTGGTCTACAGAGTGAGTTTCAAGACAGCCAGGGCTACACAGAGAAACCCTGTCTCAAAAAACCAAACAAATAAAAAAGTGAGAAAGAAATCTTTTCCTATGTTTCCTGGCCGTGTTTATCAAAGAGTTCCTATTGCTGGGATGAAACACCATTATCAAAGCAAGTTGGGAAGGAAAGTTGATTGGTTTACACTTTCACATCTTAATCCATCACTGGGGGAAGTCAGGCAGAGAAAGCCATTAGAAGCAAGCCAATAAGCAGCACTCCTCCATGGCCATGCCTGCCTCCAGGTTCCTGCCCTGTTTGACTTCCTGTCCTGACTTCTTTTGATGATGCTGTGGTGTGTAAGCCAAATAAATCCTTTCTTCCTCAACTTTCTTTTTAGTCATGGTGCTTCATCGCAGCAACAGAAATCCTAAGACAAATGACTATAGCTTGTGTATTGCTGACATAGAACTAGCCAGCACACTGGCCATTTGTGCTTCCTCTATGGTGAAATATGCACGAATTGGTTCTAGTGTCCCATCTCCTCAGACCTAACCTCTCATCTTCCCCTTGCTGTGTTTCTGGATGCCTATCTGTCTGGTTGTGATTCGCCCAGTCAGGAGAGAAGAGCTGGAGGGGTCAGAGATACTGGCTGGCCGACACCTCCCACTAAGGATCCTGCCAAACAATTCTCTTGGTTCCAGTAACTCCTTCCCTGCAGCCTGAGACATCTGGAAAGCAAGCCTCCATGGTCCTCCGAGACCTTGGAGCTACAGCTTCTTCCAAGTTCTTATGCGTGCACATCTGACATTTAGGTTTCACCTCTACCCAGAAATATTCAATGCACAGGGTTACTTCTGCCCAGGTATCTGCTCACCTGCTCATTTATCATTAAGTAAAAAGACCACGTCCTCACGCTCTGTGGGACCACTCTTGCTGGATACAGACACACCACACATGTCCAGGTCTATTTCTGCTCCTGCTCGTCTGTCTTTCCTACCGTCTGGGTCACTGCAGCTTTACAGTAAGCCTTGCTGTCTCTACAGCAAGTTTTTCCCATGGATTCATGACTCACATTTTCATGCAAGCATTTAAAATCAGATTGTTCTAATCCATACAGAAACACAAACCAAGACCTGCTGGGATCGTTACTAAGGCCACACAGTGCCCAAAGAATACTTCAAGAGGGACTGGCCACTGGCTTTTCTTGTTCCAAATCTAACGAGAATGCTTGTATTTTTGTCATCATTTGTATAATGTTGGCCAGAATAATTATTTTTAGATCTCAATGATTTTTCATGCTTAGATTGTCAATTTTTATGAATCTAATAGAATGTATGATTTTCCCTTTAATATATTTACATAATAGAAAAATATTTATAAAATAGATATCATGATCTTCTCTCTCTCTCTCTCTCTCTCTCTCTCTCTCTCTCTCTCTCTCTCTGTGGTTGATTAGCTGAGTTTTGTTTTGTTTTGTTTTTCAAGACAGGGTCTCTCTACATAGCCCCGGCTCTGTCTTGGAACTCACTATGTAACCCAAGCTGGCCTCAAACTCAGAGATCTGCCTGCCTCTGCCTCCAGAGTGATGGATTAAAGGTGTACGCCACTGTGCTCAGCATGAATTAATTTCTCAAATTACATTAAACCAGATAAATTAGTTTTTTTATTAGATATTTTCTTTATTTACATTTCATCCTGGTTTCCCCTCTGAAAACCCCCTATCCCTTCTCCCTTCCCCCTGCTCACCAACCCACCCACTTCTGCTTCTTGGCCTTGGCATTCCCCTATACTGGGGCATAGAACCTTCACAGGACCAAGGGCCTCTCCTTCCACTGATGAGATAAATTAGTTTTTGTTTTTTTTGGTTTTTCGAGACAGGGTTTCTCTATATAGCCTTGGCTGTCCTGGAACTGACTTTCTAGACCAGGCTGGCCTCAAACTCAGAAATCCACCTGCCTCTGCCTCCCGAGTGCTGGGATTAAAGGCGTGTGCCACCACGTCCGGCTGATAAATTAGTTTTTAAACAACCAAATACTAAGGCAAATATTTTGATTAGACAAATTCTACACTATCTTATTTTTAGTAAGTAAGAAGAACACTAACTTTCTGTGAGAAGAACAGAGACCAGAGAAGCAGATGTTAACGGGCCCGTAAGAGAGGCTTAGGCAACATTCTTCCCTCCCCTGCCTCTGGCTCTGCAAGCTGTGAGGCCAGCAGAGCATACACACACCAGCACGTACAGACAGAGTAAGAGTGGAGGACACATGCTAATGTGCACACCTAACTTTCTTCATAAAACTACTCAGCTACTGCTGGCCCACACAATAGGCAAGTTCACACAGTTAGATCTCGTAGGGTTATTTGTAGAAATGAGGCACTCTAGCTCATTCCCACTGACTTCTGTAGGCCAAGGCCGGCACAGCACAGTGTGGTGTCTGACTGCACAAGAAGAGTGCAGACAGCTATAGGACACCTGATCTTGGGGTAACTAAGTCTCGCCTCTAGCCACTTGCTCCTTAAACTTCTGACAGTTCTACATCAGAGGACACCACAGGCCAAACAAAACAACAGAAGGCATGAGAAGTTGCAAGGAGAGCCTCCATCTGCAATTTGAGACTCTGTTCACCACCCCCATGGCATTAAAAACAGATGATTTCAAACAACAGCTTAGAACAATACCCTTTGTTCTAATGTCCTTATGTCGGAGCAACACTGCACTGAACTGGTGGCCGTTTAGAGGGACAAACACAGTGTCCCATGACACTGAACACAGCTGGGGCCTGCAGGCCACAGGTAAGCAGGCTCCCTTCACAGACAGGTCCTGATTCCCTTCCTTCTGGTCTCCCACCTGTTCTGATCCCGCAGCTACAGTACCTGGCCAGCTTGTCTAAAATCTCATTCCTCATGTGACTGTGGCAGCAAGTGCCCTGCTCAATGATGTCAGCACTCAGAGGGGGCCACTTGCTCTGCTGAGGTGACTCGGTTTCCTGGGTCTGAAATTCTTCCATCCACAAGCTGATGCTTGAGCAGTCATGGCGAGCCGTGAGGTGTCTCCACAGGGCTTCCGGGGAGCGCGCTTTGTATTCTACATGAAGAACAAAACACCTTTTAAACCAGCAGTGAAGTATGCTTACTGGCTACTTGTGCTCATATCATGTGTGATTTATTCAGGCCCTCTACTTTTTAGTTTTCTTAGTTTGCTTTGTTCATTTTATAATCACTACTAGAGACAGGAAGAGCGATGTTAGAATGAAGTAAGCATGGGGAGTTGTCATCTCTCTTCCTGACACAGAAGAGCTTAGGCTGCGACAGTGAATGCTACAGGATTCATCACTGCTCAGCCCATCAACTAAGTGCCAGAGGCCCGCATGCTACTAATCCCCACTTTATATATGAAACTCAGAAATTGTGTGGAAAAACACAGTCACTGCAGAGCTGGAATAACAACTTTTAGCTTTGACAATATCCATTCCTTTAACCCTGTGACTTTTTTTTTTCCAGCACCACACTGTAAATCCACTACATTTTATAAGCAAGAGGCCTTAATGCAATGACTGGATTTTAAACAAACTGAACCTGCCCCCAAAAGGATCCTAAAGAGGAGACCCCCAAATACTAAAACATTAGTGCCTAACTTAACCCCCATTTAATGCGCTCATATTTCCGGCCTTTTTATACTTGCCTTCTGGACTTAGTCTGCGGAGAAGGATACATTCCTGTGTTTGGAGATCCCACCGGTGAGCCCAATTCAATGCAATTCTATGGTCCTGTTTGTGAAACTCATCTTTTTTATCATATTTGAGGAATGTGTCCAAGACAGATTTGTGTTTGAAACAGTCCTGTTCCTTTATCCAATACCTAAAACAGTGACATTATAGATTATACACACACACACACACACACACACACATATATATTTTTTTTAATTTTGAAGGAAAAAGCCATTTCTTTCTGCCTGCTGGAGGTAGAGTATAACTCTGATTACAAGTGCTGAAGTGACGAGGAGTTTCTGACGCCCTTCTTTAACATGCAGCCTTTACCTTCCTGCACACTGGATGCTCAGCTCCAGTTACTACAAATGGAGCATTACCCATGATCCTCTCCATTATCACCCGAGGGACTGATGAGCCTACCTGGGGAAAGCCTGCGTCTGTGCATTTTCCTGGAAGTGTCCAGAATAAAGTGCTTCAAGTTGATGAACAAAGTCTACAGTTCTTCTTTCTTTTTCAGAAAAACATTCCTTTTCTTTTAAAATTTCAACCTTGAATAAAAGCAATTAAAGCAATGACCACACAAAAATCAAGAACACTTGTGAAACAAAATGCGTTGGATTAAGTGCCAGTTAATAACTGTATTGTGGGAGAGAGAACGTAGTTCCCTAGTACAGTGTTCGTTCAGCTTCATGTCCTGAGCTTGATCTAGAGCACCACAGAGAAAGTCAGGGGAAGGAAGGACAAGGGAGAGGACAAGAGGAGGGGAGGGGAAAGGAGAAAGAAAAGGAAAACAGGGAGGGGAGGGGAGCTGTGTTCTGCACTACAGTGTTTTATTCTATTAGTGAGAGGACAGTTTTCTGGAGTTGCTTTCTCTCCCTCCTCCATGTGGGTCCCAGGGATGGAAGTGAGGCTGAGAGGCTTGCAGTAGGAGCCTTTACCTGCCGAGCCACCTTTCCAATCTTACAATCTGCACCTTTACATTAATATACAGTCACATAAGTCTTCCTTTGTCATAATGTCAAGTGCCAAAGTAATCACAGTCATTAAAAAAGGACTGTGCCAGATACGGTGATGTGGTAATCCCAGCACCTGGCACGCAGATCTCTGTGAACTGGAGGCCAGCCTGGTCTACGTAGTGAGTTCCAGGACAGCTAGGGTTCTGTTACACAGAGAAACCCTGTCTCAAAAAAACCAAACCAACCAACCAAACAAACAAATAAGGATTGTCAAGTTTATTTATGTTTTTCCTAGAAAATAAAATTATTCATTTTAAAGTTTAAAAAAATTACTAAAGTGATCCAATAACAATATAAGCCATAACCAGGCAGGCTTCTAATTCCAGAAAGCTGAGACGCCAGGGTCAGGAGTGGGGAGGCCAGCTTGGACTACATACCAAGAGTATGAGTGGAATTCCATTTTTACAATGAAAAATGGAAGCTACATGAGGGTCCCCTTGACTTACCAAAAAGTCCCGTATATTTTTATCAGTTGTATAAAAGCATATCTTAAGCAACTCATCTTCCACACTGAAGCCCTAAAATAAATGAAAAATTAAGAAAACAACTTTGTAATGAACCTATTTGAACATAAATATGCTAGTCGCGAAAATGCTCTACTGCAGACAAGTGTCCTGCTAGAACTGCACACCTCTTCTGTTCTTGGGAATCTTTTCTTCATCAGTTATATGTATTGATTGCTTGTCCCCAAAGCCCTGATTACTTTTCCGGAGCAAAGGCAACACACAGAACAATTTAAGCTAATGCCAGGCAACCAGAGCCCAAGATGACAACAAATTGCTATGGTGGTTTACTAGAAAATAAAGGTTGGGCTGGAGAGATGGCTCAATGGTTAAGAGCACTGACTGTTCTTCCAGAGGTCCTGAGTTCAATTCCCAGCAACCACATGGTGGCTCACAACCATCTGTAATGGGATCCTCTGCACTTTCAGAGTTACCAGGGTAAGACTCCAGCCATACGGATGGACGAGAGCCAGCGCTTAGCTCAACCCAGGAGCCCTGCTTCTAGATGTCCCTTCTCAAGTGAGCAAAACCAGGGAGCATGGAGCCCTAGGCCATGGAGGGATAATCCACCAGAAAGTTCAAACAGTGATGTAAGAGTCCCCTGAAGAATACAGAATGTCCTCCAGCAAAACTGAGGCCCTTATGTGAAGTCTTCTATAAAACGGAAGCCCTACATGAGAAGTCTTCTATGAAACGGAAGCCCTACGTGTGAAGTCTTCTACGAAACGGAAGCCCTGTGTGTGAAGTCTTCTACGAAACAGAAGCCCTGTGTGTGAAATCTATGGAAAGCACTGTCTCTGGGGTGTGGTGATGCATGTGTATAGTTTAAGCACTTGAGAGGCTGAGGCAGAAAAACAGTGAGTTCAAGGCCAGCCTGGCCTACCCAGTAAGACCATGTGTAAAAACAAACAAAGACAAGAGATGCCAGGTATGCTGGCTCATGCCTGTAATCCCAACACACTGAAGCTGAGGCAGGAGGATCACAAATGAATCTAAGGCCGACCTGAGCTATAGGTGAGTTCTAGGTCATCCTGGCCTACAGAGCCTCAGAGGCAAACAGATTGTCACCACTCACCATGTTCCTCAGGAGCCTCGAGGCCTCCTCCACGTTGTTCTTTTTTAAACTGTCAAATGCCAGATCTAGGCCGATCCTAACCAGTTCCTCCAGTCGTTGAGCGGAATGACCACTAATCCTAAAGAAAGTTTGTGCCTCTGGTATTCTGTTATTTAAAATGGCATCAGCAATAACTTCCTAGGAAAAAGAAGAAAAACCTAAGTTTAAGTTCCTTTTCATTTTATTATGCTGATTATCAATACAGGCTGTACACATGCATTAGACAGCCACTAAGGGGTCTCTGATTGAAAATCTACTTCTACGAGCTGACTGGAACAGATGGTGAGCAGCTTAGGCCCTCACAACCATGGGACACCCAGAGAAAGCATGGTTACAGCCCTTAGGGATGGGGGCTGTGTCCACAGCTACAGGAGGCAGGGGGAACGCATCAGAATAAGGAGGGCCACAGAGGGGTGAGGGCTCGAGGCTCGAGGCATGGGACTTCTTAGAGATAACTGATCAGAAGACAGGGATTCCAAAAGGAGGGAACACTGAGTGCAGAGATGCGGAATGGAACATCCCAGGGCGAGCCTTCAGAGACTCCACACAACTCACTATAACAAAGAAAGCACCGGCGAGAAAAGCTGATTCCGTCAAGAGGCTGTGCATTCTATCCTGAAGCTCACACACTTTAGGAAGCATGGAAAGGGCTGGAATAACTGAAGGTCAAGGCAATGAGGTGTGGAGGGCATGTGGGGAGGGGGAGGGGAAGGGGGGAACCAGTGATGTTGAGAAAGAAGGACTGAGGACTGCTGGTAGCGTTCTAGAAATTGTAAAGGGAGGAACGCAGGAAGAGGCCTGTAAGACAGAAAGCAGCCAAAACTTAGCAAGAAAAGTAAGCCTCTGGGCAGAGCTGAGTAAGCGCCAGGAAAGGCAGCCGCCAGCGCATCCCTGCCTCCTGCCCCACACAGCAGTCACAGACACAGGCAAATCTGTGTTCGCTGTACTCGGTGAAGGCACCAAGGGATTGGCTTTGCCTCTACAACACCACAGTTCATATAGGGAGAAGGACTCTCCTGGTCCCCAAGACATACAGATAGCAGCATATTTTAAATGAAATATGCTCTTTTCTGTGAAAAGAGAAGCGATAGGTGGACACAGGGAGGATTTAAATGGCAAACATGTTCATTAGATTTTATAATGACTAGGACTGGTGATGGTGTCATAGAAGATCCCTGAGACCTGACTGCCAGAAGTAACTGTTTATCCAGAAGTCAAAAAAAAAAAAAAAAAAAAAAGCATGAGGCCAAAGTGCCCTGGAGGGGATAGGGCAGAGGCAGGCCTACCTACGATGACCATGGCAGTGGGGTATCCGAGGTGGGAGGACCTAGGATACAAGGAAAGCTAGAAAGAGAGACCTATCTCCCAAATACATGAAAAATAAAACAAAGTTCCAGGCCACCAAGGCAGGACTGCTGGGAGAGGCTGGTCCTGTGGCAGATGGGTCATTACATCGGCAGGATCTAGTTATAGAGATCTGAAGCCAGGCCCAAGAGCTCACATTAGTAGAACCTGAGACCCTGGCCAAAGACTCTACACCGGTGTGCAGACTCTGAATCCCATTTCTTAGGTCTTTTCTTCGGCTCCCTGAATCTGGGAGAGATCTGACGCATACGTGCTCACTCACCTCAAAGCTGAGTTCCTCCCAAACCCGGTCCTCCTTCACTGTGACGACACCTTCATTTACATCAGATTCATCTATGGCATCTCCTGGTTTCCAAGGAAACTTTATCATAAAAGTCCGAAGCTCATTGATGTAGCTGGTCAAAATGGCCACTCCTTTCTGAAAATGCTCATCTAGCTCTGTGAAAACCATCAGTGTGTCAGTGTGCATGTGCATGCACGTATGTGTGCATGTGTGTATGTGTGGCAGGAGTATGAATATGTGTTTTCATGTGCATGCACGTATGTGTGCATGCATGTGTAAACAGGAATGGAAAGAAAAAGGAAGGAGAACATATCATGACTTGTTGAAACAAATTCTAGAAATTGTCAAATTTCAAAACAAGTATTTTCAAATGATAACCCTTCCCTTCCTACAAGCAACTGTGTTTAGCATAGTCCTCTTCATTCTCCCTCCGCACCTTATCCCTAGATCTTTCTGCCTGTGCCCCTAGAGTCAGACCATCTCCCTCACTCAGCTTTCTTTGCAGCAGTGTGTCCTGCCAGCTCTGCATCTATTTCTCTTCTGACCAATGACATGCCTCATCCTCACTGCTCTGACCAATGGCATCCACAGCCCTCACTGCTCTGACCAATGGGATCCACAGCCCTCACTGCTCTGACCAATGGCATGCCTCATCCTCACTGCTCTGACTAGTGGCATGCACGGCCCTCACTGCTCTCACCAGTGGCATGCACGGCCCTCACTGCTCTCACCAGTGGCATGCACGGCCCTCACTGCTCTCACCAGTGGCATGCACGGCCCTCACTGCTCTCACCAGTGGCATGCACAGCCCTCACTGTTCTTACCTTCAGTGTGAACACAAAGCTCCCTTATCTGTTTGTTAAGGAAGGACAGTGTGAGGTGAAGCAGCTGCTCAGCAAAGTGTTTGCTTTGGGTTTCCGAGTCACTTTCTCTAATTGCTGAGCATAGTAAATCCAGGGCTGGGCTCATCTCTTCTACCTCTGAGAACGAAGGAAGAAATTAACAAGGGAACACCAGACTGTCTCCCCGACATGACACATCCAAAATGTTAGTGGCAGTATTCTGAAATATAAACAGGCCTAATGTACTTCCCAAGCTTGCACGCCTTTATGAAGGCTATTACTTGCGAACCTCAATGGCTACACTCACAAGTAAACATTTACTGGAATTTCTGCCACTATTTTGCACTTGGTGCTTTATGAGCTCATTTTTTTCTCTTTTCAACAACCCAATACATGTTTACTCCCTTTCCATAGATGAGAGGAGACTGAGGTTCAGAGAAAGTCACTTACCCAAGCTAATTTTGAAAGTATATAAAATGGCAGAGCCAACATTCGAACTTAAGCCTGGGTGAGTCCAAAGCCGCTCCAACAGGCATGCTGGCCAGGTGTGTAACATGCCCTGCATTGCCTCTGAACTTGAGGGCTCATGGGGCAACTCCTGCTGATCTCAGCACCCACCCAGCTTTGCATTTGCATATGGGAAAGAACTATGGGAAACGTGGGTCTGGGGCAGTAAGGGAGGCTTATTCCCACACAGCTTCTCTCAGATCCACTTCTACTTTTGAATAAAAGCAGTGCAGGTAGAAGAGAGAGAGTTGGGAAAAGCTATCAAACAGTACAAGTGGATGTGGCCAAACAACTGCGTGTGGAGCACCTTTCAACACCACAAATCAAGGCTTTTCCGATGAATCACACTTTGTGTGTGTGTGTGTTTGTTTGAGACAGGGTTTCTCTGAATAGCCCAGGCTGTCCTGGAACTCACTCTGTAGACCAGACTGACCTCAGACTCAAGAAATTCACCTGCCTCTGCCTCCCAAATGCTGGGATTAAAGGCGTGTGCCACCACTGCCCAGCTAAACTATATATATTTTTAGATTGAGAAGTATTAAAAACAAATCTAAGCGGAAGAAAAATCAACCTTACTATCAAGACAGAAGCAGGTTAGGAGTTTAGCTCAGCGGCAGAGCACTGACCTAGCACATGCAAGCTCCTAGGCTTGATCCTCAGCACAAAGAAAAAAGAGAGGGGAGGGAGGAGGAAGGGAAAGAGATGGGGTGGGGGACTTTATATGAATTTGATTTCCTCTCTCTTTTCTTTTTTTTTTTCTTTTTTTGTTTTGTTGTTGTTTTGTTTTGTTTTTGAGACTAGGTCTCATTATTGTAGCCCTGCAGGCTGGCCTCGAACTCACTATGTAGATCAGGTTGTCCTTAAAAACACAGCAATCTGCCTGCTTCTGACTCCCAAGTACTGGAATTAAAGCCCTGTGCTTGATTTTGTTTATTTTGAGACAGGCTCGTATACCATCCCGGCTTCCTTCAAATTTACCAGGTGGCACAAACTAGCTTTGAACTTGCAGTTCCCCCTCCTCACCTTTAGAAATGCTGGAATTACAAGCATGTAGCACCAGCTGCACCAGGCCTGCCTCATTTTATTTTATGTGTATGAGTGGTTTTCCTTCCTGTCCTTCAGGTACAGATATGCACCATGTGTGTGCCTGGTGCCAAAGGAAGCTAGACAAAGACATCAGATCCTAGAAGCTGGGGTTACAGGTGGTTGTGAGATACTGTGAGTGCTGGGGATTGAACCTAGGTCCTCTGGAAGAGCACTGAGTGCTCTAGTCTACTGTGCCATCTCTATAGCCCTTCTTTCTTATTTTTAATCAGAGGCCAGAGGTGTTTGATCTCTTGGAGCTAGAGTCACAGGAGGGTTGTGAGCTTCCTGACATGGGTGCTGGGAACTAAACTCAAGTCCTCTGGAGGAATGTGTACTATAACAGCTGAGCCATCACTACAGTCTGAGCTAATATTAAAAAGAAAAATTTTAATTCATATTCTCATAAGAATACACACCAATAAAGAGATTGTTATTTTCTCCATGTAACTAGAGTGCAAATTCATAAAACTTGTCTGGGGACAATTTACTAAGGCAACTTTAACTGCATATTGCCTCAAATATGGCAATACGCTTGGAGCTAGAAATTCCACATCTAGAATTTATCCCAAGTAAATAACTATACATAAGTACAAACACACACACACACACACAGACACACACACGGGGGGGGGGGGGAGGGAAGAATGAACATTTATACCAGGTGTGGACAGGTGTGCACTGCTGCACTCAGCGCTGGAGAGTCTGAGCATGAAGGCCACAGGCTACTTCCTGAGTTCAAGGCTAGCTCAGGAGACACTGAGCCTCAGTCTCAAAAAACTGCAATCAATCTAAATGTTTAATAAGAATCTTGCTGGGTAAATTAGGATAAAAGTTTATACAAAGAAATCCTATGCCACTACAATTAGTAACCTAATATGTTATACAAAGATACCTACAATCTCTAGCAAGAGGAGGAAACGCAGCTTGTAATCCTACACACAGGGGAAGCTCTATTACACAGCTCCTTTAAAGCAGCGCTTCTCAACCTTCCGAATGCTGCAGCCCTTTAATACAGTTCCTCACGTTGTGGTGACCCCCAACCATAAAATTATTATGTTGCTACTTCATAGCTGTCATTTTGCTATTGCTGTAGGTCGTAATGTAAATATCTAATATGGAGATTATTTGATATGTGACCCCCCAAAGGTGTTGCCACCACAGGTTGAGAACCACTGCTTTAAAGAAAGCATTTACTTGGTTACCTGGCTCAAGAATAAATGTTAGGTTCTCTACTTGTTAAGAAAAGCCAAAATCTCAAAGAATTGTTAAAGGAACAAAAAAGTACCTAAATCAGTGAAAAATTTCCTAACAAACCCCAGCCTACAATCCTGTATAAAGCAGAAAGACAGGCTGCCGATGCACAGCTCAGTTGGAAGATGGCTAACTCCAGGAGTCTTGTTCCTCTTCACACATCACACTCCTGACTCCGAAGCTCATCGGAGCAGAGCACAGGGGGTAAGCAGTCAACACGGTGGGGTGGTGCTGTTCTAGTGCAGGACTGCACAGGGTCCACACAGGTGGCAGACACAGGGGCTGGGGTGCTGAGCTCCTTGCCCAACAATGAGAACATCTATAGACTTTGACAACCTTTCTCAAAGTACATAAGCTCTATAAATGAGTCTGACAAGCAAAAAGCCATTAGAAGACACAGGGAAGGGGCTGGAGAGACGGCTCAGCACTTAAGAGCACTTGCTGCTCTTTCACAGGACTGGAGTTCAGTTCCCGGGACACACATCAGGAGGCTTACAACCATGTGTAACTCTAGTGTCACAGGATCCATCTTTGGGTGTCCCCAGGCATCTGGACAAATGTGGGGAGACACACACACGCACGCGTGCGCCCACACACACACACACACACACACACAAACTATAAAAACAGTAATAATTTGAAAATGCCTAAAGTGATAAGTATGCACGCAGTATCTTACTCACGTCTTAGGTACAGATGGGATGAAAAGGGATGCTGCTGATCAGGAGCAGGAGATTGTGAAGACGGAGTAAGAAGATTTTCCTTGCTCTTCAAGAAGAAATCTACTGTGTCCAGCTGACGATTTTCTATGCCAGCCTAAACACGGAGAGGAAAGAAGGCAGAGGGGAGTTACCCCGTGGGGCCTAGGGGCTTGGGGCTGGGGGCGCAGATTCTTTAAACTTCAGAAGCTAAAAATGGAGATATCTGGGAACTACGAACCACAGAGACAAACTCATTACTACTAATGAATGATCCCTATGTGACTCCAACTCTGAGGGGCTCCTGTCCACTACAAGCTGTGCCCAAAGGTGGTGGCAATCTTCAGCCCCAAAACCCACCCATCTCTTCAGCTGAAAATAACGAGAGGAGGAAATTAGTTGTATTTTCAGAAAATAAAAAAGTTTGGGTCAGATAGTTTGAAGTAGAGTTGAGCATTCTTAGACCAACTGAATCTCTCCCTCTGCTCTAATTATAAAATGGTATAATGACCAAATATGGGACAGAATAGAGCACAGTGAAGTAGGAATGACCTCCAGACCCAGATCAGTCTGCCTGGGGTGGGTGTGGCTAGTGCCCAATGGTGCCCTCTGCTGGTTGACAGCTCTCTACCCCAGGCTCTTAGGGTCATGGCAGCCCTCTGTTTAACAATGGAAGAATTTTAACTCAGACACAGTCAGAAGACACACTTGTATATTCAAGAGAGGAGGTAGATGTGGCAATATTTGATACCAGCACTGGGGAGGGTCAGGCTCTGGGGAGAGTTAGGCTCTGGGGATGGTCAGGCTCTGGGGAGGGTCAGGTTCTGGGGAAGAGTTAGGCTCTGGGGAGGGTTAGGCTCTGGGGAGGGTCAGGCTCTGGGGAGGGTCGGGCTCTGGAGAAGGTCAGGAGGATTTTGAGTTCCAGGCCAGTTTGGGCTATGGAAGGAGACCCTGCCTCAACAAATAAAATCATAAAACACAGGAGCTAGAGATCTGTGAATCATCTTTCCTACTCTTGATCCCCTTCACTTTCTCAGCTTATTTGCTCTTATTTGAGTGACTTTGTCTCTCAAAGTTTAATGATCTCCAGAAACCTTAAGTGTACGTTATTTGTGGTCAGTGGAGGGATAAGGACTTCTATATGTACATGCAACACAAATGTCAAAAATTGAGTGAGGTATGAAGAACAAAAAACTTTAAAAGGTTGGAAAAGAGGCTAGAGATGGCTCAGGAACTGAGACTGCAGAGTGAACTGCAAAGGACACAAGTTCTGTTCCCAGCACCCACATGGCACCTCACAACTGCCTGGAACAACAGCTCTAGGGATAGGACATCTTTGTTTGGCCTCTAAGGAAAACCGCACTCATGTGTGTACACACACAATTAGAAGTAAGGCCTATTATGTTGGTGTGCTTAAATACTGTTATGTTCATAGGTATTCTTTCATCAATATTTTATAAATTTGTAGGCAAGCACAGGTGATTTCAGTATACTTTCATTACAGCACTGACCTTAAATTCAGAGATGTATGTGAGGAAAGACTCTAAAAGAGAGTTATTAAATATATTTATGTGTGTGTCACACACATTATTCATATAACTACACAAATCACACACACACACACACACACACACACACACACACACACACACACACACATACACACACACCCCCCACTTGTCCAAGGTCAGTCTTGCTTGGATACATAGCAAGTCTGAGACTAGCCTGAGGCACTCTTGTCTGGCAACAAACAACAGCAAGCCTTTTGGGGCTGCACGGGATGCCCTGACTTCCCTCCAGTTCCTTTCTTTATAGCATACTGGGGTTACGGGGTCAGCCACTCTCTATTTCTTAATCTATTAAAAAGACAGGGAGAATAAAATTTACTCAGTCATGGGTAGTTTGTGGGGTTGTTTTAGGACTATGATACATATGGAAGAGTGTGTGAGAACTATAAAATGCTATATAAACTCAGACTCTTATCTTCTATCTGGATGGGAGGGGTACAGAAATGAAAGCACCTCTACCCCGTTCTCCACAGCCAGCTTCTCATCTGATTAGCTTACGGCTGTCTCCATTCCTGTCACATCACCTTTCCTAAATAATATTTGCTGTGATCAAATATCTTTAGCGCTAATAAGAGTAATAAGGAAATAAACAGATGAACGGTGCAGACAGTGAGAGCATATAAATTCTCTCTGTCCCTCATTAACACAGCAAGTGAGGGGTGGGGCAGATCCCAGTTACCTCTAGAGCGTGGATAGGGATTGAGCACCGTCCCCAACCGTTGAGATGACAAAGGGAGTCCACAGTGCTGGCGCTGCCGTGGATCATTAGTCTGTTCAAAAACTCCTCTTGGGTTAAACCAAACAAAATCAGAGACAGACCATCATCTATGGGAAAAATAAAAGTTAGCATTAATAAATTAGTAGGGACTGAGATCTTAAAGTTATGACTTAGATATTAATTTCTTTTTTTATTAGATATTTTCTTCATTTACATTTCAAATGCTATCCCGAAAGTCCCCTATACCCTCCTCCCACCCTGCTCTCAACCCACCCACTCCCGCTTCCTGGCCCTGGCATTCCCCTGTACTGGGGCATATAATCTTCGCAAGACCAAGGGACCTCTCCTCCCACTGATAGACTACTAGGCCATCCTCTGCTACATATGCAGCTAGAGACACAAGTTCTGGGGAGGTACTGGTTAGTTCCTATTGTTGTTCCTCCTATAGGGTTGCAGACCCCTTTAGCTCCTTGAATCTGCAAAATCTAGACCAGTCTGGTCTACAAAGTGAGTTCCATGCCAGAAAGGGCTATATAGTGAAACTTTTTGTTTGTTTGTTTGTTTTTTGAGACAGGGTTTCTCTGTATAGCCCTGGCTGTCCTGGAACTCACTTTGTAGACCAGGCTGGCCTCGAACTCAGAAATCAGCCTGCCTCTGCCTCCCAAAAAAAAATTTTTTTTTAAAATATGTGTGTGTGTGTACATGCACTCGCTGTGATAAAACACCATGACCAAACTTGGAGAGAAAAGGGTTTATTTCACATTAAAAATTACCATCCTTCCTTTCATGAAAGGAAGCCAGGGCAGAACCTGGAGGCAGGAACTGAAGCAGAGGCCATGGAGGAGTGCTGCTTACTGGCTTGCTCCCTAGGACTTATTCAGCCTGCCCACTTCCCCTTTTTTAAAAAAACTTTGTTTAGTTTATTTATGTGTGTGATGTTTTGCCTGTATGCATGTTTTGCACACCATGTGCATGCCTGCTGGGATGGTTGGGAGGCACCATATAGGTGCTGAGAATCAGCCTGGACCTTCTGCCAGAACTAGTGCTCTTAAATGCCCCTCAGCCTACTTTTTGTACAGCCCAGCACCACCTTCCCAGGGGTGGTACCACCCACAGTAGGCTGGGTCCACCAAGTCAATCAATCATTGAGAAAATGCTTCCAACCAGGTTTCCAGTAGGTAATTCTGCAGGGCACCTTCTCAGTGGAGGTTCCTCTCCCGGATAACTCTAGCTTGTGTCAAGCTGACAAGAAAAACCAACCAGGACATACCCTGAGTTGTTATGGTATTAATGGACTGATGATTTTTCAATGTTTTTATCACATTTATTTATTATTGTGTGAGTGTGTGCATGTATGTGTAGGTCAGAGGACAACTTACAGGAGTCAGTTCCCTGCTTCCATCTTGTAGGTTCCCAAGATGGGGCTCAAATTATCATCAGGTTTGGTGGCAAATGCCTCACCCAACGGGCTATCTTGTCTGCCCCAGAGTTTTATATTTAAGACACTGATCACAAGTCTCATTTTCATAGAAACAATGCAGTAGGGCTGGAGCGGTAATACATTTGCTTAGCATGCATGAGACCCTGGGCTAGAGTCCCAGCATTACAAAAACTATAGTTAAAAAAATACCAAAAAATGTACACTATGAAATGACACTATACTTGGCATTTATACTTCATATTGTCTTGAACATTTAGTACTGGAAAACCTTAATAATTTATAGAGATGACAGATTTCTGGTTTATTAAAATAAAACAAGCAAACAGCATGCCTCTGGATACACAAAACATCAGATTCTACTAAGGCTGAGACTGTATCTCAAGGGTAGAACGCTCGTCTGGCATGGACAACACCCTAGTTTCAAGCCATAATACAAAAGGAAGGAAGGAAGGAAGGGAGGGAGGGAGGGAGGGATGGAGGGAGGGAGGAATCACCATTTTCTGATCATGGTGTTCATACTTTGGGAGGCTGAGGCAGGAGGATCATGAACAGCTCCTGGCTGGCCAAGGCTATACAGAGAAACCCTGTCCAAAATGAGACACATAAAACCCAAGGCAGGTATAGCAGCATATTCCTGTAATCTCAGCACTAGAGAGACAGAGGCAAAAGGACTGCCACAAGTTGGAGACCAGTCTGGTCTACATAGCAGGTTCCTGATTGGCTAGGAGATTAAATAGTGAGAGTCTGTCTTTAAAAAGCAAAATAAACAACAACACTAAAGCACTAAACTAAGCACTAAAAAAGAAACCAGCACACAACATTCAAGCCCTGTAGGACGTTAAGCACCTATGCTGAATGGATGCACCTCATATATAAACTGCTCTATGCCTGCAGCACAGGGCCAGGAGAGGTCGGGGAAAGTGCAAGGAAAGTCTAACCAGCAACCAACATACAGGAGTCCAGCAGAGAACCCAAACCAGACATACAGCAGCCCAGCAGAGAATCCCAAACCAGACATACAGCAGCCCAGCAGAGAACCCAAACCAGACATACAGCAGCCCAGCAGAGAATCCCAAACCAGACATACAGCAGCCCAGCAGAGAACCCAAACCAGACATACAGCAGCCCAGCAGAGAACCCCAAACCAGACATACAGCAGCCCAGCAGAGAGAACCCCAAGCCAGATATACAACAGCCCAGCAGAGAACCCCAAACCAGATATACAGCAGCCCAGCAGAGAACCCCAAACCAGATATACAGCAGCCCAGCAGAGAACCTCAAACCAGACATACAGCAGCCCAGCAGAGAACCCCAAAATAGGAAAACAACAGCCTACTAGAAACCACAAGGCAGAAACACAACAGCCTACTGAAGAGAAACCCAAATTTCACTTCAACACCTAAGTTTCTATGCAGAGATACAGGTTCAGAGTGCCAGGCCAGCAGCAGCTGCAAATCCAGATTTTGTATAAATCTCTTCCACTTTTGCATTTTGCATTTATGATGTTCTCTTTTTAAAAGCCCGAGCTAGGTGTGTGATAATACAGGCCTGTGGTTCTAAGAACTAGAAGATACGGACAGTAAGATCAGGTGGTTAAGACCAGCATCAGTTCCATAGCAAGTCTGAGGACAGCTGGGGCTATGTAAGACCTTGTTTAAAACCAAATAAAACCCTTGTCAGTTCTGACCAAAATAAATATGCAGCATATACATGGCCCATGTATATATATATGTATATATGTGTGTGTGTGTGTGTATGTATATACATATATATGTGTGTGTATGTAAGACTAGTTAAATGAGGTTTTTTTTGAGTTAAAAATTCATTCTACATTACTCTTTTTTTTTTTAGTTTTTTTGTTTTTTTGAGACAGGGTTTCTCTGTATAGCACTGGCTGTCCTGGAACTCAGTCCGTAGACTAGGCTGGCCTCGAACTCAGAAATCCACCTGCCTCTGCCTTCCAAGTGCTGGGATTAAAGGTGTGCGCCACCACGTCTGGCCCTACATTACTCTTATTATCTTATCTGGTATCTTAACATTTAGCTGAAGAGAAATTATTTAAATTAAGCCCAGGGCTGGAGAGACGGCTCAGTGTTTAAGAGCACAGGCTTCTCTTTCTGAGGAGCCAGAGTTAGTGCCCAGCACCACAAGGCAGCTCACAAACTGCCTATAATTCTATATCCAAGGGATCTGATGCCCTCTTTTGGCCTTTGCAGGCCCCAGACATGCATGTAAACAAAACACCACACACATAAAATAAATTAAGACACACAAGACAGTGTTTCAAAGAGTAACTTCAGCTTTCCTCCCAGATTAAGTACCACTTTGTAGTAAGACTAGGCACATGCTGGCATCCAGGCAGCAGAAGTGAATTATGTTAACAAGTCACACTTTGGGCTGGCAAAATGGCTCAGTGAGGGGAGAAGACCTCCAAGGCCGAAGAACCTGAGTTCAGTCCCTAGGATCCACATGGTGGCAGGAGAGAACCGACTCTCAGAAGCTGTCCTTAACCTCTGCAGAAGTGCTTTGGCATTCTGAATTCGTGCGCGCACATGCGCACACACTCGAGGATGCGTGAGAAACAAGTATACGTTTACAAAGCAGTCACACCTCTCCGAAGAGTCCGCCCATCGGATACAGCCTGCTCACCTGTCAAAGCAAGGCACAGCTGCTGGTCTCCGCCAATGTCTACAGGAGTACACTTCTGGCTGAGAGAAAAACACTGCATGCTCTGGGTCTCCAAGTCCCAGAGGCCGATGGTGCAGCTGGTCGCTCCTACTGCCCAGGTAAACAGTGCAGTAAATCCCGTCACAGACAGGCACGTGAGCTCCGTGGGCTGCTCATGTTCACTCAGGTGCATTGTCTTCCACGGCCTTCCTGGATCACTGCTCTTCACGTGCTCCTTCTGAGGAAAAGCACACCGGCCACGTGGGACATCCCCGGGAATGAAAACGTGGGTTGGCACAGTGGGGGTGTGGTCAGCAGATTCCAGGGACTCCAAACGCAAAGCACTCTGGAACCACGGAGCACAGCAGGAAACCTCTGGTTCCGAGCCCCTCACTGATTCATTCAGTGACAACAGCTGGGCTCTCCAGGACCTGGAAGACAGGGCAGCACTTAGCACCCATTCCAGTAAGGGCAACAAGTCAAACAGTAGAGCAGGAGGGTCATTCTGCATTCAAGGCGGCCTGCTCTACACAGCAAGCTGCAGCAGCCTAGGGCTACATAGTAAGACCTTGTCAACAAACAAACAAACAAACAAACAAACAAACAGGAAAGGAGACCCTAAAAGTGAGTGTTTGTACCTATCAACTTGAAAGGACACCTTGCTCAGTTTCATGTTGTGGGCAGAGTTAACCAGGTCGTCTTCATCTATCCCTGGAGGCCCTTCAATAGGAAGGTCTTCCAGTGTTCCTTCACACAGTAGGTGTCCCGGATGTTGCCTACATTGAAAAAGAATAATAGCCATATCAAAAAAAAAAAAATGATGAACAACCCCAAACTTGTATCACAACTACTTCTGGGTTTGTGTGTGTATGTGTGCTTTTTATTTTGTTTCAGTACTTTTTTGTCTTTTTTTTTTTTTAAAGTTTGTTTTTAAAGTTTTTTTGAGAGAGAGAGAGACCATGCAGTGGGTTGGTCAAGAAGTGGGGCGGATGTGGGAGGAGTTGCGAAAGGGAAAGAATATGATCAAAATATATTTATGAAAATTTTTAATAAAAGTGAACATGGATACAGAGAAGAATGGCACAAATGTTGTATTTTCAAGACTGCAATCTTTTTAACATCCCTTGTAGAACAGTGATAAAGTCAGCACCCAAGAATTTGACTCTATGGGCTGGAGAGATGGCTCAGTGGTTAAAAGCACAGAGAACTGGGTTCAATTCCCAGCAGCCACAGTGTAACTGTCTATAACTCCAGTCTCTGCAAGCACTGCATACACACACGTGGCACACAGGCATATATGCAGGCAAAACACCCTCATACACAAAATAATAAAAATAATAAAGCATTTTTAACAACAAGAATCTGGCTGTACAGAGCAGTCTGTTTCACCAAGTGAAAGTGCTTGGCAGTCCAGCAGTGTTCACTGCCTAGCTCCCTGCAAACGCCATGCTGATTACAGAAAGTCTAAGCCTTTCAACACCTTACAGAAGAAGTAAGTATAACCCACTTTACAGATACAGACAGTAAGGCTCAAGAGAAACACTGAACCAGTCTAATTTAACCACAGAGCTTAGGGTCTGAATCTTCTTTTTACATTTATTTACTTATTGGGGTTAGAGAGGATTCAGGCATTCCACAGAAGGCTGTGGAAATCACATTTCTCCAGCCCAAAGCTAAGGTTTTAATAACTCATTATCCCACAACAAAGGAAGATTTGGCCCAGGATCGTGAATGGGAAAAGCAAAGTATGTTCGTGAGTGAGGACGGCCGGTTGTGTAGAGTGATGGCTGTCACACTTGAGAAAGGAAGAGGGTTGTGGAAGTTGTTAGTGCAAAGATCTGGAGGAGTGGTTTCAGATGCTGACAAAGCCCAGAGTGTGACTATGAGAAAGGACAGCTGGAGGGAAAAGTCACAATGATGCCAAAGAACAAGACCCAGCTATTCACAGTGCTGAGCAGGAAAGACCACTTGAGCTGGAAAAACAGTCAGGTGAGTTCTCAAAGAGCATTTCAAACTTTATTTAAAAGAAAAAAGAGAAACAGGAAATAATTTAAAAATACACAGTGAAGTACTAAACTGTGGCTCAGAAGCAGAAGTGCCAAAAAAAGTTGGGAGAGAAGAAAGTCATGAAATAAGACAAGAACAGGCTGAGTGAACTGTCTTAAAACCAGGGCCAGGCAGGGTAATCTTAGCATCAGGAGGCTGATATGAGTTTGGGAGTGGCCTGGAAGGCATAGCGAGACCTTGTATTAAACAAACAAACAAAAAAACAAACTAAGTAAACGAGGTCACACCATCTCCCCCGGGAGACCCCATCAGTGTCTACTTGTTTTCAGAACAAAGTCAAAACATAAATACATCAGTAGCCGTTTAAAGCAAACTGGGGCTTGCAGTCTCTTGGTGGCAAACGTCTGGCTTGTTGACCATGACTGAGGCTCTGGCCTTGATCCCTGGCCCCAAGAGAAAACATTATAGCTGAGAAGACTCCCAGCAGGTATGTAAAAATAAATTTACCCTTTCTAAGAACCAAACTATAAGCAATACAACTCATGAAAAGCACTCCCAACCACTCATGGACTGATCTTATTCACATCAAGGTGGAACTAAAAGACTAGATCGTTTTGAATGACCATATATATTGTCAGCTCAAAAATGCTGAAAGGCAGCCAGGTGCCTTTAATCCCAGCACTTGGGAGGCAAAAGCAGGCAAGTGAGTTTGAGGTCAGCCTGGTCTACAGAGTGAGTTCCAGGACAGCCAGGGCTACACAGAGAAACTCTGTCTCGAAAAACCAAACCAAACCAAACCAAACCAAACCAAACCAAACCAAACCAAACCAAACAAACAAACAAACAAACAAAAATGCTGAAAGGCCTATTTCCATATCATTGAGTTACATGAGAAGATTATAAAACCAAGAGCAGCAAGCAAGCTATTGGAAAAGCCACACAAGCAAGCGGTCAGCATTGCCTGCGGAGGTTCTCAGGCAGCCACAGGTTCAGTTCCTCAGAGGGAAACACCTGTGGGAATCCCCAGGAGGAAAAGCTAGCTGAATAAATCTCGTCAGATTCCTCTAAGAGGAGCACGAGTCCCGGTGCTGCCAGGCTCCCAGCCACAAACCCAGCAAATTCAACAGCAGCTGAATTCCATTCTCTTCTACTCTTAAATGGGACAAGAAGTAGGGGTGAAGCCGGGCGTGGTGGCGCACGCCTTTAATCCCAGCACTTGGGAGGCAGAGGCAGGCGGATTTCTGAGTTTGAGGCCAGCCTGGTCTACAAAGTGAGTTCCAGGACAGCCAGGGCTACACAGAGAAACCCTGTCTCGAAAAAACAACAACAACAAAAAAACCAACCAACCAAACAAAAAGAAGTAGGGGTGATATATAAAAAGCGAGCCTCTTAACACTGCATAATCCTGATTATTTATGACATAACCTTTACATAATACCACCTATGTGGAAACCAAACCTTTAATATACAAGCCAAAATATAAAGGCAGCCACAATCATTTATACACACTCTTGCATGGTAACAGTCTTACTGTAGGAGCCATAATGAGATCTAACTGCATAGCAAAGAGGCTTTTAAAAAAAGCTAAGGAGTATATTTTAAACCTTTTATGGGTCTATTTACCTCAAATGAGAAATTTGAGCCATCTACCTACCTGAAATACAAATGTAGGTTAAGAGCAACTGCAGTACTGGCTGAGCTGACCAGCACCAGAACATCCAAGTCCTGAGACACTCTCAGCGATGTAAAGGAAGAGACACTGGCGGGCTCCAGCTGCTCAGAATCTTCTCTGAGAAGAGCCAGGTCCACTTGCGCTACCTGCGTGCCATCCATAGTGTTAAAAATATCTGAGTTAGAGTTAAAGAAGTGTCAGTTTATAAATACGCAGGACCCTTTAAATCATAAGGTTGTCTGAATGGTTACCACCTCGCAGGTACAGCAGGAGGGCTGGAAAGAGGGCATTCTCCAACACAGTAACCAGATGACTGAGAAGCCAGCGGCTTAACAAGCCGATGCACAGTTCTTCCTAGCTGCTGCTTACCATCCTGTTACAGAAGGGTAAACCCAATCTAGCATTACACGTTAGCCATACCCAAATGTTGTCTCAACATGCAACCAACATTAAAAGCTCAGATATTTTGTTTTCTTGTAAGTCACCAAAATCTTACCTACACTTAGAATAAATACAACTATATTTGGATAATAAATTTTCTTTCTTTCCTCCCTTTCTTTTTTTCCTCTTTTTTCCCTTTTTTTTTTTTTTGTTCCTTCCTTATGAGGCCTCTGGTCCAAAACCATAAGGAAAGGAAAGGTCGACCTTTATTCAGAAATAAAGGTCTAAAACCATGTAAGAGGTCAGTTTTCCAACCTTCAAAATAATTTTGCTAATAGATACATAGTATAGTATTTTCAGAAACTATTAATGCAAAACATTCACTGAAATGATGGAATTATATGGATTGGTAATGCATATTTGTAACTCTAGTCTTTGGGTATTTGAGGCCTTAGAAAAAGAAAGAACGTATCAAAAGATGGCCTAGTCAGCCATCACTGGAAAGAGAGGCCCATCGGACAGGCAAACTTTATATGCCCCAGGACAGGGGAACGCCAGGGCCAAAAAAATGGGAATGGGTGGGTAGGGAAGTAGGGGGGAGGGTATGGGGGACTTTTGGAATAGCATTGGAAATGTAATTGAGGAAAATATGTAATAAAAAAATATTAAGAAAGAACAAGATGGAATCATAGCTGGACAAAAATAAGAATATTTCTATATACTGAAAAACATAAAGTAATATAGTTGAGCATTTTAAGAGATTATTATCCCCTGATAATTCTTACTAAAATCTAACCACTCTCCCTTCGCTCTAGTTCCCCCAACTGAGTTTGTAAACAGCTCAGCTTTCTACACAGTCTCTTCTCCTACACCCTGACCAACATTTACAGTCAAGGATACAGATCAAGCCCACTGTGCTCAGAACAAAAAGAAATCTCTCACAGAGCTGTGCATCAATGATCATGTCCGCTGCCTGTGCAGGCAGGGGCAGTGAGAGGCAGTCCAGCACTGGGACCCCAGGTTCTTTCCCCGGAAACACAACGCGTAGGATGAGACATCTGTTGATGAGCAGTAATGACGTGTTGTTGTGAAATGACAGAATTCTCAAAGACTTGAAGGAAATACCTATGAAGCAAAAGGATATTATCTTAATCACTGATCACAATTTCACAGTTGGTAAATGTGACCTTATAACAATAGAAAAACAAAACAAAACAAAAAACAGATAAAACAAAGAGGGAAACTGCACTCATTCCAACGCAAGAAAAAGAAGGAGCGGGGCAGTGGAGGCGCATGCCTTTAATCCCAGCACTGGAGAGGCAGAGGCAGGCAGATTTCTGAGTTCGAGGCCAGCCTGGTCTATAGAGTGAGTTCCAGAACAGCCAGGGCTACACAGAGAAACCCTGTCTCGAAACACACACACACACACACACACACACACACACACACACACACACACACACACACACACACGAAGGAACCTTATAGTCAAGGGTAGAAAGGATGTTACTGTAGTAAAAGTGGAGGTCCAGGGGCTTAGAGTTCTGTTGCCTCCTGCTGCAGCTTATCAAGACAAGATTCTCAACAGCTATGCAACCAGTCTAAGTCCACACTGTCCAATTAAAATTCATGACTCATCAATCCATTGGACAGATGAGATTCAATGTGACTGGCAGCCAAAGAAACGTGAAATAAATTTAACATGTATTATTTGGTTCATTACATATAAAATATCTTTCCAATATGGAATTCATACAAAAATTATTAATGAGCTACTCTACTTTCCTTATACTAAGACTTAGCTATTCAAGAGGCAGGAGGATTTTTAAATCCAGGACCAGCTTAGGTAGCTTGGTGATACTCTGCCTGAAAATAAGAGCAAGAAAGGCCTGGGGCTGAGTATGTAGCTCAATGACTGAGTGACAATCTAGCATGTATGAGGCCATGGGTTCACTTCCCAGTATCCCTCTAAAAAACCAGATGGATGTATGATTTCTTCCCCGCTCCCCTCCACCCCTTTTTTTTCCTTTTTGGCAGCCTTACTACGTATCCTAGGTTAGCATCAAACTGAGGTCCTCTGGCTTCTGCCTCAAAAGTGCTGGGATTATAGGCATATCGCCCCTCACTTGCCTGTGACATATATAGCACATTTCTCAGTCACCAAGGGCTTGCCTAGCATTTGTGAGACTCTAGATTTGATTCCCAGTCCTGCAAAAATTAAAGGTACAACTTTATTCCTATTAACTACATTCTGAGTGCTGAACAACTGGCTAGTGGCTATAGTATTGAGCAGTGTAGCCCGCCCTTTTGGTTTCACCTCTATGAGAACTTCTCATAACTTCTCACAAATAGTTGGTCATGGTGGCACACTCCTGACATCCCAGCACTTGTGAAACTGATGGAGGAGGACCACATGTTTGAGGGTGGCCTGTGCTACACAGTCACACTGTCTAAGAAAGGAAGCAAAAGTCCCAGACCTAAAATGACACTTACTGACACCTTGATCTTCAGTGAGCTTCTGCAGTGTCCTCCCACAACAGCCGTGTAATAAGGCTGCGTCACATCTTCCATCTCTCAAGTCAAATTCATATACGAGCAGCTCATAATCTTCTCTGGCAACAAGCAGCTTGGGCCTGTCTCTTGATGTGCTGTTCTGAGACTCCTCCCATAGGAACCTAAGAAAAAAAGTTTAGATTTATTGTGTTTCTATACCCACAATCCCACTAACCACAATAGTGGGGACCAACGGGCAGAACAAGGACAGCTTAGTTCACTGACAGCACCAACTCCACAATCCAGCCTAAGGGAATGAAAACACCGTCACAACTCTCTTCCTTCCCTTCCCTTCCCGTCTCCTAACTTCTTCCCACTCTTTTCCTCTACACTGAGAGTGGGGGTATGAAGTGAACACAGGGCAAGAAACTGTTCCCTTCAGCTTTTTAAACATCTTTTAAAAGCCTAATTATTCTTTGTAGGCCTGACTGTCCTGGTACTTGCTATGTAGACCAGGCTGGCCTCAAACTCACAGAGATCCACCTGTCTCTTCCTCCTGAGTGCTGGGATCAAAGGCATGTGCCACCATACCCAGTTGTAAATTTATTCCTTATAAAGTAAGTATATTACTTATTATAATCAATAAAATGGGCTTATACAGCTGGCGGTGACTCAAGTGGTTGAGAATACTTGTTCACAAATACAGTAACTGCAGTTCCAGGGGATCTGACATCCTTTCCTGGTCTCTGCTGGTACCATGCACATGATGCACATATATACTTGCAGGCAAACGCTCACAAACAAAAAATAAATAATGTTTTAAATGGGCTTTGACTGAATTGGATTATTTCAGATTTAAAAATTAATTATTTACATCTGCAGTCTTTGAGTACTCCAGAATGCTATGTTACAGAACAACCCTCCCTAATAGAACTTTGTGATGATACAAATGTTCTATTTCAGTGCTGCTCAAGACAGCCAACAATCCGTGGGCAGATATGGCTACAGGGCACTTCTACTGTGGGTACTGCAAAAAAGAACTGTTACGGTAAAGACGGTCCAGCTTAGCCACATGTGGCTGGCTAATGACTATCATACTAGACAGCATAGTCACCAAAGTTGGCTAGCAAGGACAGAGAGAGACTAATTATATTACATTATATTTTAAAATAAACCTAAGGGCTGTAGAAGTTGCTTAGGGGCTAAAGAGCTAGCTCCACAGGCTGGAGAGTGGCACTTGGATACTCAGAACCCACACGAGAGCCAGTCAGGCTTGGTGGCCTGGCTGCCTGTAATCCTAGCACTCAGGAGTCAGAGACAAAAGATCCTGGGGACAAGCTAGCCATCTAGACCAACTCAAGCCTGTGAGCTCTTGGTTTCAGATCGAGACTCTGACTCTGAAATGAAGAGGAGGGTCAGCAATGGTTCATCAGGGAAGGACACATGCATGTGCTTTGCAACCTGAGTTGGATCTCTGAACTCCATGTCAAGGTGGATGCAGAGAACCAACCGCATGGAGTTGTTTTCTGACCTCCACAGTTTTATGCTGTGCCATGTTCATGAGCACGTGCACACACACCCAAACATTAATAATAATAAATAAAAAATTCAAATTACTGTGGCAAGCAATCTAGGAAGACACTCAATATCAATATCAGGCCTCCACATGTATACATGCACACATTCACACACATGTAAAAACTAAAATAAAAAGGTCCAAGCTGGGCATAGCAACATTGTCTTAGCTACTCAGAAGGCCGAGGAAGGGTCTCTTGAGCCCAGAAACTGAACACCCTAAGCAACATAGCAAGACTCTATCACTGGGTTGGAGAGATGGCTCAGCGGTTAAGAGGGCAGACTGCTCTTCCAAAGGTCCTGAGTTCAAATCCCAGCAACCACATGGTGGCTCACAACCATCTGTAACAGGGTCTGATGCACTCTTCTAGTGTGTGTCTGAAGACAGCTACAGTGTATTCATAGTAATAAAATAAATAAATCTTAAAAAAAGAAAAGACTATCACTAATATGTATGAGCCAGATCTGGTGACTCGATAGCAATCACTTTCTTTAGTGGCTGAGACAAGAAGACTGAGTTTGGGGCCAGTCTGGGCTACAGAGAAAGACCTATCTTAAGATCAGTCAATATGGCCCAACTCTGAAAACACTAAAAGAGATGAGGCTACCACTCTGATAGTTTCAACTTCTTTTAAAAACTTTGCTTTTCTACAATAATAAGTTTATATTAAATGGGGTGGCTATGAGGTTCTTATTAGAAACACTGACAGTTCCCATTTCTGCCTTTATATACCAAGAACACACAGGCACTCCAACACACACCAGACATGAGAACAGTAGAAAGCTGGGATGGAAGTACGTGCTTATAATTCCAGCATTGGAGAGGAGGAGGTAAGAGGGTTGGGAACTCACAGGCATCCTTGGGTCCAGGCCAGCCTGAGCTCCATGAGACCGTATCACAAGGGGGTAAAAAGATGGGTTAAAATACTTGCTGACTCAGCAAACTCATCTTGTGTCTATAGAGCTGTTGAAGAGCCTGGAGACTCAAAGTGAGATACCTGTTGGCTATACAGTCTCATATAGATTGATCCTAAAATACTTACTTCCCTTTATTAAAAAGGTCAGCATATACTCAGGGGACTTCTAAACTTTATGATGTAAACTGTTTTATGAAAAGTGGAAAGCAATATAATATTGTAATTCTCTACCTTCTCAATCCATGGGAGCCTCATGTCTAAGAAACAGCGGACATGCCAGGTATGGAGTATACAAGCCTGTAATCTCAGCATTAGAAGGGGTAAAACAGGAGGATTGTGAATTGCAAGCCAATCTGGCTATATCTTGAGACTGTGATTTAAACATGGAAAACGTAGGGCTGGAATACCGTTCAGTGACCTCAGAGCACTTGTGTAAATGAATGGACAAGTTTAAAGAGGAGCAGGGGCTGGAGTGGGCGTGGTGGTGGCTGTGTTTGCAAGAAAACATTATTTTAGAGACAAAAAAAAATGCTTTAGAAATAAGCCTTATCTGGCATTTTAAAACAAAGTAGACTGTCTGGTAGTGCAGGCAGAGACAGGCCGATCTCTGTAGGCTCCAGGCTATATTTCGAGTTCTAGAATACCTAGGGATACATAGTGAAGAGGGGGAGGAGGAGGTAGAGAAAGATAGGCTTAGAACTCCTTTCAGTGACAATCTGTATTGAATTAAAGAAACAGGACCTGTGCTGAGACCCATCCAGGGTTTGCAGGGGCTATCAAGGAGTGAGACATCTTCTCTGTCCACCCAGGAAGTGAGCCGTGAGTTGCAACAAGGTGAGGATTTCACTTCGGGATGGGAAAGGTTCCGAGAGGCACGGGGCTCGATCCTGAGGAGGCTCCCCAGTGGTTCATCCTCTCCCACCAACCCAGGGGCCGGCGAGAGGCGAGCCCAGGACTCCCCTCCGGAGCGGCTCAGATTTCAGCCTCCTCCCACAGCCTGCAGCCGTCCCGCAGCACTTACTGCCTAAAGGGTCCTGGGAGGCAGCAGCTGCTCCCACCCCTGCTGCCCGGCGCCAAGGAAAGCACTTGGAGACTGCCCGCAGCCGTCAGGCTCCCCAGGGCCTCCAGCTCTCGGTGCAGCTGCGCCCGCGGTCCCAGCTGCGCCGTCTCCTCAGCTGGGATCCGCACCAGCAGCATGGGCAGGACCCGCTCCATGGCCCCGGCACAGCCGGGGGAGGCAGCACTTCCGGGCCCTGGCTGGGCAGCCATCTTGGCCTGGGCGGTCCTTCCGGTAGAGGCGCCCGAATGCGTCACGGACCTGCGCAGTGATTCGGACCTTGTGACTCTCACGAGAGAGGCGGTCCTGCGCCCGGCATTTGCTCAGCTTGGGGTGGAGGCGGCTCTAAACGGAATCCTGCAAAAACCACGCCTGCCCCTCCCTGCTCAGCTCAATTCAATAATACGCCAGGGCCTTTCAGCTGCTTGTGCTGTCCTTGCTACCAAAGATTTCTAAGGCAGGTGCTTCTTACTCCATTGAAACCCTGTTGCTGGCTCCTCTTCACTTTTTGTGCTGCTCGGTTAACAGGCATCTGGTAGTGCGCTTTTCTTGGTAGCAAGTACTCTTTTAAAGTCTAGAACTAATAAAGAACCCTCTACCATTTTAAAAAAAAAAAAAAAAAGCAGGGCTTCACAACAGACCCCCTCCCCCCATCCCCGGCTTCGAGAAATCGGCCCCTCTACGGAGTGGTATGGAGTTTTGGAAAGCAACTATCTCCATCAGATGCCTGGGATCCCAGAGTTTGAAAAATCAATCTGACTCATTTCCCCCATCAGGAAGTTTTGAAGAGCAGTTTACCAAAAATAAAATAAAATAAAATAAAATAAATTCTACAAGCCCTTCCTCCTCCTGACTGCAAAAACTAATTTTCAGACCCTTCGAGATGAATTTTCTTGTACCCGTGGGTACCCAGTCTCAGGATTTGGGAGTGTAAACTTCTCAGACCAATAGATCTCCTTTTGAGGTCAAACAATCTATTCTTTGTGGTCCTCCACCAAGGACTCTGTTACAAACATGAAGGTTAACATGGAGATTGAAGTCAAACGATATCCTTTGTAACAGATGGATGCATACAGAGTAGAGATGGTGAAATAGTTCACCTTTCAATTTCTTCTGTTTTTCTCAGGAAAGTACAATCTGATACAGAAGAGAAGAGGTAGAGAGCTATTGAAAAGGCATTTGGTCAAGCTATTTATTTGATAAAGGTTCTCTAGTGGCCTTAGACACCTGATCCTCCTTCACCAGCTTTTCAGGTTCTAGGAATACAGGATTATGCCTCCATGCCTACTTAACAGTGTCTTTCTAACACAGCCACTTCTACAAACTGAACATTTTGACTTAATGGCAACCTGCTAACATGCCTTCCTGGCTCAGTCTAAAGTCTAAAGCCCCTCTCTATTCCAGTCACTCTCAAATCATAGTATTTATGACTAATTAACATTTTATGTCAATTCCTGACCAAACTCTATGTAAGCCTGGAAATAGCAGAGACCTGTGCACCACTGTTATCTTCCTGCCTGAATCCCAGCCTGGCTCATAAAAGGTACTTTAGTATTTCTTGATGAATGCAGGACTTCATTTGACAAAATGCTGCCATGTTCTTCTCTTTCTTTCTTTCTTTCTTTCTTTCTTTCTTTCTTTCTTTCTTTCTTTCTTTCTTTCTTTCTTTCTTTCTTTCTTTCTTTTAAATTTACTTTATTTATGAGTACACTGTAGCTGTCTTCAGACACACCAGAAAAGGGCATGGGATCTCATTAAAGGTGGTTGTGAGCCACCATGTGGTTGCTGGGAATTAAACTCAGGACCTCTGGAAGAGCATTGAGTGCCCTTAACCACTGAGCCATCTCTCCAGTCCCCATGTTATTTTCTTATGTCAAGGAAGATGCTTATATCCAAATCTCTCAGCCTTAGCTGAACTGTTTGGTTTACATAAAGTCTGGCAACACGGAAGCAACATCCCAGATTAGACTTTTATTAAATACAAGGCCTTTCCCCTTATTAGGAAGGATATTCTTGACATATTCAAAAAAATGTCCTTCGTTGTAATTCCAAACTTACAAACAAGTTTCAACATATCATTTGATATTTCTTTAATCATACCTAAAGTAGTCATGCCTTAATTTTAGGCAAGTCACCTAGATTTTAAGAAAGGATATGACAATGTGGCAGGGTCCTCCAACATAACAAAGTATAGGAAATGGCCTCAACTGTCACTGTAGACAGGTGATGGAGTTCCGTTTCTGATATTTCAGCTTCTCACATTAACTAATACATCAGTAGATACAGGCAAGCCTACAAAGAACAAGAGTTAACTGCAAACACAATTCCATTTTACAAGTATTTATGGTTTAATTCATGCTTGGCTCATTCTAACAGTGGGTAAGTTCTAAGGACAGAGATGTTCTCTTATTTCTCTTATAGCCTGAAATAGTCTCTCAACTGTTGTTTGAATGAACTAGTTATTCAACTTTTCAGACTATGGCTCTGAAATAGCACCTACAAGTGACCAAACACTGAGAATAAATACAAAGTTGTGGCTAAACAGACCACAGGGCCCTAATGAGTCCAGACTGGGTTACTCAGTAAATGCCTGAGTATCTAGAGCAACTTTTAGATTTTTGTATTACATTTTCACACACATACACACACTCCACAGTGAACCTTTGGAGGTCACAGGACAACTTGCAGGAGTCACTTGCCTCATTACATGATATGAATCTACCTGCTGAGCCATCTCACTGACCCAAGAACTTTGTTTGTTTATTTGGTTGGTTTGGTTTGGGGTTTTTGAGACAGAATCTCATATCTCACTATGTAGTCTTGGCTGGCTTGGAACTCACTTCTGACCCTAAGTGATAAGACCAAAGGCATGTATGACCATGCTTGGCTCATAGAACTAGGTGTAAAGCTCATTATTTTCCATGATCACAGTTTATAGGAGATTTGATGCACAGACTTGGACTGGGCTTGACAAGGTGAGACTTTGTTTATATAAGCACTTACTCCATTCTGGCTTCCAGCTGCTGAACTAATTGCTTGTCCATGTGATGGCAGAACAGGGAAGCAGATTCCTGGGGAAGGCTAGAGGCTCCGCCAAGGATGCTGCAGGCAACTGAGCTATCTCCCAGGCAATCAGAATCACCAAGTCTGTCCTAAGGGACAGAAAAGAGAGGCCTAGCAGAGCCTTTATGTTTATGCAGGAAACTGATGTCCAGGCAAAGTCTGTTATTCCTCTTCCACCACTGTAGGCATAGATTCCATCGCAGACAGCGATTGAGAGGTAACGTCTGTACATTTGCTATGCACCTGATGATGCCTAGCCATCCTCCTTCCTATTTGATTTTAACTCTAAGGAGTTGATAGTACTACTCCCAGCTGAGGAAACTGACTAAGACGTGAAGTGTGTCAAAGTTACATTGCAGTAGACAGGTCTGTCTGACTCGAAGTGTATTTTCTTTAATTACTATGACCCTGTCCCCTGTGGGAAACCAACATTCCGACATAGGACACTATGTAGGGCAGGGCAGGAGAAGATTCAGCACTCGAATCTATTCTTCAGGAACTCTTTCCCAGGGCTCCCACACACCAGGGCATTGGCGTGTATTGACAAGGCCTTTACAGTCTTACCAGGTTGCACAGTCACTGCTGGATCGGAGGGAAGGATCCAGGGATACCAGCTGCTCTCCATGACTCAGCAAGGCATATAGCAGAGATATCCCAAACTGTGAGCGAAATACAGTTCAAGACAAAATGAGGTCTACAGTTCTACAGGCTCCCCTGGCTTTGCTGTCTTCCTCCAACTTAAAGGACAGGCTTGTGTGTACAGATAGAGAGCAATATACAAGAGCTGCCAGATTTTACAGCTAAACAAAGAGCTCTTCCACACCCAAAGGAACCACTGCCCTGAACTTTCCATGCGCTCTCTGAGAGCTGACAAGATGGGGGTCATCTAGTGAATGAGGAGCCTGGACTCTGCTGCAGGTGGTCTGTGGGCCATACTTTCAGAAGCACTACTTTAAGCACACAAGAGCACACAAGAGAATGCCCTAGAAATTGACAGAGACTGTCAAATCTATAGTGGCATACTTAAAAACTTGCTGTTGTAGACTGGGGTGGAGTTCAGTGGTATGGAAAGTGCTGAGTAGACACAGGCCTTGTTTGAATGCTCAGCACAAAGAAAAATATAAGAGCCGGGGCATGGTGGCACACGCCTTTAATCCCAGCACTGGGGAGGCAGAGGCAGGCGGATTTCTGAGTTCGAGGCCAGCCTGGTCTACAAAGTGAGCTCCAGGACAGCCAGGGCTATACAGAGAAACCCTGTCTCGAAAAACCAAGGGAAAAAAAAAACAAAACAAAGAAAAACAAGACTGTCTTTCCTTTAGTCAGGAACTAATATTATAGACACGTGGGATATCTGTCTGCCGTGGGATATCTGTCTGCCTCTCCCTCCCTCCCCCTCCTTCCTCCCCCCCCCCCCCCGCCTCTCTCCCTCTCTCCTCTAAAGGGTATACAATAAAAAGTTTGGAGACACACCTTTAATACCAGCACTTGGGAGGCAGAGGCAGGCGAATTTCGGAGTTTGAGGCCAGCCTGGTCTACAGAGTGAGTTCCAGGACAGCCAAGGCTACACAGAGAATCCCTGTCTCGAAAAAAACCAACCCCCCCCCCAAAAAAAAAAAGGTTTGGAGACTTTCAATGTGGAGGCTCACACCACCTGCAGCCATAGGGAGTCTATCAGAAAAGATGTGCCTCTCCACAGGTCTTAGGTAGTCCAGGTTAGCCCTGAACTCACCATAAAGACTTTGAAGTTCTGATACCCTTGCTTCTATTTTCCCTTACAAGTAGGAACCACCACATTCAATTTGGGAGCTGCTAGAGATCAAACCCAGGACTTCATACAAACACTCTACCAACCGAGGTAACCCCACCCCCAAGTCCTATACTGCATGCCATTTTCTCAATGGCATTCCCCACAAACCCTACCATATGTTCATGGGCAACAGTGCCAGACAGTACAGGAAGAAAAAAGAAAAAAAGGAGGGGTGAAGGGAGGGAGGGACAAAGGAAGAGAGGGGAGAGAGAGGAGGGGGGGGGAGAACAAGGAAAGAGGGAAAAGCAAGGATCTGGCATTTACTAAGCTCTCTGCAGATGATCCTAGGCTCACACGGAGGCTGGTTGTTTTGAGACAGGTTTAGAGTGGCCTAACACTTGCAATGCAACCTAAGCTGCTCTTTAACTCATGATCCCCCTGCCTCAGCCTCCTAAGTACTTGGACTACACCATGCCCAGTTCTCACTAGACATGGAGAAGTGCTGCAGGAGACTTCTCATGCTCTGTAGAGATAAGACCATTCTCTTGATTATCTCGAAAGATAGAAATAGTGGTGCCGCATCCACACATGCCAACATGTATGTGTTAAATGCTAAAGATTAGCAGTTCAAGGTTGTCCTTGGTTACATGGAGATTTCTAGGCCAGGCTAAACTAAATGAGACCCTGTCTCAAGAAAATCAAAAGAAACAAAAAGGCATCTGTGGAAAGAAAGGTGTCCCAAGTATATTACCTGATTCTGAAGTACCACAGAGACTGGCCGCTCTGAGGAGCCAGGTGATAGCAACATTAGTCCTTGCATTGCATGGAGGAGCTGATGGAAGGTCAGATGACTGATATATTTCCCCAGAGGTTTGAATAGCATGTGTAGACCCTGCAAGAAGATCAGTAAGTAAGGATCTCTCCCAACGCTACTATAGCTCCATCTCCTCATACTTTGCCTCCACTTCCTTTCCTGTTTGACCAGCATTGGGCATCATCTTGGTCAGGTTCCTTGCCAGGGCTAACACTGCTCATAACTCTCTCTTCCTAACTGTCCTAAAGTACTGACCTATACTTTACAGTGGCTTTCTATGGGATATAGACATGAGACCCCCCCACACACACACACATCAGAGGACCCTTGTCTCCTCTCAGACACAGAGCACACTCATTCCTGTATAGCCATTCGTCTGTTTTTCCTCTTCTCATCATACCTGAAGATGGTCTATCATTCCTATGGTTGCTCTGTAACTTCCTTATTTAGGGGTGGGCAGCACTACATTACATCTCTAGGAAGAGAGGGGATGGAGGGATGGACAGATCCCAAACCCATCCAGATCATCCTCTTTGCTACTCATTGCCACAGCACCTGGTCAGCCATGTCCCTCTGGATCAGGAGGGGCAGATGGTAGGTGATGTACAGGAGGAGGCTAACAGCTTGATCCGGGGGCAGGAAGGGGAGCAGCCGAGCCACCAAAACTTTCCCTTTCCTCACAGACAGCACTTGCAGGAGGTTATCTGCTGCCTCCCTGGAAGGGAGGGAGGAAAGAGTTTTGAGAGTTGTGCCAGGAAAGCAGCATTCATGCAGCAGCAAGGCCAGCGCCTGCTGGTCCTTCTGTTCTGAGGCTGAGGTGGGACTCAGTTTTACTTACTCCAGGTTGTTCTGCTCCTGGGTTTTTAAGGCCTGAAAGAGCTTCTCAACCTGGCTGCTCTGTTCCCGAGTGTGGTAGAGTTGTGGGAGCCCATCATTCTGGCCCTCCTCTATTTTTAGTAACTGAAGGAACATCTGGAAATTCGACAGTGGTGGGAGTGGAATTAATTGAGCATTATCCTATCCTTGAGAATTTGGTCAAGAGCACCCCCCTGTTAGCTTAGCTCACCTTCTCAATCTGGGACAATACCCGAAGCCTCTGGCTGCTCGCAGCTCCTGTATCCTAGGCACAGAGAGGCCCTGGTCATCAGCCACACCATCAATGCAGCTGGAAAAAGGCTAGACACAATCTGACCCCATCACTTCCTTACTCTTCCTTCCGTCATGATTTAAAACCAAACACCAATGTGTTCTGGACAACCGAGGGTGTGGGGGTGGATTCTGGGATGATCACATCCTCCTACCTGCTCTTGGGTTCCGTGAGATACAGCGTCAATAGCTCGGCGAGGGCTAAAACATGTTGATACAGCTACCTGGCCCAGGGAACCCTCAATCCGCACCACTGTATAAAGAGAGCCAGAAGGCACATGCTTTCCCATAGGTGCCCCTACCCATCCAGATTATCCAGCTCAAGCCAGCAGCCTGGCCATACCTGACTCATAAACTTCAGGCTTCTGGATGTAAGGCGTGACCAACTTGAGAGACTCAGCCCTGGTCTTTTGTCCAAGCAGCTCTTTGTCTGCCTGTCTCTTCTCCAGCTTCTGATAGTATTTCTGAGAGTCCAGGGAACAGGCAACGTGTATGGGCACTTATAAGGTATTTCTAAGGCTCAAAAAAAATGTACAGAGGTGGACATGCCTACATTCCCAGGGTAGGTAAGGAAACATCTCACAGGATGGAGACAAATTTTGGGTATTTAGAAGACAGTAAATTACCTGTGTAGGAGACTACAAGGGAAGGATCTTGGGATACTAACTTTAGAAAAATGGATTCTGTCTTGGAGTACCTGTGCCAGCAGCTAAACAGATGTGGCCTCTATGGGTTGGAGAGGGGGTCAGAAAAGGCAAAGATCAAAAGCTGGGACTAGGAGCCGGGGCCCACCTGGTAGTAGTAATCATCCAGGCGGGGGTTCTCACTCTGCAGTTGAACCATCTGCACTCTTATCACCCAGTCCTTCTCTTTTCGGGTCATGAGGTTAGCATAGGCATCTGAGGCAGCTGGCTCACGAGACCAAGGCTTCTGGGCGGGGACACTTCTAGCCAGCAGAAACATCCTTTTAGGCCAGCCCTGTCATAGTGGCTTCCCAAGGAGAGGTAAACAGGCAGTGGAGTGCTCTTGAAAGGACTGGAACAGGTGCAGTGTTGGGCAACAGTGATGGGCACTGCTTATGCAGTGGTTTTTTGGGAAGAGGGCTCATCACAAGGAAATACTCAGTATACATGCAGACGGGTTCCCTCAACCCTGGTTCTCATCCCAACCCTACCTTGCTGTTGGACTCCGCCTCCTACGCCACCGTTGCTGCTGCTGCAGGATCTGCTGGTGCTGAGGGTGGAGCTGGGTCAGATGACTGGGAAGGCTAAAAGGAAACCAGCAGAGTGGAAATCAGCTGCTCTGCATCCCAATCCCCCATCAATTCAGACCTGGTAAGCACTGGGGAACGTCTAAGGCAGTCCTATACATCTCTATGCCTCCCCCAAACCAAAAAGCAGAAAACTGCACAGTCATTTCCCCATCCCAAGACACGTTTTTCTGTAATCTGGCTGCAGACAATCTAGGCACAACAGACCACCTTAGGCTTGACTAGCAGTTCTCTGTTCTGTCAGGTTAGCTGACCTCACTCCTTTAATTTCCCCAAATCGGCTGTTTCTTCATCTGTGAAGGAGCAGAGACTCCACTATGCTTCTGATTTCTGTGTTTTTCTGTGGCAACTGGTAAAAGGTGCAGGTCCTTGGCCACTATGACTTATGAACTACAGGAAGAACTCAGCTTGATCTGATAATACAGCCTGTTGTTGGTACCTGAGCTTAGGGGGCCACGGGGTCAGTGGGCTGTAGAACAGAAAAGGATCTGGTGAAGGCTGTTGCGGTCCAAAATGATGGGCTGGAGAACTGGCTCTTGGAAACACAGACTGAAAAGGAATTGGCAATAGATAGTCCAGGGACACGGGGGACAGTCCACCGAGAGGGGAGAATGCTGCCTGGCTCAGGTCATTTACTGTCTCTGGGTTCCTCACCAGCCTCTTTCCCCTGAATAATTTCAGCCAACGTTTTGCTTTGTTGGGGGAACTGTCAAGACAGCTAGAGAGACTGTTTCCTGCTTTTGTTGACAGTTTGCTACCCCTTAGGAGGTGCCTTTTCAGTGTTTGACTTACAGTGGGGGTGGGGAGGACAGCTTTTGTGTTCTGACTTTAGTCACTGAGGGCAGGATTCCCCCCCCCCCCATTTTTCTCCTCAAACCCAACAGAGCTTAATTACTTTATAGCTTTCCCTACAGATTTCCTGCTCTTTGGTTTTTGGTTTTTTTCACAGTTATGTAATTCGTGGATGACTTCCTGCCCTAAGTTCAGTCAGTGCTGAGCATCTGCGGAGATATTTTATAATTCTGGATCAAGATGTTCCCTCTAGTAGCACATATTAAGGCTGTCCTGCACCACCTGACACACACCAAGCTTGTCTCCATGATGTGGCTGTGCACCCCATACCAATGCCTCCCTTGGGGTTGCTTCTTCATCTCCAGGGCAAGAAGAAGGGGAGACAACACATTAGAAGCAAGGGACACTCAATACTTCAGGAGTGGAATGTTCTGTGTTACCCAATCACCTCCTCGCTGGATGGAGACCAGAGCAGACTCACCTGCCACATAAAATGCAGGGAGGCTGATGACATCCCCAAGGCACCAGAGACCTTGACTCTGTGGGAACTGTGCAGCCCTCTCTGCAACAGAAAGGAAGAACTGCCAGACTCAAGTGGACCCCCCACCCCACACACACACACACACACCACACTGTCTTCTCGTTTTGTTTCCACAGAAACAAGGTTAGGGCATCAAAAGCCAATCATTTCAACAGCCAGGACAGTAACTGCATGGTCCTCTCCTTTATCCTCAAGGCTAAAAAGGTCAGGATCCCCCTCCTTCCTGAGATGATGATTAACAGTTTAGGAATAGGCTGCAGGGGGGTTAAGTCACCTCACTTATACTGGGAAGGCTTTGTCTTTCTCCACTGGTCATGTGACTTTAAGGGAGAATTCCAGGAATGGCTGCTGAGACACAGGGGCTGAGACAAAAGTGACTCACCAAGAGTAGGACTACTACCTATAGGAGACACAGGACCCTATGGTCCAGCTGGCATTGTGTGTCCAGATGCATGTGTAGCTACACAACGCGCATGGCCATGGCACGCACGTGGATAACCTCTGATGTCGGTCTACAGGGCTCTTCCACCTTTGCCTTCTCTCATCAGCCTGGAACTTTGCACAGAGGCTGGGTGAGCTGGCCTTAAGTTTCTAAGGACCTCTTTGTCTCTGCCTCCCATCTCGCAGTGGCTGAGGTTACAGGCACACACTGCTGAATCCAGGGTTCCATACATGTTCTGGGGGAGCTGAACTCAGGTCCTGACATTTACCAACCAGACCATCACCCCAGTCTTGTGGAAATTTGCTTTGGGGTGTGTGTGTGTGTCTGTCCTGTCCTGTCCATCCATCCATCTGTCCATCCATCAGTCCAGGACAGTCTGGTCCTGTCTTTCCTGTTTGCTGACCATTTGCCCTGTCAGTTTATCTGAACGTCTGCCCTTTAATTCACCCTGTCTGTCTGTCTGTCTGTCTGTAAATGAGTCTATCTAATCCAGACTGACTCACGAGTCCTGATCCTTATGTTTCTACCTCAGGAGTCTTAAAGCTAGGATTGCAGGTGTGCACCACTATACCTGACTTAGGATCTGAATTTAGGTAAAAAGACAACTGCAGAAACTTAACCTGGGAGACAGGAGGAAAGAGGGAAGAAAAAAAAGCCCTAACTCAGTGTCTTACCTGGGATAAAACATGTTAATTCAAATTGGGTCTTAAGAAAGAAGTAGAGGGAACGAGGAGTATTGAGTGGCAGTCTGCTAAGGCCTAAGTTTGGGACCACTCTATCCCTACCTGCTGTGGTACTTGGGTATTTTGGAAGGCGCTCACTATGGCTGGATCCCCGAGACCACACCCTTCCTCCTTCACTTCTGGAGCCTGATCTGAACACACACATTCATCTTCATTCTCCTTCTCTTCCTCCAGTTGGAAGGCACACACTAAGCCTTCTTCAGGAGCCAAGGAGACAGAGAACTTGCTGGGTCTCTGCTGTAAGTGCAGACCTGGGAAGAGGATGGAGACATTGGTGAGAGAATTCTTATCCAGACAGGCTGACACTCAACAGAAACTCTGTTCAGAAGCTATCTCTAGAGCCATTTTTATCTACTACCTCTGTGCTGTTCTTAGCTGCACTGTTCCCAGGACACTCCCATATGACCCACAGCAGCACCTGCCAGGTACCAAACACCTTCACTTGGCACATATCATTTCAGTGGTCTGAATGGATGCCATAGGCTTATTTCTCCACCTGCTCCTCCTAATCCAACAAGCCCTTCTGTTGCCTCTTTAAATGAACTAGTCTCAGCTGTCCCAACTCAGTGTCATTTAACCTGTCTGCTGGAAAGTCAGAGCAGGCAGGAGCATTGCTGGTAGTTTCCCACAGGAGCAAGGAAAAGAAAAGCCCAGAAAAATCTATCTTAGTAGTAAGTGGGAGAGCTTTCACAGTGACTAAGCTTGGCTTCTTAACCACACTGATGCATCCCTTTTGCCTGTGAACCTCTGGACATTTTCTGTAGACCCCAGCCCACTTGGCACTACCTTCAAGGCATTTCATGTTGGCAGCCTGGTGGGCTTCCTTGCCAGCTGTGTCCTCCAGTGATAGAGAAACCTCTTGAAGGGGGCAACCTGGGACAGAGAAGAGACCCAGAGACATTCTCTCCCTCAGCCAGTAAAGATGGGACGCCCTCTAAAACATTCCCATTCCCCTCTCAGCACAGTGGGCAGAGAATATTGACCCCAAGAAGCGAGAATCTGGGCTCTCAGATCAGTACAACCCCCTACCCTCTCATCCCACAAGCTCAACTCCAAGGAGGACAAAAGTGAGGGATTAGGCTAAGCATCAAGAACACAACCAGCCACTTTCTCTGCACAGTGCCACCCTGCTACGGACACCACCACCTGACTGCTGCTGTCCCTCCCACAGATGAACCATGGCAGCCTGGGCCAAGGCCTGCTTGCTTCTCCTAGCTTTTGAAGGCTCAGCTCTGCCCCTTGCTCACCTGTTAAAGGGCTGGGATGCTTCACTATGGAGGTGGTGTAGAAGTATGAGAACTCTAATAAAGAAAATCCTTAGTCAGGTGTGGAAGCACAGGCCGGTGATGCCAGTACTTGAGAGATGGAGACAGGAGGCTCAGGAGTTCAAGGGAAGCCTCAGCTACCTAGGAAACTTGAGGCCAGCCTGGACGTCACAAGGCTGTCTCAAACAACAACAAAACAAGAACAAACAAGAAAACTCAACTGAGTGTTGTGGTCCACCCTGGACCAGCACTTGGGACGTTAGGAAAGGAAGAATGACTTGGGTTTAAGGCTAACCTGGGCTACATAGTGAATTCCAAGTTGGTTTGTTCTCAAGAATTTGGCCTTGTCTCAAAAGATTAAAAAAAAAATAATAAAAGCAAACCAAATGAAATCCTTTTTGATTGGGGAAGAGAAATATACTGTACAAGTAAGCATCCAATTCTGTGAGGACAATTTATTAGGGGCTGACATCTGGGGGGCAAATGCTTTAAAAAGGTATCCTTTCAGAAAGGTTTAGGGATTTTGTGAAGAACTTTGCTTCCATTGGATCCCTTGGTTTTATTCCAACCTCATTAGAGAGGAAAGTTCTGGATACATCTTGAGGAGGCTGCCTCTGGGAAAGGCACCTGGTGATGCTTGAACCGCACTGGGTGCATCAACTAGCTAGCTCACCCAGCTGCCGCTGATGTGAGGACCTGTAGGTTCAGAGGACAGAACGTAAGGGTAAGAACACTTTTGCACGAGGCAACACAAACTTACATCTTCTTGGCTACTTTAACAGAAACTGCTGGACTGTGGGTATGCCACACACTGCCCTGGCTATTTGTTCTTTCCAATATTAAAACTATCCTAGCAAGTGATATATGCTGCTCACTGCTTCACTCAAAAGCAAAATGAAGATGCAAAGAAAGTGGTTTGAATTGGAATATGATTTCATATGCTTTATTAAATTGTCTCATACTAATACAGCGATTCTTCGGATGGAGCAAACAAGCTCAGCTTGAGCTTAGCCTTACCCAGTCCCTTTGTGGCTCCAGGATGTGTCCTCATGTGAGCTCATTGGTCCTTACAGCTTTTTGTTTTCTTTGTAGCTACAACATTCTCATTATTTATTATTTATTACTATTGTTATTATCAATTATATTGTATTTTCTATAATTTGTTACTGTGTGTGCATGGTCTAGTGATTAGACCTGGGCTCTCTATGTGCTAGCCAAGTGCTCCACTACTGGAGTTACATTCCCAGCACTTGGGAAGCTGAGGCTGGAAGATTGTCTCTAGTCTGAGATAAGCTGAGACTGTATAGTGAGTTCCAGGACTGCGCTGCATAGTGAAGTGAGTCCTTGTCTCAAAGTAAGCAAATGGAGGAGGGAATGGGCCAGGAGCAAGAGGAAGAAGAGAAACTAACTATACCAAACGACTCTGACAGGACCACAACCTGGCACAGAGATGCCTAGCAGCTGTCCATCAAACCATGGACCAATGTGCTGCTTGATTGAGCTCTATAGGAGAGGATTATTTTTAAAGACATATGTAGTGTCGTGTATGTTACCTTCCCTTTGCCTCAGCCTCCTTAAATTTTCACATCATTTACACTGGCCTGAAATTCCTATTGCAAATTTACTCCCAGATAATTCATGGTCTTTGGGGAATCTGTTATTTAACTCGAAACTGCCCCCCAACACACACACACACACACACACACACACGTGCCACAAATAAACAAATGTTTAAACATTCCTTTTAAAAATCAACAAAGAGCTGGAGGTGTAGCTCAGTTGTCAAGTAGCACTTGCCTAGCACTCAAATGACTTGGGTTATAAAAATCTCAAGTCCAGGCATGGCGGTACACACCTATGATCCCATCACTCAGAAGGAGGAGGCAAGAAGACTGACAATACATGGTCACCACAGCTAGATAGAGAGCTGAAGACCAGCCAGGCCCCCTAAAGCTATCACAGGTGCTACTGTTCTTCTCAATATATTCTTCTAGTTACAGTATAGGAAAGGTTTTATTGATAAAAATTTGATACATTGCTTTACAAGCCTGTATCAATACCCAATCATTTAATTCTGATGATTTTTAGCTTAACATATTAAAATTTTATTTGTATAATGTGTGTGTGTGTGTGTGCGCATGATTGCATGTGTTTGTGTGTGTATGAGTGTGTGTGTGTGTGTGTGAGTGTGCATGTGTGTGTGTGTGTGTATGTGGTATGCATACATATGTTCAGATGCATGTGTTCTTGTGGAGGCCAAAGGAGGAAGTTGGATGTCATCGTCTCTCATTCTCTGATTCTTTAGACAAGGTCCCTCACTGAGCTGGAAGCTAGTCATTTCTGCTAGGCTGGCTGGCCAGTAAGCTCTTGGGACCTTCCTCTTTCAACTTCCAGCACTGGGATTAAAGACACATGCAGCCATGCCCAAATTTTATTTAGATTTGAACTCAGATGCTCTTACTTTTCTACACAGTGTTCTTACCACAGAGCCATTTCTTCAGCCCCAACACTTTTTATTATCAATATTTAATTGCTATGTTTGCAAAAGTCCTGGGCAAGTGAATCTTTTGTTTTTGAGACAGGGTCTTGCTATGGATCTGACTTTGACCTGTAATTTCCTATAATGTAGCCCAGGCTGACCTTAAACTCAGGATTCTCATGCCTCATCCTTCCAAATATTTGAATTATAGGCAGGTACTACCACCACCACCACCACCACCTTGGCTTGGAAGTTTGGCTTTCTGCAGACACATGATAGAAATCTTGAAACCCATCTTGTTCTATCTACAATGAGGAAGTTAGTCTCCAGTGAGGCTGTGGGAGGTCTGGCTGGCGGGAGTCAATGTTCTAGAACACTATGTCATGCACAGGTACAACACTATCGTCACAGGGACAGGCAGTTCTCTTGTCCCATCTGCCAGCTGATCTTAATCTAGAAGAGGTGGATTTGTCCAAGTTGACAGAGAACTCTCAGGCCACAGTGGCAGCTAAAATCATAGACTGTCATAGCCTCCTCAGCCTCTGCTTCTTAAAGCCTTCTTCCTTCAAATGCTTAGTTCTACAAAAAAACCCAATGTTTAAATTAACCTATTTTTTCCTTTTTAATATTGAGAATCAAACCCATGGTTGTGTGCATGTTAGGCAAGAACTCTACCACTGAATTGCTCCCCCACAGTCATGACTGTGATGTTTTTGGGCATGTGTACAGGTTTTGGGGAGATTGTTAGGTGCACGCCCACCTATGCATGTGTAGAGACCACAGGCTGATGTCAGACACCTTCCTCTAAGATTCTACACTTTATTTTTGGACAGTCTCTCACAGAACCTGCAGCTTGCTATTTTGGCTAGCATGCCTGGCCAGCAGGCATCCAGGATATGCCTATATGTCTCTATACCCTAAGCCCTGGGATTACAGACATGCACCGCAGAACACAGCTTTTATGTATGTGTGGGGATCTGAACACAGGTCTTCACCCTGTAGCCTCAAGCACTTTGCCAACTGAGCCATCTTCCCAGCTCTCACCCCACTTACATCTAATTCTAACAGCTAAATGTAATCAGAACACTAGCTAGAGCTCATAAGGCCCGTTCCCACAGAAGGCAGTGAGCAAAAACAGGAGTTGATCTTTTGCTGCACTTTGCAGAGGCAGCAACATTGAGAAGGCAGCAGGTTAACATCCTAAAAATGGCTGTGGTGGTTTGAGAGTTTTCTAATTTTATGGTTGGGGATCCCTACAACACGAGGTGCTGTATTGAAGGGTTGCAGCATTAGGAAGGTTGAGAACCACTGCGCTGGAAGAATCTAGATGCTAATAACTAACTACACAGGGTTTTTCCCTCAAGGGAAGGAAGACAAAACCTGTTCTCCGCCCAGAAGGGTGGGACAGATAGATTTGCTTTGTGTAGCCTGCAAACCTTGGCAGTGTCTGTGTGGACTCTTCTCAGACTCTTATCAGAAATTTATTTTCCTCATAACCTATCTTTATGTACTTTACAAAGAGTTCTATGTATTCATGTCTAATTTGTACTTTATTCAAGGAGATTTTGCATACATACTGTTGTGAACTTTACTAAATTGCTCTGTGCTTAGATATGCCTAAGTCAACAACTGAGGGTCAGACTTCCAAAGTTTGAACCATCACCTGATACTGAGTTGGGCTGAGCTGAACTGCCTTCTTGTCTCCTAAAGTTTGTCTCACCACTGTCTAAGAAGGTTGCAGAGATGCCCACAAAGTATGTCACTGAGGCAGGCTTTGAACTTTCAAAATACTTGTGTCATTCCCAGTGATTTTATCTTTCTTTCTTTCTTCCTTTCTTTTTTTCCATATTTTATTAGGTATTTAGCTCATTTACATTTCCAATGCTATACCAAAAGTCCCCCATACCCACCCCCACTCCCCTACCCACCCACTCCCCCTTTTTGGCCCTGGCGTTCCCCTGTACTGGGGCATATAAAGTTTGCAAGTCCAATTGGCCTCTCTTTGCAGTGATGGCCGACTAGGCCACCTTTTGATACATATGCAGCTAGAGACAAGAGCTCCGGGGTACTGCTTAGTTCATACTGCAGTTCCCTTTAGTTCCTTGGGTGCTTTCTCTAGTTCCTCCATTGGGGGCCCTGTGGTCCATTCAATAGCTGACTGTGAGCATCCACTTCTGTGTTTGCTAGGCCCTGGCATAGTCTCACAAGAGACAACTATATCTGGGTCCTTTCAGCAAAATCTTGCTAGTGTATGCAATGGTGTCAGCGTTTGGAAGCTGATCATGGGATGGATCTCTGGATATGGCAATCACTAGATGGTCCATCCCTTTCTTTCTTTCTTTTTCCTTTTTTTTTATTGGGTATTTTCTTTATGTTTCAAATGTTTCCCCCTTTCTAGTTCTCCCCTTCAGAAACCCCCTATCCCATCCCTCCTCCCCCTGCCTCTATGAGGATGCTCCCCTACCCACCCACTCTCATCCTCTGGCATTCTCCTACACTGGGTCATTGAACACCCTCAGGCCCAATAGCTTCTCTTCCCACTGATGTCTAACAAGGCCATCCTCTGCCACATATGCATCCAGTGCCATGGGTCGCTCCATGTGTACTCTTTGGTTGACGGTCCAGTCCCCAGGAGCTCTGGGGGTGTCTGGCCTGTTGACACTGTTGCTTCCTCCATGGGGCTGCAAACCCTCTCAGCTCCTTCAGTCCCTTCTCCATCTCCTCCATCGGGAACCCCCGAGCTCAGTCCAGTGGTTGGCTGAAAGCTTCCTCCTCTGTATTTGTTAGGCTCTGTCAGAGCCTCTCAGGAGACAGCCATATCAGGCTTCCATCAGCAAGCACTTCCCAGCATCCACCATAATGTCCAGGTTTGATGACTGTATATGGGATGGATCCCTAGCTGGAGCAATCTCTGGATGGCCTTTCCTTCAGCTTCTGCTCCACACTTTGTCTCTCCATATTTCCTCCTGTATTTTGTTCACCCTTCTAAAAAGCACTGAAGGATCCACATGTTGGTCTTCCTTCTTCTTAGGCTTCATATAGTTTGTGAATTAAATTTTAGGTATTCTGAACTTTTGGGCTAATATCCACTTATCAGTGAGTACATACTGTGTTTGTTCCCTTGTGACTGAGTCACCTCACTCAGGATGATATTCTCAATTTCCATCCATTTGCTTTCGAATTTCATGAAGTCATTTTTAATAGTTAAGTTGTATTCCATTGTGTAAATGATGCTGGTTCAACTGGCAGTCACCATGTAGAAGAATGCAAATTGATCCATTCCCTGTACAAAGCTCAACTCCAAGTAGATCAAGGACCTCCATATAAAACCAGATACACTGAATCTAATAGAAAAGAAAGTATGGAAAAGTCTTGAACACATGGGCACAGGAGAAAAGTTCTTGAACAGAACACCAATGGCTTATGCTCTAAGATCAAGAACTGACAAGTGGGACCTCATAAAATTGCAAAGCTTTGTAAGGCAAAGGACACTGTCAATAGGATGAAATGGCAACCAACAGATTGGGAAAAGATCTGATAGAGGGTTTATATCCAATATATACAAAGAACTCAAGAAGTTAGATTCCAGAGAACCAAATAACCCTATTAAAAAATAGGGAACAAAGCTAAACAGAGAATTCTCAAGTGAGGAAACTGGAATGGCTAAGAAACACCTAAAGAAATGTTCAACATCTTTAGTTATCAGGGAAATGCAAATCAAAACAACCCTGAGATTCCACCTCACACCAGTCAGAATAGCTAAGATCAAAAACTCAGGTGACAGCAGATGCTGGCAGATGTGTCATTGCTGGTGGGATTGCAAGCTGGTACAACCACTCTGGAAATCAGTCTGGCAGTTCCTCAGAAAACTGGATATAGTACTACCCGAGGACCCAGCTATTCCACTCCTGGGCATATACCCAGAAGATGCTCCAACATGAAATAAGGACACATGTTCCACTATGTTCATAGCAGCCTTATTTATAATAGTCAGAAGCTGGAAAGAACCCAGATGTTCCTCAAAAGAGGAATGGATACAGAAAAATGTGGTACATTTACACAATGGAGTACTACTTGGCTTTATGTTTCTTGCTCATGGTGTGAGCTTCCAGCTGTTCCTATCTCCATGCAGTCACTCCATCTTTCGGTCATCATGGACTCTAACCCTCTAAAACCATAAGTCCAATTAAATGTATTCTAAGTTGCCTTGGTCGTGGTGCTTTATCACAGCAATATAAAGGCGTGGCTTTCACCTTGAGCTATCAGAGTATACAGGGAGAAGGTGGATGATGGGGGGGGGGATAGAGGCAATTGATTATGTGTAGAGCTATGTCTTGCCTTGGTCAGGCAGTCAGCCACATCCCTTGTGCTCTTTCCTCATTCTGTGGATGTTGGGGTCAGAAACTATTTGAAATGTGAGTCTATAGTTATCTTTTTGGCTGGTAGCAACCTTGTTCTCCAGGGACATTTGGATTCAGAAGTGGTTATCTCAGAACAAACTGTTAATAGTGTGTAGATGCTAACCTAGAAATAACATGTATGTATGTACAGATAACTTTTTCAATATGGAGTACAATTGAGTCTCTATAATACAGAACATGCCCATATTTAGTTCTTCCTGTCCCCTGGTCCTTATATCTATAAGCTCTGTATTATTAGAAAGGTGTCATCCTGCCACTGTGCCCTCAGCTGATTGTCAGCATTGTTTATTACTAGTGAGGGAATTCTATGGTACATGGTTATGCACACTCTACACATCAGTTACAATTTGGTATGAATATCCCTGAAACATTTCTGTCTGAAATAGTAGCAACAGAATTCAAGTGGGATCCAAGAACATTCAGGACACACTATAATTAAGGTTATCTGTCTACCCATTGTTAAGCTATACATTTCTTATCTGTTTCAAGTTTTAGGCAAACTTTATTGTTGCTTGGATTTTAACAAAGACTCTTTTCCGTGTGTTTTCTTTGTTTCACAAAAGCCTGAGAGGTATAAAATGTTACATTTCATCAAGTGCTAGAATTTACCACACTGGGTGGTTAGTCTCAGCTGGAATTGATGAGTTCTAGGCTCTACAAGAGATCCTGCCTGGATACATGATGTGGAGACAGACCTGATGGAGGTATCTTACCCCAGCCTCAGAACTCTCTAGTGGGTACACTCAAGTGTATGTGTATCTATTTGCACACACACAGTCAACTACACAGACGTACATATGTGAGGTGAGGGAGAGAAACAACACTCTTTTTTGTTTGTTAGTCCCGTATTTCCTGACTGTTTGGCACAAAAGGAATGTAATGTGCTCCCCTGAAGAGGAGGAGGAGTTGTCTTCGTTTTAGTTGAAGCATAACCATAATGGTCAGAGTACAGAAAGGGGTTTTTATATTGGGGCCACACAGGCCATAAGCCAGGGAAGAGGACAGAACAGAAAAGGCTTTTAAACCGGAAGCCAGAGAAGTCTTACCCAAAGAACCAACTAGAAATTGTCATAATTCAGCTTGTCCGGAGAAAACCATGTCAAGTGTCAGAGAGTATAGGAAGGGAAAGTCCCCAAAGGAAGTCACTGGCTAACTTCACAACCTAGAACTCCAGAAACCCCAAGTCCAGGTACTGATCAGAACTCTAACTCAGTGACTACTGGGGAGTCCCAGGGCCCTCACAGAAGTGAGGAACCTGAAGACTGGTGCTGATGACATCTGATACCACAGAAGTCAGTGGGCAGAGGCGAGACTTAAATCTGTAACTCAGGCTTTGTTCCGAATCTGCAGTCTGAGAGGGCAGTACATTAGTACCTTAAAAACGTCCTGTCTCTTATCTCAAGACAACAGAGTCCACAGAGAGAAGGTGGGTGGGGCCCCAGAGGCAGCTGATCAGGTCTAGAGTTTGCTCTTGCCCTGGCTATGTGGCTGGCAACATTTCTGAGACTTGGGATGTCTGTGCCTGTCTTGCTCTTGTCCCTCCAGCTCTCCTCTCATTCTGTAGATGTTTGAGCTTTGGAACTTCTTGAAATATCAAGCACACTCCCAGAGTTTCCACTGTCTCAGGGGCATCAGGACTTGGGGTGGTTAACTCAGAGCAGAAAATCCATTAACAGTGAGTGTGTTAAGATGCAGAGAACAAGTGTGTCTTTAAACTACAGAAAAGGAAAGTGCTCTTATGTATTCCACCCTGTCTCTTGTCATTACAAATATTCTCTAAATAAGCTAACTTTGTGTTATAAGTGCCTTGCTGGGTGTGGTAGTGCTTGCCTTTAATCCCAGCACTGGGGAGGCAGAGGCAGGTGGGTCTCTGTAAATTTCAAGTCAGTTTGATCTACATAGCAAGTTTTAGGCCAGCCAAAGTTACATAGTGAGACCATGTCTCAAAAATACAAAAAAAAGCTGGGCGGTGGTGTCTCATGCCTTTAATCCCAGCACTTGGGAGGCAGAGGCAGGCAGATTTCGAGGCCAGCTTGGTCTACAAAGTGAGTTCCAGGACAGCCAGGGCTATACAGAGAAAGACTGTCTCAAAAAAACAAAAAAAAAACAAAAAAAAAAAAAAAAAACCAAACAAAAAAAAAAAACAAAAAAACAAAAAAACAAAAAACAAAAAACAAAAAAAGTCATTTGAGCCAAATGTGGGCATGCACAGCCTGTACCCGGAAGGTGGAAGGTGAAGGCTTGAAGATCAGTTCAAAGCTAGTCTGTACTATATGCCTTTCTCTCTCCCTCTTCCTCTCCCTCTCCCTCTCCCCCTCCCCGGCTCCCCCCCCCCCCTCCACTCCAGTGTCCATTTCTAGTGAGCAAGGATTTTGGCTAATAGTACCATAGAAAGGGAATTCACAAACAGAAATGCAAAGAGTATATAGAAGCTGCTCAACTCAATCATCTTGTGTGTGTGTGTGTGTGTGTGTGTGGTTTTTTTTTTTTTTTTCCAGACAGGGTTTCTCTGTGTAGCCCTGGCTGTCCTGGAACTCACTTTGTAGACCAGCCTGGCCTCGAACTCAGAAATCCACCTGCCTCTGCCTCCCGAGTGCTGGGATTAAAGGCGTGTGCCACCATGCCCAGCTCCAATCATCTTTAAAAATTGAAAATAAGACAATTTTCAATGGCAATAACCATCTCAGGGAAAGATGTAGGGAGATAAGTAGATCTCCTAGTATAAGGTGGGAGACATATCTCAATGTAAAGTCCCTGGAAGATAGCTTCATGGTCCATAGGATGGGCTATAATAAGGAGAAACTGGGAATGCCCCTGATGAAGGGCTGAGTGAAAAGCATGGTATGAACTGTGTGTGGTGTTGAAGGCCATAATCCCAGCACTCAGGTGGCTCAAGCAGGAAGACTGAGCACCCATGGCCTTCCATAGTGAGAACCCATCTTTGCAAAAAAAAAAGTATGGTGTATTCATATAATAAAATAGTATGAAAATATGAAAATATAGTACATATGTATACTGTAATAGAAACAAATATAGTATCCATAACATATGGTTACATAAAAACTACTTTGCAGAGAAATATATGCAAGAGGATTAGATTTTTGTTAACATGTATCCATGTTATGGATACACATGTCTTATGGCTGTGAGTTTTATAATTAGAGAAAGTGGTGTAAAGATGTGGCTTAGTGGTAGAGCTAGCACACATGGGGCCCTGAGTCTGACTACCAACACCCCAAAGAAAAAAATGTCAAAGACCAACAGTGGTTTTTGAAAACAAAACAAGGCTGGAGAGATGGCTCAGCGGTTAAGAGCGCTGACTGCTCCTCTGAAGGTCACAAGTTCAAATCCCAGCAACCACATTGTCTTAGTCAGGGTCTCTATTCCTGCACAAACAACATGACCAAGAAGCAAGCTGGGGAGGAAAGGGTTTATTCGGCTTACACTTCCATGCTGCTGTTCATCACCAAAGGAAGTCAGGACTGGAACTCAGGCAGGTCAGGAAGCAGGAGCTGATGCAGAGGCCATGGAGGGATGTTCCTTACTGGCTTGCTTCCTCTGGCTTGCTCAGCCTGCTCTCTTATAGAATCCAAGACTGCCAGCCCAGAGATGGTCCCACCCACAAGGGGCCCTTCCCCCTTGATCACTAATTGAGAAAATGCCTTACAGTTGTATCTCATGGAGGCATTTCCTCAACTGAAGCTCCTTTCTCTGTGGTAACTCCAGCTGTGTCAAGTTGACACAAAACTAGCCAGTACACACATGATGGCTCACAACCATCTGTAATGAGATCTGATGCCCTCTTCTGGGGTGTCTGAAGACAGCTACAGTGTACTTACTTATAGAAATAAATAAATCTTTAAAAAAAGAAAACAAAACAAATAAGAAATCCATGGTGGTGCACGCCTTTAATCTCAACACTTGGGAGGCAGAGACAAGTGGATCTCTGTGAGTTTGAGGGCAGCCTAGTCTACAGAATAAGTCCCAGAACAGGGCTATATATTAGAAAAACCTAATCTTAAAAATAATAATAATAAAAAAAATTCTACCTGTGCTCCTCTGTAGGTACTGCATCACAGTCCAAAGGCAAAAGTTCACACTCTCTCCCTTGGTTCACAGGTCCTCAGCTGGCTCCTCCTTACTCCCTCCCAGTAGAATTAGTTGCTGTCCTAGTATCGAGACCTATTTACAGATCTATAAACTACAGTCCCAGAGCTCCTCTGGGGAAAATTTCCCCAGTGCCTCGCAGGTAGCAGCACCCAGTAAGGAACTGTTGAATAACTGAATGGTTGCTGTGGGCACTGACATCAGATGAACAAGTTGGGACAGATTATGGAAATATTTGATACAGACTAAGAAGAAAAAAGCCAAAGCTGTGGAAACCTTTGTCCTGGTCTAGAGGACCCTCTCATAACCCTCAGCCGCCTCTTGACGCTGTAACGTTTGGAATGTTATGTCTCTGAAATAATGTTACATAAGGCACATCACCAGGGCGGGTCTTTCTCGTGCTGGGCTCACAACACCAGAGCCGAACCAGCTCAGACGAGAGTGGTAGGAGAAGGGGAGGACCCAAGCTTCTAACAAAAAATTTCACCCCAGCCCCCTCAGGTATGAAGCAGGTGATTCACTGCTTCCAACAGAGAGTATCCAAAATGACCTTCAAAGCCAGAGCCTGCTTGGTCAAAAGGCAAACTAGACTTTGGAAAGGCAAACATTCATGTTGAACTAAGTTCTTGGTAACTAGGTCCTAACATGTATGCTTCTGGAAAGGAGGGGCTGGGTTAGCTTTCTATTCTACAAACTCACAATTCATTATACTTCTGGAGACCAGAAGTCCAGCCCAAGACACATGGAGCCAAAACCAAGGTGTCTTGTGAGCAGCAGTGCTCTCTGGAGACTCTAGGGGCATCTGTTCCCGACTTTCCCCCATTCCTCAGGCTTGCCACATCTCTTGTTTCATGGCTTCTTTCTTTGTCTTTACAAGGCCAATTGCATCCCCCTGATTGGGCTTCTGTGGCAGTGTTTCCCTACTGACTAGTGTCACAAAATAGTTCCCTGATTAAAAAACAATTTAGATTTATTTAGTTTAGGTCTATGAATGTTTTGCCTGCATGTATGTGTGCATACCAGGTGTGTGTCTGGTGCTGGCTGAGATCAGATCTTCCCACTTTAAAAGATACAGATTCCCAAGATATAAGATACAATTTGTTAAACGCATGAAACTCAAGAAGAATGAAGACCAAAGTGTGGACACTGAGCCCCTTCTTAGAATTGGGAACAAAACACCCATGGAAAGAGTTACAGAGATAAAGTTTGGAGCTGTGACGAAAGGATGGACCATCTAAAGACTGCCATATCCAGGGATCCATCCCATAATCAGCTTCCAAACGCTGACACCATTGCATACACCAGCAAGATTTTGCTGAAAGGACCCAGATATAGCTGTCTCTTGTGAGACAATGCCAGGGCCTAGCAAACACAGAAGTGGATGCTCACAGTCAGCTATTGGATGGATCACAGGGCCCCCAATGGAGGAGCTAGAGAAAGTACCCAAGGAGCTAAAGGGATCTGCAACCCTATAGGTGGAACAACATTATGAACTAACCAGTACCCCGGAGCTCTTGACTCTAGCTGCATATGTATCAAAAGATGGCCTAGTCGGCCATCACTGGAAAGAGAGGCTCATTGGACTTGCAAATTTTATATGCCCCAGTACAGGGGAACGCCAGGGCCAAAAAGTGGGAGTGGGTGGGTAGGGGAGTGGGGGGGGGGGTGTATTGGGGACTTTTTGGATAGCATTGGAAATGTAAATGAGGAAAATACCTAATAAAAAATTAATTCACACACACACACACACACACACACACACACACACACACACAAAAGATACAGATTTAAGCTGATCAATGGTGGTGCTACATGCTTTTAATCCCAGAAGTTGAGGGGTAGGGGGCAGGGGCAGGTGGATCTTTGAGTTTGAGGCCAGCCTGGTCTACAGAGAGTTCTAAGACAGCCAAGACTACACAGAAAGACAGCTTGTCTCAAAAAAAAAAAATCCAGATTGAAAAAGTGATTCAAATAAGAAAAAGTCCCTCAAAGATGTAGTCGCCTCTTGGGTTTTAGTTAATTCCAGATGTCAAGTTAACACCCAAGGTAGCCACCACACCTGGTTTCATTCTTCAGCTGACATTTGTCACACCTCTCTCCCTTATACCTGGCTGCTTGGCACAGAAAGCTATCTGCTGAGTAGCTGGCAACTGGTTGGAGCTAGCCCAGCTGTTTTGGACACCTTAGAATTGTTTTGAGAGCATTCACAGGAAGGACTCCAATGAGAACAGCGCCAAAGATGAAACTTCTGTTTTGGAAGGCTTTGCTCCAGTTGTGGCTATTTCAGATAATGTACGCCAGGCAGAAGCCAGCCAGAGAATAGAAACCTTAGTAAGCTTTAAGCAATACTGTAGCTTTTCTCAATCCAGAGCAGAGGGAAGGAATTTAGGTAACTCAGTAAGAAGGCAGCAATTGGTGCAATGAGACCGGTGAGCACACTTATGTCCCTGTGTGAGGCCTCTGATTGGTGGAACTGAAAGCTAGTTGTGCTATGGTTGGTATAAATGCTTCATTTGCAAATCACAACCCTCTTAGACATACAATCAGGTGGTTCAGCTCACTTTTTCAGTAGGCCAGAAGACACTTTCTTGTGTTGCTCCCTGGTGTTAGTGGCCTTAATAGAAGACTTCTTCTGAATGGTCTTTTCTTACCTTTTTGATGAGGTCTTTTTGTGGGCAGAGCAGGTTGAGCTGGTAACATTGTCTTAATTAGATTACTACTGCTGAGATAAAGACTATGGGGGGAAGAAAGGGTTCATTTCATTGTATACTCCCAGGTAACAGTGTATCATCAGGAACTCAAAGCAGAAACTGAAGCAGAAGTCATGGAGGATTGTAGCTTTCCTACTTTGCTTCTCATGGCTAGCCCAGCTTGCTTTCTTATATAACAACCTGCCTTGGGTGACACACTGACTCCCTGGCCTGAGCTGAACCCAACCAAATCTGTCATCAGCCAAGAAAAAGATCTTCGCACTTGCCTGTAGGCAATCTGTTGTAGCATTTTCTCAGTTGAAGTTCCTCTTCCCAAATAACTCTAGCTTGTGTCAAGATGACATGAAAGCAACCCAGACAGCTATGGAGTGAAGACAGTGGTAATGGTGATGTGGCCGTAGGGAGGAGGTACTAAAGAGTCCCAGAGAGCAGCAGGCAGAAATGACAAAGTAGAAGGAAACATGGAGAAGGAGAAAACTGAGTTGCTAAGATGAGGGGCTGGGAGCCCTGGTCACTGGAAAAGAGTTCTAGGCAAGCCTTAATGATTGAGGCTCCTCACATCAAAGACTTAAGAACCCTAGCATGCTTTCTGGGGGCTGCTGGGGGCTGCTGCTGTTGCAAACCAAGGGTTTCTTTAGATGCTAAATACAACAGCCTTTGACAATCAAAACTCAGAGCATTAAGCTTTCAACCTCAGCCTCATACTTCTAGAGCCATAAGACATAAGTCTTTAGCTCTCAGAGCTTGGAAGTGCATGTCTCTTTGACATTCAGTGACCTGGGATTACCAACCCTGGAAATGCTATTCCTTGCCTTTGCCTGAGCAGAGGCAAGCTCCGACCACTTTACAGATAACAGAACAACATGGAAACTATTTAACTTTATTAAATGGAAATAAGCAAATTCGATGAGCATATATGAGACTATCCCAATTTTGCAGAACTTCTTCCCCCTACGTATGTACCATTCCAGTTTTTCAATTTTCTTATCTATAAACAAAAATACCTAACTAATATACCATAGATGTATTAAAGTACATAGTGAATAATAATATATGAGCACATACATCTATTAAAGTGCCATTGAACTCTAAATAACTAATAGTGTTCACCCCAACAATTCCTTCTATTTCTGATGCTCCTTCCTTCCGTGCCCTGGAAACCACTCACCTGCTTTCCGCCACTACAGATGAATGTATCTTTTGTAAGTTCTATGTAAACAGAGTCATACAGAGCATATTCTTTTGTGTGACTTCTGCAGCAATCGTTATTAGATCCATGTTCTTGTACCACTAGTTGATTTCTTGTTTGCTCTTGACCGTATTCCGCAGACAGGTCTCCCTCACAATGAGTGCAGCCATTCACCTGTTTGGATTATTTCTAGCTTACAGCGTTTAAAAACAAAGCTGCTGTGAGCATCCATGTACAAGACATTGTATAAAATATGCATTTGTTTTCTCTGCAGGGAACACTGAGCACAGAGAATAGATCTAATGGTCTATTGTGTTTAATTAAAAATACTTTTTTAGACTTACTTATTTTGCTTTATTTGTATGAACATGTTGGCTACTTGTATGTACAGACCCCATGTACACACCTGTGGATCTTCTGAAGCTGGGGTTACAGATGGTTTGAGCTACTATATGAATGCTAGAAATTGAACCCCAATCTTCTGCAAGAGCAACAAGTGCTGTTAACCACTGGTCCATCTCACTAGCCGTAAACATTTTGCTTTAAATAAAACTATTATATCGTTTTTCAAAATTTTTATATCATTTACATTGGTACCAGGAGAGCATAAAATTCTAGTTCTTCTGAAAGAATTTTTACCAGTATTTACTATTTTGAAGTGTTGACAGCAAAAAACCTTTTTAGTCAATCATATAGGCAAAAAAAGAAAAAAGAAAAAAAAAAGAAAAAGAAAAGAAGCCACTGTTTACCAGTTAATTATTCCCTTGAGAGACAATAGTATTAAATTGTCATATTTGTAGATTGCCAAAGTTGGTCCCCTTAGACACACAGGGCTTTTGTCTTTTCTTTTTAAATTTATTTATTTGTTGACTGTGTATGCCTGAGTGCATGTGTGTGTGTGTGTGTACCTGTGTGTAAGTGTGTGTGTGAAGTTGTCAAAGGTCAACTTGGCAGACGTTGGTTCTCTCCTTTCACTATGTGGGTTCAGGGGACTGAATTCTGGCTGTCAGGCTTGGCGTCAGTCTCACCAGCACTCTTGCCAGTTAAACAATAAATAGTTTTCCTTTCGTTTTCATTACCCACATAAGTCATAAATGGAAGTCCAAGAAAACACAGAAATCTCCACATCCAGAAAGCTGAAAGTACTTCTTCGCCTCTGGCTCTTATTTGAGACAAGGCCTTATGGAACTGTCCAGACTGGCCTGGACCTTCTGGTCTGAAGCAATCCTTCTCTCAGCTTCCCCAGTGCCAGGCACTGGAATGTGTGCCTCCTCTCAGTTTCCCCACGATGACTTATTTCTTACTGGTTTTAAAGTTGGTTTTATAAGTGACCAGAATAGACTCTATCTTTAATGAACTTAAATTAAGTGTTATTTTCTGTGACATAGTAAATCAGAAACAAAACAAAACAAAACAGCCATATAATGTTCTATTTTCTTAAAGCATTTCCTAGTACAGTTCAACACAGTGTTTAGTATAATTTAATATTAACATTTCAGGTCTTTAATGTATTAAATGAGTTTTTCTTTTTAATTAGATGAAGTATCTTAACTCACACCTTTATACATAAAAATTATTCTTATATTTCAGTTACAAAAAGGGATAGCAAAATAACATAAATGATTATGATTCTTAAACATTACTGGATCAAAATACTATATGCTGGGTAGACACTGTAGGATTGGGTCTCTGTTTATTATCTCATTAATGTCCGTGGAGACTATTTTATTTTTTTCTAGTTTAGACACAGCCTCCACACTAGAGATTGTTAAAGGTTTTTAAAAATATGTTCAAGAAATCCAGAAGTTATGTTGTTCTCCTTGGGGAAGCCAAGGCCAAAGCCACTTCAACTGCAAGCATGGCCATTTCTCCATGTCCTGATGCCCCATGCCCTCTTCCTACCCTTCCTCACTCGAGCTGCTTGCGGTGGTGTCTCCCTGTGCTCACAGCCTGCCTCTGTCCTGGCTTTTGGCCAGGGGTTTAACTTCTCTACTGGGTCCACCGCTGATGTAATATACATTCTGAGTAAAACTATGGCAGCCTTTGTCTTCCGAGCCGATAAGCAGAAACCCCAAGGGAATGCATCTCAAGGTTTATCTCCTCATCCAGAAAAAATAATTTATTCGGGGATTCACTTCACTTGGTCACTTAGTTTACCAATGGCCCTGTTCTAAGAAAGTACTACTAAGAGAATGGACAGGAAACCCAGCTAAGCCATTGTCCTTCCCCAAAACCCATGGACAGAACAAAGAAAATTACCTAAATTTTTCAAGGGTACCCGATTAAGTTCTCCATCCAAAGCTCTAAAAGGAGAAACCTGCTAGAAGCAAGGTCAGAAATCCTCTCAGTTGCCTTTAGGACAGGAGGGTCTTTTTACACACGGAATCCTGAAACTGCCTTTGTATTTCTGGGCTGAGATTATAAACTAAGGGTTGAGTTCTGCCAGTTAATGCTCTTAATTGTCCTGGCTTTAGTTTTCAAGAATGCAAACTTCAGGTCCTAAGTCCTTTTCTGAGTGGGATATTGTCAGCAATTGAATAAATGAAGGCGGTCCCAGGCTGAACGACCAGATACACCAAACTCAAGAGCACACCCTAGATAGTAGGGCACCAAGGGTCCAGCCCAGGCTGTTTGAAATATCACGGGACTTTATAAGAACATGAAACTGAAAATGGGAAAGTCCCTTTGTAACCTAGTTCAGCATCAACAGCTAGGAGACTGGTGACGACCTCCGGATCTGAGTCCGGATTGGCTGTGAGTTCAGGAACTATATAAGAGCGCGCGCCCTGGCTGGCTCTCATTTCAGTGGCTGCTACTCGGCGCTTCAGTCGCGGTCGCTTCAGTCGTCAGCATGGCTCGCTCGGTGACCCTGGTCTTTCTGGTGCTTGTCTCACTGACCGGCCTGTATGCTATCCAGAGTGAGTGCCTCTTTCCCCTCTCTTGGCATTAAATTTTTAGTTCTCCTTAGTTCTCCTTCCCGACGGGATTGGCCAGGGCTGCGTCTCTCGGGAAAGGAGTGGGCGTCCCGCTGCTTACAGCTTTGAGGCTACAGGGTGGATGCGCCTGTTTGCGAGTGTGCTGACGGTCAGCGCTGAAGATGGGGAAGGCTTCTCTTTTTCTCCTCTGCTGGCGGGAGCCCCTAGACTCCCTGAGCGCAAAAGGAGGGTGGGGCTGCCTGGAAAGTGCAGGGTGGAGGGCTATGGGCACGCGGAAGCTGAGCCCCGACCACGGGAAGTCAGACCGCCGCTGCGCAGCTTCATTTGCACTCGCAGAGAGGCTCGATCCAACCGAAGTCGAGAGAAAATGGGCTTGGGTCCCAGACTCTGCGATGTTTCCAAAGCTTTCTGATCATTAACTTTGTATCTAGTAATAACCTTAAAGGTCGCCGGGCAGTGGTGGCTCACGCCTTTCATGCCAGCACTTGGGAGGCAGAGGTAGGCGGATTTCTGAATTCGAGGCCAGCCTGGTCTACAGAGTGAGTTCCAGGACAGCCAGGGTTACACAAAGAAACCCTGTCTCGAAAAAATAAATAAAGGTCTCTGGGTATGAGGCTTATTGCAATGCTGAGGACCTTGTGAGCTTCTTAAGTTTGAAAGTACGTCTACAATGTAAATGTTATGGTTCCCCGTGTATTAAGACAGGGAACTAGAGGAGGCATCGAGATTTAAAGTAACTTATTCACACGATAGACTAATGGCAGTCGGAGCTGGAATTGAGGCCGATCAATGCCCAGGCCTTTGGACTGTAACCGCCATTTGTTTCTAGAAGTGTCTAGGCCTTCCTGGGTCATGGTCTGTGAAGCAGTCTGAGATGCCTTGGACCCTTGGTACCTCACACAGCGCTTCCTTTTTGGCACACTGCCTGGTTCTTTCCGCGATAGAGCCTCTGCTTTCAGTTTTGAGACAACTAAGACTTTGCCTTAAGTCAAGGTGGTTATGAACTCTGGAGTGAGGATTATTTCAGTGTGGTGACCAAGACTCGTGAGGATAACTAGTAACTACCAAAGTCGTGGAGGTAGAAATATGGCAGAGACCAGATTTAAACCTGACCCAACACTGGACTTAATTGTGGAAGGGATGGTTCTTGTCCAGAGAATTCCAGGCATGATGAACCTGTGGCATTTAGCATGTTCTTGTTTCCAAAACCTCAAATGCAAGGAAAAATGTGGTTTATGCTAATTTAAATTTATGGGGACAAAAAGAATTCAAAGCTTTACTGAGACCTTCATTCTAGCTGGCCACAGTTTTCAGGTTTTCCTCTCCCTACTGCCTTCCATGGGTGAATAAGAGGCTGCTCTTCAGAGACCGTGCACACTGAATAGATGTGTATCTGGGAGTATATTATGGCTGGGCATAGTTGTGCACATCTATAATCTCAGTATTTAGGAGACTGAGGCAGGTGGATCTCTGAATTTGAGACCAACCTGATCTACAAAGTGCATCCAGGACAGAAAAACGCTGTCTTGAAAAACCAAAGAAAGAAAGAAAGAAAGAAAAGAAAGTGTTTTATAAGCCAAGTGTGTTGAGTCATGCTGTGACCTCAGAGCTGGGGAGGCTGAGACAGGCGTTCAAGGCCAGCCTGGAAGACAGTCAGACTGTATCTCAAATTAAATAATAAGCATATAAGTAAATGAAGGGGAAAACACAAAAAGAGCCAGTGAAATGGCTCAGCAGGTACAGGCGCTTACCACTAAGCCTGAGTGTATCTCAGATCCCACTTGGTGGACGGAGAGAACTGACTTTTAAATCCACACATGAGCTACGTTTCGTGCATGTGCACACACACACACACACACACACACACACACACACACACATATATACTCTCTCAGTAAAACAATAATTTTTTTAAGAAAGTAGATATATACATTAGTGATACCTTGGTATCAGATCTGCATATTCTACACAGTAGTACTCCTTGTCATGTTGGTTGAGAAGCAGAAACAGAGTTCAAAGATGGCAGTGGTATGGCTCAGCAGCTAAAAGTACCTGCCATGCAACCTGACCACCTGAGTTCATAGAACCCACGACAGAAGGAGGAGAAAACTGTCTCCTGAAAGCCATCCAATGTCTTCACAAGTACACCTTTGGGAACTTGACTGTGTGTATGTGTGTGTGCACATACAAATAACAATGGAAAGAGTTTACATTATTTTCTTTCCATGTCCCTATAGCGTGCAGTAGCTATTCCCAACATGTTGAGCGACTTCAGCTATCTGAAAGCCCCATATCCCCTTGCACACACTGCTTACTTCCAGCAGAGTGCATTCTCAATTGTCATGGTCCTCACATCTCCCTCTGGTCCTTTACCCATCCCAACTCAGTTGCTTAAAGCTTTCCTAGCTTCTGTGGTATTTTAAATTTTGTTTGTTTTCTAGTTCATGAAACCAGAGGTTTGGTTTCAGAATGCAAACTCTGGGCTGGAACAGAGAAACCCTGGGTTGACTCGCATAGGAACCTCATTAGGGAGGAGCCAATGCTAACACCTGCCACCTGAGGGGTAATTGCTCAGCTCTCAGCACTGGATCAGACATATGTGTTGGGAAGTCTAGGGAGGAGCAATAAGCAAAAACGAAAGGGGATGAAAATAAGAAAGAAAAGTGAGAGGGGCTGACACAGCGCACAAGCACTGCGGGCTTTGATGTGGATACTGTGAAGGGTGTGCAGAATGGGATGTGACGTTTGGAAAGTTGGTGGGATTTATTAAGGGAAGGGAGGGGCACAGTTCTTGAGAGCTTCCAATAATAAAAGCTCCTTAAAAATCCACTGACAGAAGACACTGCTAAAAGCCAGGTAGGGAAAACAGAAGGTACTCGTAGGATTTTGAGGAAAAGATACTACGTTTTCAAAATGTGGGTAGACTTTGGGGGAAGCAGATCACTTATCCAGAGTAGAAATGGAACAGGGAGAAATAGAGGAACAAATGTAAGATGGTGCACGGTGCAGACTGAGCTCTGTTTTCATCTGTCTTCCCCTGTGGCCCTCAGAAACCCCTCAAATTCAAGTATACTCACGCCACCCACCGGAGAATGGGAAGCCGAACATACTGAACTGCTACGTAACACAGTTCCACCCGCCTCACATTGAAATCCAAATGCTGAAGAACGGGAAAAAAATTCCTAAAGTAGAGATGTCAGATATGTCCTTCAGCAAGGACTGGTCTTTCTATATCCTGGCTCACACTGAATTCACCCCCACTGAGACTGATACATACGCCTGCAGAGTTAAGCATGCCAGTATGGCCGAGCCCAAGACCGTCTACTGGGGTAAGCCTCAAGTTCTTCCTTACTTTCTGGACGCTCCATCTGTGTGGACTTAAAACTGCTTTGCTATTTTAAAAACCTGCATACTGAGATTGTTAGAGAATACCCCCAAAAGACTGATCTGTGGTGCCAGCAGAGACTTACACAGCAGGCCAGGAACCAGCAGTTCCCTACCCACTGTCCCAGACTGCTTCCCTCTTTCCTGAGCTTCCTCCAGCTTTCCTGGCAGCCTGGTGCATACTAAGTGTCAAAGGGCATGCCAGGTAGGACAGGCCTTGGTCTGTAACCCCTGCCTTCAGGTACCTACAATTCTGGACTGTTCCAGGGCCTTGGCAAGAAGCTAGTAGACAGGAGTGGATCTCTGGAAAGTTCTCAACAAGTACTCAAGGCTAGCAACAGCAACCTAGTCTATCTGCCTTACTGCTTACAACCCCTGGATGTCTGTTAATATGTCGTAGTATAAAAGTAAAGTTTTGTCTCCATTTTCTTTTTTCATAGATCGAGACATGTGATCAAGCATCATGATGGTAGGTTTCTTGACTTTAAATAATGGGCCTTTGGGGGTGGGGTGGAGCTGGCGGTAGAGCACATGCCTAGCGTGCATAAGGCCTTGAGTCCTGGTCCCAGCACTGCAGGAAGAGAATTGTTTGATTCACTATCCTAGGAGCTGTTTATAGACAGCTCAAACATGATAAGCATCACTGTATGAAAGACATTAATTAGGGTGGCTTGATCAGCTACAGAAGGATCCTTTGGGGTCACATTCTTTTATCCTGTGGACTGGCAGGAAGGAGGAACGTAGCCATGTCACTGGCCCTCTAAAGGGAGAACAGCACCTTTGTGCATGCAGCAAGGCAGGTAGGCAGGTAGGCAGGTAGGCAGGCGGGTGGTCAGTTACACAGCCTGCATGGGTTTGCCGACCTTCTGTTTTAACCCTGCCAGTTCTGCTGAGAAGGCCTGGGACGATGAGCTTGCTGTCTTTGTACAGCAGTGGCCTTGCTCCTCACCCAGAGGAGCCGAGTGACAGAGCTCTGCGGGTACATCTTAGCCCTTTCAGTCTCTAGTTGGTAGGCACTAGATTTACCTTCTGGAGGCTTCCGGACACTCAGGGAAAGAAATGGACAGGGTTGTAACTTCATGTAAGGCACCGTCACTGATGTGTCAGAAGGAAGTTGAGGAGCGTGAGAGGGAACGTGGGTGTCTCTGTCAGGTGGAGTCTAGTGGTAGAAAATCCAGCTTTTCGGTGAAATCCAGGGCCCTTGAGGCCAAAAGCTCACTCAAATCTTGTATTATATTTATTTCTAGGAAAGGGGAATTGATGAAGGGGGTGGGGATGGGTGATCTGCCCAGACAAGCAGTTACCAAATGGTGGAGCCAGAACTCACCTCCTTTAAGAAGGTGATTGTCCTACAAACTCATTTGATGGTGAGGTCTGGAATGTAAATAATGTAATGTTCGGCTAACCTTCTCCTTCTCTCCCTCCCTTCCCCTTTTCTTTTCAGCTCTGAAGATTCATTTGAACCTGCTTAATTACAAATCCAGTTTCTAATATGCTATACAATTTATGCACGCAGAAAGAAATAGCAATGTACACATCACCTTCTTTATATCTTACTTTAAATATTTTATGCATGTTTTCAAAAAATTGGAAATATCCTAGATAGCTGAGCAATAAATCTTCAATAAGTATTTTGATCAGAATAATAAATATAATTTTAAGAACAATAGTTGATCATATGCCAAACCCTCTGTACTTCTCATTACTTGGATGCAGTTACTCATCTTTGGTCTATCACAACATAAGTGACATACTTTCCTTTTGGTAAAGCAAAGAGGCCTAATTGAAGTCTGTCACTGTGCCCAATGCTTAGCAATTCTCACCCCCAACCCTGTGGCTACTTCTGCTTTTGTTACTTTTACTAAAAATAAAAAACTAAAAAAAAAAAAAAAAATTGTTGCCAGACATTGCCAGTGTTACATGAAGTGGTTTCTAGGTAGCATAAATGCCTGCAAGCACGTGCGTATTTTTCATCATCTAAAGAGGCAGTGGGTATCTTAGAAGGTTCTTGCAGAAGCAGGCTCCTCAACTAAGGGTCGAGAGGAAAGTGACTAGGAAAGGCCTCCAAAGCAGAGCAGTAGGAGGTGGTGATGAAGGTCAGGGAATAATAGGAAGAAACTGAGAGGGGAGTGAGGATCTCAGACGTGCTGGTCCCACAGGGAGCTCTAGAGCAGAGATCACATCTTACAGTTTGTCTTGGTGATGTGCACAGCTTGTTGCTGGCTCCACAGGACTGTATGCTAGGATGAAAGCCCAGATACTTTGGGGTGCAGGTTATGGTTATGGGGTGCAAGTTATGGTTATTGGTGGCAAATTATGCAAAAGCTAGGGACTGGTTCTTATTGCTGGATGTAGGTAGAGCATGGGTGACTACTGTGTTTCCTGTTAAATTCTGCTGGGTCTACAGCACACAGTCTGAAAACCCCACTCTGAGTTCAGAGTTTTGGCTAATGTTAAAGAGGGAATGCTAATCAATTTGGAACTAAGTTTGAATCCTAATCTTACAAAAGTTACTATAACATCCATGACTTGAGCTCTTAATTTTGAGAGTTTAATTGTGTCCCCAAAGCTCCTTTTGTGGCTGGAGATCTAGTCCCTGGGGGTGGTGATAATGAGAAGTGGTGAGGGCTCTAAGAAGGAGTGTGGTGGGAGGTCCTGTCAAGGGACAAGGAGCCGTCTGAGTTCTGAGAGGGCTGTTAGAAAGGCAGCAAGCAACCGGGCGGTGGTGGCACACGCCTTTAATCCCAGCACTTGGGAGGCAGAGGCAGGTGGATTTCTGAGTTCGAGGCCAGCCTGGTCTACAGAGTGAGTTCCAGGACAGCCAGGGCTATACAAAGAAACCCTGTCTCAAAAAACCCAAAAAAAAAAAAAAAAAAAGGAAGGCAGCAAGCCTGGCCTCTTCTGCCCTTCCTGAGGCACGTCTTCTGTTGCTGTCGGTGGGAAAGAGGAACCTTTGGTTATCATTAACATTTTGAAATTTCCAAACTCTTAAGTAAATCTCTTCTTACTAAGTAGCTTGTATCAGGTATTTTGTTATAACAATTACTGATTAATAGTAACCATAAGCCAGAAGTGGGACAATCAATCTTGCATCACAAAGCTTTATTTATTTATTTATATTTCACACAACTGTTATTATTGTAAATTTAGATTCATTTAATTTTGTGTATGATACATGTACATATGTACACTACATGCATGCTTACTGCCTATGAAGTTCAGAAGAGGTCATCTGGAGGAAGTCACATCCCCTGGAACTAGAGAGTTATGGATGACTGTGAGCCACCATGTGGGTGCTGGGAACTCAACCGGGGTCCTCTGGAAGAGCAGCCAGTACTTTTAACTGCTAAGCCTTCCAGTTATTTTTTTGTGTGTATACGTTTGTGTGTGAGGAGGGAGCATGCATGTATATATGCTTGTGTAAGGGTATGCATGCAGGGGGTGCATGTATGTTCATGTGTGTGTGCATGTGTATGTGGGTTGTGCATGTGTTGTATGGGGGGATATGTGTGTATGTGTGTGTGTGTGTGTGTGAGAGAGAGAGTGCATGAATGTATGTATGTATGTATGTATGTATGTATGTATGTATGTATGTATGTATCAGAGGATGGGTTGCTGCTGGATATCTTCTCCAGTTGCTATCACTCTCTACCTTATATTTTGAGGCAGAGTTACAGTGAACGGCAAGCTTGGAGATTTAGCCGGCCATCCAGCCCCAGGGATCTTCTAGTTACCACCTTTCCAGTGCTAGGGTGAGAGGCACATAGCACCTTACTCAACTTTTCTGGGATGAGGGCTGAACCCAGGTCCTTCAGCTCCAAGACTGAGGCACCTCCTAGGCCCCCAGTACATGATATTTATGGAATGTAGATGATTTATCCCAGCAACCTCCTGGGATAAAGTTCCTTAGGGTCCTAGGTGTATTGTTTGATCTTCAGTCTCTTCTTCTGTGAAGGTTTCATCCTGTTTGGCTAGTGAAGTTTCAGTAGGACTGAAAGTGGCTGTGTTACTACTGGGCTTAAGGTGCATAGGGAAACTTCATGGGAAGTTCCTCCATAACCTGGAGAAAAGGCAGAGACGTTCATCGCACAGAGACATCACAAGAACAAGACTGCACTGGAAGCCTGGGAACTCAGTAGAAGGAAAGAAGACTAGAATTGCACCTCCAAAGACTGCTTCCTGCAGCAGCCAAGAGCTCAAGATGAACCTGGGTGAGGGACCTGGGAGAATGAACCCCACCCTCCACCTTGGAAAGGACCTCAGGGTAGCTTGCAGAGTGACAGATGTGGGGAAGTGGATCCTTTCCACCTGTCCCAGTGGACCTCAGGGTAGGCTGCAGAGTGACAGATGTGGGGAAGTAGACCCTTCCCACCCGTCCTAGTGGAACTTTGTTAGGACCCATGGTGGCAAGAAGGATCATATTTCCAATTTCTTGTCCCCAAGTCCTGTGTCTACTGGTGAAACCTTGAGCAGGAAACTTGGGTTGTGTGTGTGTCTTCTTTAGCACCACACTGCCAGACTGCTTTGAGCCCTAACAATGGCTCTGACTCTATTGTAGTATTGTTGGCTCGGTGATGCTTTTCCCAACTACACCCTTTGTGTTGCTCTGCACTTATTCAGTTCTATTAGCCTAGCCTAGCAAGTGGCCAACCAACTTTCAAGAAATAAATCAACAGGATTATAAATCCTGATTCTAAAGATGTGTGTGTCTGTAAGGATTGCAACCTCTGACCTTCAGTTTCTGGACACTACAAGTAATGTCACCATCAGAGCAACCAGAAACTGTCCTATTAATTTTAACTTTCAAAGCCTCACTAGGAGACTGACTAGACAGTAGGATTGCTGATCTAATTTCTGTGGGAAGGCAGATGTAGAGAACCACCACCCTTCCTCTTTGTTGTAAGGGGCTTTGGGTAAAGAGGAAACTGAGAGGGGGTGGGGAAGTCCCTTTTGCCCACAGCCTGGGGATGTGGCAACCTTCCTGAGTGGGCAGATCATATACAGGAAAACCTGTTTGGGAGGTAGTGGCAACAGGAATGGGGCCAAACAACAGGAGTGGAATTCCAGATGGAATTTGTACCTTATCGACCACTCTGTAACCTGGGGTGTCCCTGTGACAGCTTTTTTCATGTTTCTCAACATCTATGCAGCCTTGCAAGGCCCTCCTGCCCCACCAGTGTAGCCAGCTCAGCACATGCTCAAGTGCATGTTTCTAGTTCTACCCACTAGATAGACCCTGGCAGAGAAGGACACAATACCTAGGCCTCACATGGGCTGCTGGAGCCTGGGTGGAGACCAGATGATGGTGGGCTCTGCTTTTTGGGACCGTTGAGCATCACTGGTGGGCCTCTCTTTGCCTGGCTGGAATAGGAAATTGTGCAGTAGCCATGGCCTGTGATCGTGAGATGCAGAGTGGAGTGGAGAGAGCCTGCCAGTATTGCCTGGACCAATGAGCTGAGCCGATGCTTGTGATGGAGTGCTAGGTAGAGCATCCATACCTGGGCTTCACTAATTTCCTTCTTAGGCCTCCAACTGTCTATCAGATTCCATGGTTTAATCCCAGACTCCGATTGTAACACTGTATTGTGCACTACACCTGCCACTGTGTTTGAGATATAATCTACAACCACAGTTAGTACATTTAAACGTCCTCCCCACTAAAATCCTGTTCCAATCAGCAAGCTTTCCACATTCCTCCTAAATCCTCTAGTCCTAGAAAACCATTATATTTCAGTCTTTTGAATTTTTCTAGTCTTGATATTCCCTTTATTTTACTAAGCTGTGTTTATTTACTTGTGTGGGGCACAGGTGCATGGGCAGTAACAGGACATCTTGCTGCAGCCAACGCTCTTCTGCCATCATGCAGCATCTGGGGATGGAACCCAGATGGTCAAACTTCATCTCACTCTCTAGAACAAAATTTTAGATAAAAATTCTTCAAAACCCCTGGTAGAGAACTCTGGGCTCGTGAAACAGCAAATACACTACATAGTTTTTCTTAGAAAACTCAGGGGGCTGGAGGGATGGCTCAGCTGTCAAGAGCACAGACTGCTTTTCTGAAAGTCCTGAGTTCAAATTCCAACAACCACATGGTGGCTCACAACCATCTGTAATGAGATCTGACACCCTCTTCTGGTGTGTCTAAAGGCAGCTACAGTGTACTTACATATAATAATAAATAAATCTTTAAAAAAAAAAGAAACTCAGACACATAGAGAGCTTTCTAACAATTTTATGTTCTGTATACAAGTGTTTGCCTGCATGTGCTTATGTGTACCACATGTGTGCGGTGCCCTCAGAGGCCAGAGGAGGGCATAGGATCCCCTGGACCTAGAGTTAGAGCAGGTTGTGAGCTGCCATGTGAGAACCCAGGTTCTCAGAAAGAGCAACCAGTAAATCCCCTTAGCTGCCAAACTATCTTTCCAGGCCCTAAAGATTGTTTTTAAAGACAGGGTTTTGTGTAGCCCAGACTGGCTTTGCACTCCTTCTTCCACCTCTGCCTCCTGAGTTGTAGGGCTACAGGTATGCATGTCAGTCCCTTCTCCTTCCACTGTGTGGGACTCAGGGATCCAACCCAGGTCATGAGGCTTAATAGCAATGCTTTACCCACTAAGCCATCCTGCCTGTTTTATGTTGGTAATACAAATAAACAAAAGGCTATCTAGACTGTTTTGCTAGGGTTTAAACAAGCTGTAGTCCTCTTCTTGTAAGTGTTTTTGGGTTCACAGTCTTCCCACTGCCACCAGGACATGAAATAGAGGAGAGGCACAGTTTAAAATCCGTAACTAAAATTTTTGAATATGTGTTTTCCAAACCCCCCAAATACACCTAATACTATTATCAATCTTAAATCTTTAGCTTCACATTACATTTATTTTTCTAGTGTCTGTGTGAACGTGAACACGCACTTGGAGGCCAGAGGATGATGTAGGATATTGTTCCTCACCATTCCTCACCATTTTTGCTATTATTTTCACATTATTTATTTATTTATTTATTTTTTTTCGTGGATGCACATGCCACAGCATGTATATGTAGGACAGAGGACAGCTTGAGAGAGTCAATTCTCTCCTTCCACCATGTGGGTGGGTCCTGGGAATCAAACTCGCCTTATCTTGATGTTCCAACACTTGGGAGACAGAGAGAGGAAAGAAGGTGAGCCGAGCCCAACTGGATTACATAAATGAGACTATCTCCGAAAACAAAGCCAAGGAATCTCACTGAGTAGTGCTGGCCTTGCTGGAGTGCAGTGAGTGTGGAGGTGGAGAGCAAACTGAAACCAGAATCAGAGTTCAAATATTGCATAAAGCCTGAGCTCTAAATTCTTATGTAAATCAGCTGGGGACTGACCAACAGCTGTGAGATGCAGGGGGCTTTACACTGGCTTTAAACTTTGGTGCAAATCTCTTACTGAAGCCAAAACCATAGTAAATACAAGAACGCATTTATATTCTGGCAGTCCCAGGGATGAATTCCAGACAAGCCTGAGAGTTCCTGCGTCTAAAGAAAAATGCTAACTCTTGGCACGGCCTGGGATGTGTAACAGAGAGCTCTGGGAGAGTCACGTGTCTGGCTTTATCTGTGAGCATCTTCAGCTTGGAGAAGTTGACTTAACTCACAAGAGTCCAGTAAGTCACACATTACCTGGTTATCCTGAGGGTCCAGTTTGCATGGGAAGGCACTTGAGAGTCACATGGATGATAACCCTCAAACTACAGAAGACATTCCTCGGGAATGCACTGGAGAGCGACAGCCTTCCTCCCCTCCTAGTTTTCAGTAGATGAACAGTTCTTGTGGCTTACATCCCTTTCTTTTGCGGCATGTAAAAGCCATGATCCCCAGATCTGGCTCCACCTGTCTCAACGACCCTGCCCAGGGAAGACAGAGAGGCTGAGGCTGGCAGTGCGGTGTTACCATGCTCCTGCCTATCCTGCCAGGAGACTGCTTTTTGTGAATGAACCACTCTCTTCTCTCTCTCTCTCTTTTCCCTAACAAGCCAGAATAGCAGCTGTTGTTCAGTGGTCCACTGGAGAGAAGCTGGGGCAGGCCGGTGATTAGGGAGCTTGTCTACAAGGCACTCCGCTCAACCTTAGCACCAAACACAGAAACAAAACATGCATGCAGGGCATTTATTCCCAGCACTTGGGAGGCAGAGGTAGGTGAAATCTCTGTGAGTTTGAAGCCAGCTTAGTCTACATAGTGAGTTCTAGGACAGCCAGAATGTAGGCTATGTAGAGAAACTCTGTCTTGAAAACCAAAATCCAAAACAAATACAAAATAACAACAAAACCCACCCAAACCAATCAACCAAACAACAAACACAAACAACGACAATAACCCTGAAATCTAAGAAAACAAGCAGACAGAAGGAGGGTGTGCAGATCATTCACAGGGCCCCTCGAACTCTCTCACTAAGCCAGTGTTTACTACAGAGTGATAGCATGGAAGGCCTGGGGGCTAAGAAGACAGTTCTTTCTCACAAGAAGCTTGCGGTTTCTTGGGAAAGAGATCTGAAGACAAATCGGTTTAATGAAAGGAAGAATGTAGTATACCCAGAGCAGTGATAGAAACATCTGCCAGGTGCTGCTGCTGCACACAGCCTGCTCTGACTTCTCAGCAACTCTCTTGGCAGGAGGGGCAGCCTGTGCAAAGCCAGAGAAGCAAGGCATTTGTGGGCAGTCTCTAACTCTGGCATGCTGTTGTCCATGCTAAGGCTGGATAGCAGGCAGACACTAACCACTCAAGGCAATATACTGAGTTAGAATTACTGTAAGCAAAACATCAAACCCGCGGGCTCCCAGACTTGAGCATGGTCTAGGGACGAGCGTCTAAGCTAAAAGTGCTTACTTAGACTTTTAGAGAAAGCTGTGTGAACAGCATCTTTCCCTGCTGCCTTAGGGTCCAGCTCCAGACCCTGCTACTTGATCAGGTCTGCTTCAGGAGATGCCAAGAAGACAGGGAGAGCCAAACAGCTACCCCTGAAAGGCTCTGTGTCTGGAGGTGACGGGTCCAGCTAGGATAAAGAGAAGCCGCTCCAGTCAGGGGTACAGCTGATGCTGCTGTTTGTTCTCTCTTCCCTCGAGCAGCCTCATTCCCAAGTGAGATCTGAAAACCTTAAAATTACATTACCAGGGCTGGAGAGATGGCTCAGCCATTAAGAGTATTTATGGTGCTTACAGAGGACCAGAGTTTGGCTCCCAGTACTCACATCAGGTAGTTCACAACTACTTGTAACTCCAGCTCCAGGGAATTTGATCCACCTCTCTGGCCTCTGTGGGCACCTCCATACATGACACACACTCGAGCACAAACATACTCACACATAACTCAAGATTAAACATTTAAAAATTAGATTACCACCTGAAGTTTAAAAGAATCCCATCCCAAATAAAATAATAAAAGGGGTTGGCAGGTCATTCCAATCCAATCAGAGTTTGTCTATCTCAGACGCGAATATCATCAAAGCAACTGACAAACTGTCACGGAACCTGCTGGATCTCTAGCTTTGGCCTTGTCTGTCTTCTTCAGCTCCTGAACTCTCTTCTCCCTCCTCCTCTCATGGGCTCTGAGTCCATTCCTAGCATACTAACAGGCCCAGAACTCTTGGTCTGCAGCCATCCTGGGCTCACTGAGCAAAGCCAAGTTGCCTGACTCTGCCCCCTGGTGGCCTAATGACCAAGTTTCATGGAGGTAAGTTATTCTCTAACCACTCAGCGGGTTTTCTACACACAGGGTAGGAAACAGGGTATTGATTGTGGATCAAGAAGGGAAATCAAAGAAATATTTAACATGTAGCCTTTACCTTCTAAACTCTAGGCCTTTGGATAAACAGAAATTAGAGATGTGGGTAAGAAAGTAAGGAGGTCCACCATAACTTTTTGATAATTAAGACAAACATTATACAAAAGTTAACCTCTTTATCAATATAACTACTATCTTTAGATGAAGAATTATTAGTTATAACATTTTTTCATACTATAGGTCTTGGTATGTTATATTTACAACAGAGGTGCAGTTAAACATTTTTAGAAATCACATTTGTGTATTTTGTGTAGATATGTGGGCGTGCATACCAGAGCACATGTGTGGAAGTCAGAGGAAAATCTGCAGGATTAGGTTCACTCTTTCCACCATGTGGATCTCAGGGACTGAGTTTGGGTCGTCGGGCTTGGGAGCAAGCATCTTTTCCTGCTGAGCCATCTCACCAGCCCAGTTAAACGTCTTAAATTAACACCTTAAAACTAAAGTAAAGGAAGTTAGTATTCTAAACTTTAGTGTTGACAGACAAAAGAAAACATCGATTTACTTTAAGGAAGCCGGGTTTCCACGGAAACCCATCAAGGAATCTCAGTACATGGATCCGGATGCCGAGTGGGTCAGAACCCAGAGGTACAGATTTAGGATTTACTTCTGTGAGGCTGAACACGAAGTCAGGAAATTACTCACTTGTTAAAAGAGAGCAGAGCTAGAAGAAAGCCAGAGAAGATACTAAGAATAGAAAGGGGGATGGAAATTACTCATGGGGAAAGAACCAGGGTAGTAGTGCACTCGGGGCCAAAGGAGAGGGTTTCAGGTTTCAAGAGGGTGGAGACCAAGAGTATTCTTAAAGAGCAGAGATTCAGACAAGCTACTTCCAACACATTCCTTAAGCCCCTACCACAGCCAAGTAATGTGCTGGCCATAAGAGCTCAGGAAGAGACAGAGGACAGTGGCATAGTTAATGTAATGCAACAGCTTTCCTCGTTGGTTTTTTCTGTAATTGTTTGTTTTGTTTTAAGTCAGGGTTTTGCTGTGTAGCCCTGGCTGTCCCGGAATTCCATCTGTAGACCAGGCTGGCCTTGAACTCACAGAGATCTGCCTGCCTCTGCCTCCTGAGTGCTTGGATTAAAGGTGTGCGCCACCACCACTAGGCTATAAATGTTTTTTAGAGTGTGGGTGTGTGTGAGAGTGTCCAAGGAGGACAGAAGACTTTGATCCATTGGAGCTGGAATTACAGAGATTTATGAGTTCTGGGATCTGAATTCTAGTCCTCTAAGGACTTAAATGCTCTTAACAATGGAGCAGTCTTTCTAGCCCTTTCCTTTGTAATTCTTATCTCTATTAATGAACTGATTCTACCTGCCACCTCTCCATTTCTTTTGCTTTTTGTTTAAAATGTATATGCCAGATCCTGCCTTTGTCTGTCCTTCCTTCTTCCTTTTCTTCCTTTCCTTCCTTCCTTCCTTCCTTCCTTCCTTCCTTCCTTCCTTCCTTCCTTCCTTCCTTCCTTCCTTCCTTCCAACAGGGTCTCTCTCAGCTCTTGTTGTCTTGGAATTCGATATGTAGACTCAGACTGGCCTCAAATTCACCATGTTTCTTTAATGACTTCTGGGCCATGTTTTTTGTGTTCTACAATGTATCTCACGGTGTTTTTCAGCAGTTGTTTCTATTCTTTGTTTTCAGATTCATGAGAGAGTCTGGTTTGCATAGTCATCTTTTGCATTAGGCGACAGTTGGGGTTGCTGGACAGCCTATGAAATGGTCCAGAAGTCTGTCTGTGGTCTGGGAAAGGAAAAGGAAGTCACCTGACATATGCAGACCTGATCCTTTAGTGTGGACAGTGGGGAAGGCAGTTATTTTAAATTAACACATTCAGTAGACATTGAATAGAAATCTTAATTTAAAAAGTCAAGTATGCAAAGAATAACATATAGAATTGTTTATAACTATTCTGTATATAAATATTGACCTCGAGTCTCCCTTCTGATGGGCTCAAAGAAACTCAATTTATACTCTTTGAGAAGTGGCACCCACAGAGAGTGTGATTATACACACATATATGAGTACTCAGGTGGCAGTGTGTGTGTGTGCGCGCGCGCTAACACAGAGGCTAGAAGAAGGATGTCGATGTCCTGCTTTCGTTACTTGTCTTGTCAAGATGGTGTAGCACACTGAAAATCATACCCTCCTCCACCACCATCATTCTCTCCTAAACACATATACATTCTCTCCTAACTCAAGGAGAATGAAAAAGACAGAAAAAAAAAAAACCCAAAAAAACCACATGCATATCTTTCCCTAAATGTATAGAAATGTTGGATAAAGTGCTAGTGAAAATTGAGCTTTTCTTGGTGGGGGGTTGGCGGCGGTTTCGAGACAGGGTTTCTCTGTGTAGCCCTGGCTGTCCTGGAACTCTGTAGACCAGGCTGGCCTGGAACTCAGAAATCCGCCTGCCTCTGCCTCCCGAGTACTGGGATTAAAGGCGTGCGTCATCACCGGCCGGTGGGCTTTTTGTTTTTGAATGGTGAAATAATAAAAATAATGATTTTCCCTTCAAAAGAACCTCTCATTCTTTGTAAAGTCAAAACTGTAACGAGGGAACCATGAGTGCTCGCCAATGCCTGTAATCCTAGCACGTGGGCAGGCACGTGGGAGGGCACAGGCAGGAAGCTTTTGAGTTTGAGGGAAGCCTGGGCTATAATTTGAGATCCTGTCCCAAAGGAACAAACAACTAACTCAAGGAGAATGAAAAAGACAGGAAAAAAAAAAAAGCAAAATGCCAGACAACCCTTCAACCCCTTTAAGATGAAGTTAGAGGCTTTAAGGAGCTTGGGCACCAGCTTAGGAAAAATCTTTACAGAATACAGTAAAGGCCAAGCAAAATGTGTGAGGGACGAGGAATGCAAACCTTGCAGAAAGAGAGTTTCCAGGAAGTGCTCGTTACACCAGGCAGCAGAGCAGCTGTTTCCCTAGAGCAGGCAGTCACAAGGATCTAAGATGTAGGACAGCAGACTCCACCTGGGGGAGGTGGAGTGGAGGAGACACAGTAAGCCAAGCAGCAGGACTGTTCTGGTGGGGAGAGCTCATGTGTGTGCTGTTTCAAAAAGAAACCAACCTCAATTATGGACCCGCCTTCATGTTCCTGTTAGACTTTTCTAAATAGATGACTCGGGAAGAACTCAACCTCCCTTAAAATATCTGAAGAAACAGAGAAACTGGGCCTGGAGCAAGGGCTCAGTGCCTAACTGGTGAGCCCAGGACAATGGCATGCTGTCTCAAAGGGGTAGACTGCACTCCTGAGGATGGCACCTTAGGTTCTTCCAGCACCACTCCCCCACCCCCACCCCCATAAAAAGTTAGTGGCAATTATAAAATAAGGAAGGGATAACATTTTTCAGCGCAAAGAAGGAGAGCCACGGCATGGGAGAACATGAACGTGGGCAGACAGCAGGATCTCCAAAGCCTGCCCAGTGGGTGTTTCAGGGAAAAGAAACTGAAAGCATGGCATGGTGGCTCATGCCCTAAACCCCAGTCCCAGTCAGGAGGCTCACTGCTGACTCACTGATACAGTGGAAGGCAGGCGCTCGCTCGCTCGCTCGCTCGCTTGCTCGCATAGAGCTGGCTCTGGGTGCCTAAGAGCAGTATCAGCTCCACAGATGCTGAGATGGAAACAATTTTTGGCGGCTCTTTTTCACATAATAGCATGTGTTGTGTAGCATACAATAAAGCATTCTTGTTCAGTATAAAAATCCAGGCTCTGGAATCAAATACCTTCTACTTAAGAAAAAAAAAAACTAAGATAACACTCATACAACCAATTATTTTCAAGGGTACACTCCAGTAGCATTTAGTATATTTACAACGTACAACAGCTGCCTTTTTTCCAAAATGATGTCACCCCCAGAGGAAATCTCTTTTCCACTAAGCAGTCATCCCCACCTTTCCTTCTCCCATGCGCCCTAGAAAGCAATTTTTCTGTCTCTTATGGATTTTACCTAAGTTGGATATTTTATATAAACAAAACTCTTTTCTATGGGTTTGATTCTTTGTTCTAGGATTATTTTGTGGTCCTGGCAATTGAACCCAGGCTCTTACTAATTCTAGGCAAGTACCCTAACCACTGAGCAATACTCCCAGTCCACCATAATGATACAGTGTGTGTGAATGTGGATATATGCATGTATGTACGTGTGTATGTGAGGATACATATGCATAGGCGTGAATGTGGAGGCCTGGGGAGGAGGTTTGGTGTCTTCTATTGTTCTTTGCCGTATTCCCTGAGACGGGGGTCTCTCACTGCTTTCTGGCTAGCCTGGTAGCCAGCAAGCCCCACAGATGTCTCCTCCATTGCCAACACCGAGGTTGCAGGAAATCTGAACTCAGGTCTACATACTTAAGCAGCACTCTTAACTGAGCTACTTCTTCCACCCATAGACTTTGTTGTTGTTGTTTGTTTTTAATTTTTTGCTTTGTTTTGTTCTTTTGAGACAAGGTCTCACTATCTAGCTCTATATGGCTGTCTTGGAACTCACTTGGTAAACCAAGCTGGCCTCTTAACTCACAGAGAACCTCCTGCCTCTGCCTCTTGGGTACTAGGATTAGAGGTGTGTGCCACTGCCACCCGCTCTATGTTTCACTTTTTGAGGGAGAACATCCTACTGCTGAGAGCCATCCTATTTTAGTTTTCCATGTCAGTGTTTACAGCGATACATTTCCCAGACAGTACTGCCCTTAGCATATTCTGTAAGGTTTGGTATGTTGTATTTTTAAATTCATTTACCTCAAAGTATTTTTATAATCTTAGCTCTCCTTTGACCCACTGGGTGGTTAGGAGGATGTTGTTTAATTTTTACAGATTTGTGAATTTCCCATTTTACTTGTTATTGCTTTCTAGCTCCATTCTGTGGTATCTGAGAAGACACTTTGTCTTAGTCACTGTTCTATTGCTGTGAAGAGTTGCCATTTCCATGACAACTCTTTTTTTGGGGGGTTTACAAAACTATATTTTGGAAACATATATTCTTTTTTTTTAATTTTTTTATTAGGTATTTTCCTCGTTTACATTTTCAATGCTATGCCAAAGGTCCCCCATACCCACCCCCCCAATCCCCTACCCACCCACTCCCCCTTTTTGGCCCTGGCGTTCCCCTGTACTGGGGCATATAAAGTTGGCAAGTCCAATGGGCCTCTCTTTGCAGTGATGGCCGACTAGGCCATCTTTTGATGCATATGCAGCTAGAGACAAGAGCTCCGGGGTACTGGTTAGTTCATATTGTTGTTCCACCTATAGGGTTGCAGTTCCCTTTTAGCTCCTTGGGTAATATCTCTAGCTCCTGCATTGGGGGGCCATGTGACCCATCCAATAGCTGACTGTGATCATCCACTTCTGTATTTGCTAGGCTCCCATGACAACTCTTATCAAGTAAAGCATTTAACTGGGGCTTGCTTACATTCAGAGGTTTAGTCCATTATTGTCATAGCAGGAAACATGGCAGCACACAGGCAGACACGGTGCTGGCGAGGTAGCTGAGAGTTCTGCATCCAGATCTGCAGGCAGCCTAGCTTGGGTCCCCAACCCTCAAAGCCCAACCCCAGTGACACACATTCTCCAACAAAGCCACACCTCCTAATCCCTACCAAACAGCACCATTCCCTAAGGATCCTTAGGCCTATGGCCCATTCTTACTCAAACCACCACCACCCTTCCCATGACTTTAATCCTTTCAAAAGTATTGAGATTTGTTTTGTGACTTAACATATGGTCTGTCTTAGAGGATGTCCCATGTACACTTGAGAATAGTGTGTATGATGATGTCAATGGGACCATAACTGTGTGCCCAGGATGCGCCAGACACTGCATTGCTAGGTGCATGTGCTACAGAGAAGATAAAAATAACGAATGAAACGGGAACTTAAGCAAAAATTTCAATTCATAGTTAGAGAAGATCGGTAAAGAGAGGAATGTGCAATAAAATCTGTATCTTTGAGTATTTTCTTCTCCCGCTTTCAGTCTGTATTAAAACTTGAAATAGAGCCGGGCTCGGTGGCACACGCCTTTAATCCCAGCACTCGGGAGGCAGAGACAGGCAGATTTCTGAGTTCGAGGCCAGCCTGGTCTACAAAGTGAGTTCCAGGGCAGCCAGGGCTATACAGAGAAACCCTGTCTTGAAAAACCAACAAAACAAAACAAAGAAAAACCTTGAAATAGTGCCACAGTGATGTTGGAAAACATTAAATTTACTGTATTGTTTTTTTTTAAATTATTTTTATTTTATTTTACTTATTTTAAATGATGTGTGTATGGGTTTGTCCAAATGAGTACAGTTCCTGTGAAGGCCAGAAAAAGATGCTGGATTTTCTGAAACATGAGTTATAGGCCATTTTGAGCCATTTGATGTGAGTGCTGGAAACTGAACATGGCTCCCCTCGGCTGCTGAGCCATCTCTCCAGCCTCCATTGCATTATTTCCAAAGCAGTGATTATGTGCTTTAGCTGAATCAGTTCTCAGCCCCTTTGGGAATGGACTCTATATCCTTGTGTACTGAAATGTGCAGTAAAAGAACTTTAATTAAGCTATTCTTTCCCAAAGGTATCTTCTCGGCCCCCCTCCAACTTTGATCCAGGCAACTATGTTGAAATGAGTGATCCAACCACCACCCATTTACCCTCAAAAGTGGTGATACAAGATCTTACCACGGAGCTACACTGCCCTCTGTGTAACGACTGGTTCCGTGATCCGCTGATGCTGACCTGTGGCCACAACTTCTGCCAAGACTGTATTCAAAGCTTCTGGAAAGTGCATTCAAAGGAAACATTCTGTCCTGACTGTAAGATGCTATGCCAGTATAGCAACTGTACATTCAACCTCGTGCTGGAGAAGCTCGTGGAGAAGATTAAGAAGTTACCCCTGCTCAAGGGCCATCCACAGTGCCCAGAGCATGGAGAGAACCTGAAACTGTTCAGTAAGCCAGAAGGCAAAATGATCTGCTTTCAATGCAAGGATGCACGGTTGTCTATGGGGCAGTCTAAGGATTTCCTGCAGATCTCTGAAGCTGTCCGTTTCTTTACGGTGTGTGAGTCCTGGGCCTTGAGAAATCCCTTAGGAAAATTCTTTTGGAGGGCCTCTTCTTCCTTCTGACCTAATCCCTTTTTTTCAAATAACGAGAACGCTCAGAGTCCTCAGAAATACAAGATACCTCGGAAAGTTATTTCTCTAGAGATGCTATGTACAGGAAAGGAGCTCTAAAGGCGCTATGGCTGACTCCTTCAGTCACACTGGGTAAACCATGGACAGATAGGCTAGTGTTCCTGTTATAAAAGTTTCAAATGAGTACAACAATAGATATAGTACATGGGAACGCACTACTGAGATCTCAGGTTGTCACATTTGTGATTCCTAAGTGTTGAGGATTTCTGAGATGATCAGGGGATGCACAATGAGGAGAAGGCGTGGGACTAGAACGGGGACATCATTTGGATTTGGAAGAGCAGAAGGAAAACAGAATCGTTCTAGTGGGAACAGCATATGCAGAGGTGTCCAGGGTGAGCACTATAGCCAGGGTGAGCACTATAGCCAGGGTGAGCACTATAGCCAGGGTGAGCACTATAGCCAGGGTGAGCACTATAGCCAGGGTGGAACTAGAGAGCTGCAGTGGCCTCCTCCTACAAGATGGCAGGACTTAACTGCTTCTGTTTCTTATTTCGCTCACCACTTTTGTTTTGGTGGTGTTAGGGACTGAACTCAGGATGTAGTCTAAACAAAGCATAATATTATTGAGCTATATCCTCAGCCCTGGCCACAGTTCTCAATGGACAAAACTATGGCATAGTGGAAAGGAAAGATAGTTTGTAGCAAGAACTTCCTTGAAAGGACACAGACTTCTTAGAGAAAAGTGAGAGGACTCCAGAGAGTAGAACGGACTCTGTCTTAGTCTGGGTTTTGTTGCTGTGAACAGACACCATGACCAAGGCAACTCTTATAAAGGAAAACATCTAATAGAGGCTGGGCTTACAGTTTCAGAGGTTTAGTCCATGATCATCATGGTGGGAAGTTTGGCAGTGTCCAGGCAGATACAGTGCAGGAAGAGCTGAGAGTTCTCCATCTTCATCCTCAGGCAGCAAGGAGAGATTGTCCCACTGGGCGTGGCTTGGGCATATATGAGACCTCAAAACCTGCCTTCACAGTGACACACTTCTTCTAACAAGCCCACACCTACTCCAACAAGGCCATACTTCATTCAAACACAAAGTCTATGGGGGGGCATACCTATTCAAACCACCATAGACTCCAAAGAAGGAACACTTCAAAGCTTATTTCTTCCCTGAAACACTGTGTCTTTGTAGATGCTCTTCCCTCTGCCCTTCCACATGTATGTGTGCATGACAGATTCTTTCCTTCCAATGTGTGGATTCTGGAGCCTGAACTCAGGTTGATAAGCTTAGCAGTGAGTGCCTTCACCCACACAGCCTTCTTACCTATCCCTAACTTTAAACATGATAGTTCCTTATGTTAAAATTTCTCTGTTCAAACAAACACTGATGTGCCTTCTGTACCCTGGCAGGATCTCTTCTGGAGCCAGGACTGGACTCCTGACCTTGTCATTTGTTTAGTCTGCCCTGTTCCACACCTACCTCCTTGGGCTGTTATTAGCACGGTTCTTGTTCTGTTCCACAGATATCTCTTTGTGCTAGAGGCATGAGCGTGCATGCACAGAGAGGCCACAGGCACATTTTAGGGTGTTTCTCAAGCACTTGCCCACCTTATTTTTTGTTGAGACTTCTCACAAAGACCTGGGATTACAGATTAGGCTAGACCAGCAATCTGGCCAGTAAATCCCAAGGATCTGTCCCCATGTCCCCAGCACTGAACTTGAGTGTGAGCCACCATGCCCAGCCCTTTACATAAGTGTTGGGGATCAAACCCAGTTTGTGTGGCAGGCACTTGACTGCAGAGCCACCTCCCCTGCCCCCAGAGATGTGCTTTATGTTCTTTTATTTTCCAAACTGCCGTGGGTTAATTCTACTTGATCTTTGCAGGAGGAGCTTGCTATCTATCAGAGCCAACTTCAGACAACCCTGAAGGAGCTTCAGTCTCTCAGAACAATTCAGAAAGATGCTATTTCTGCTTACAAGGTGAGGGGCAGGGTAAAGGGCTTATGAAGCATTGCTGGAATATGCCCTTCCTGTAATTCCAGCTATATCGATACACTAAATGGTATCTGGGCTATAGAAGTAGTGTTATTTCACTGCAGGTAGAAAGAAATATATGGTGGAAAAGGTTCCCAATAGTTGATCTGTTGAATAGATTACCTTTTGTCCTAACATACTGAGCCTTTTGATGGTCCAGTCACTAGGTGAACATTGTGGGATTGAGGTCTGTTTGGTCTTCCCCTTCATCTATGACAAAATAAAGACTCTACCAGTAAAATTGGTTTATAACCAGGTACCACTGAACAAATAATCTGATTTTCAGATTATTATATCCCCCCATCTGATTTATCTTTCTAAACTGCTTCCAAAGTTCACAGAGCTGTTGCTTATATATGCCTGCCTACTGTAGACTTCACAGGAGCACCCCCACCCAAAAAAGGGCACTAATTAGTAAATATTAGATAAATCAGTCTGTAGGCTGGGAGTTAATGGGAAGTTCTGATCCTTCATTAATTACTCTATGTAAGAGAGCCATCTTTGGCATTTGGTACCTGGAAAAATACATATCCCCAGGGAAAGAAAGACAGACAGAGTTACTGAAGCATCCAGGTAATTTTGTTCTATTTTGTAGTTCAGCTACTATAGTCAATATTTGTTCATTCAACAAATACTTATTGAATGGGTCAATGGGAGACAGTTGTTAAATGATGCCAGCAATACCAATAAATAACAATAGCTACTATTACCATATGATAGGAAAATTCAGCAATGAAGAGAAATCTAAGAGAACCTGAAGAAGTCACTTGAGCTGGAGATGTACTCAGTTGGTGGAATGCTTGCCTAACAGGCATGAGACCCTGAGTTATACAGCCAGTATCACATAAACTGGGCACAATGGCACACACCTGTAATTTCAGCACTCAGATGGTAGAAGGAGGATCAGAAGTTCAAGTCATCTTTGACTTCATATCTAATTTTAGGATAGCCTGGGATACATGAGATCCACTACCAAAAAAAAATTTTTTTTGAGGACTGTAGGATCAGTAAGTTAATCAAATGAACTGTGTGAGGGAATATGAAAGAAGGGTCCTGGAGAAGAGTGTAGAAGGGCGAGAGAAAGCTACATGGAAAAGTCTAGAAACAGGATGTTAGAAAAAGTCCAATAAAGCTAGAGCACACCAAGCGAGATAATACTAAAGAGGCAGAAATGACCCAATCATGCAGGTCCTTATATGGAAGAAATGAAGTATTTTTAACTTGATCCTGTGACATGAAAAATAAAGATCTGTAAGCACTACATAGTTTCATCTCGTTTTGAAAATGCCTGATGGCTGTGTGGAAAATGGCTTAGAGAGACAATGATAAGACCACGTGGTTCGAAAACTCTTACAGGTCAAGAACAAAGGTACTTGATTAGCCTAAAGAGGCAGTGTATATACAGAGATAAACAAGAACATGTGGTGTGGGGAGGAAATTATATAGATATGGTGACGGATTAAATATGAGGAATGGATAGCGATATCAGATAGCATTTGGATTTAGAAGTCTGGAGCTCAAAAGCTGTGGGAAAGCTGTCAGCACTAGGTAGTATCTAATATATAGTAAGGGTGGGGGATATTGGTTAGAAAGTGTAGAATAAGCTTAGGACAGAACACCAACTAATTTTAATATTTAAAACTTGTTTAGAGAAAGGAGAACCAATTAGACTGGGGAATCATGGGAAAGGTGAAAGGGAAACTGGAAACACATGGGTTGGAAGAATGATGGAGGTCAGGCTACCTTAAGAGGTGGTGATGGACCGGGCAGTGGTGGTGCATACCTTTAATCCCAGCACTAGGGAGGCAGAGGAAGGCGGATTTCTGAGTTTGAGGCCAGCCTGGTCTACAGAGTGAGTTCCAGGACAGCCAGGACTACACAGAGAAACCCTGTCTTGAAAACAAAACAAAACAAAACAAAACAAAACAAAACAAAACAAAACAAAACAAAACAAAAAGAGTGTGGTGATGGTTGTCCATGGGATCTAAGCTACGTAAGACAAGCCGTGAAGATAGACGTGTAAACAGAAACAGAGAGTCAAAGATTATAAACTGATTAGTTTCTTGAAACAGGGTCCATCTCTCCATGTAGTTCTGGCAGCCCTGGAACTTACTTTGTAAACCAGGCTAGTCTCAAACTCATATAGATCAGCCTGCCTGTGTCTGCCAAGTGCTGGGATTAGAGCCAAGCACCACCATGCTCAGGCTGAACACAAACTTTGATTGAGATTCAACAGTGCTGCAGTAGGGAGCAAGTGAACTTGGAACAAAAAAGTTGTTTTGGAAATGATGCATTTTGGGAGGATGATGAAATTCTATGTGTGGTTGAAAATGAGGCACAGGCACAGGCACAGGCACAGGCACAGGCACAGGCACAGGCACAGGCACAGGCACAGGCGCACAGGCACAGGCGCACAGGCACAGGCACAGGCACAGGCACAGGCACAGGCACAGGCACAGGCACAGGCACAGGCACAGGCACAGGCACAGGCACACTCACACACAAGCTGCAAGTGCAGCAACTTTCAATTTTAGTGCTTTGTACATTGTTCATATACTGTTTCTTTTATGTGGTCCTGGCAAAAGGAGTAGTTTTGATTTTAACAGGATAGGTCTCCCTAGTCTAACAGCATCAATTGGTAGATACTAATTTGTCAGCCTAGGAAAGTATTGTTAGTATTTGTTTTAGAATGTTTGATTGACTCCACATCATTATTTAAGAGAGCACAGTTTATCATCTAATCACCAAAAAAAAAAAAAAAAACCAAAAAAACAAAAACAAAAACAAACCAACAATTGAAAACAAAGCCTCTCATCCTACACCATTAAACTAGTTGGGAAAGAAGGAATGAACCTCCCAAAGGGCTTTGTGTACTAGGATTGAATGTCGATGCTAGGCAGCCATTTGTGTGAAATTCCCCAAGGTGTGTGGTGTGGTGTAAGTCCCTCTCCCCAAATGCTAGTCTCAGTAGTAATCGTGGTGATGATTATGGAGGTTTCCAGGACAACAAGATACAACTGCAACAAAACCTTTCCTTGGAGTTTCTAAAGCTACATCAGTTTCTGCACAACAAAGAAAAGGACATTCTAAATGACCTCCGGGATGAGGGGAAACTCTTGAATGAGGAGATGGAGGTGAATCTGAACCAGATTCAGGAGCAGTGTCTTGTTGCCAAAGACATGCTGGCGACCATTCAGGCACGGATGGAACAGCAGAACTCCTTCGACTTCCTCACAGTGAGATTCTGAATCCAATTGATTATGGGGACACTTGGAAGGAGGGAAGAGAAACTGGGAGTGGGGGGTGGAAGGAAAGCAAATCATAACCAAGCTCAACCCAACCCAACCATGTCCTAACCTACCCAACCCAACCCAATTTAACCCAACCCAACCCGACTAACTGGAGCGCTTGTAGGTCCTTGGGGAGAAAAAGGAAGCCATGTTTACTTTATGATCAGTGGAAATTTTTACTTTCATCTTCCTTCAAAACGTGATAGGACAATTTCACTAATAATGCTACATGGATCAGTTCTTTCTTACTTCCCCATATAGACCACAGAAGCTTTATTTTTCAAAAAATATGTCTCTTATAGTGTTTGTAGAGTTTGGGCCTTGCAGAAATTATAAACTGAAATATATCTAAAAAGCTTTTTGTCAAACTTTTGCTACCTGAAGTCTCACTTCTAGAGATCAGATGATTGGCGATCACTCCAGCACTCAGAAGTCTAGTTACCCTTCCCCCTCAGATCGTTTCTGATCTTTTCTTGGCGGAGTATTTGGAAGCACTCACTTCTCAAAGAGTTGATCTTAACTATGGGCTTCCTGGCTCTTCTCTTGTTTCCTATGAGAGCTGGAATTATAGAAAATCAGAAGGTTACCATGTGAGAGGTCAGTTTATGCTGGGTTAGCCTGGGATGCTGCTTAGCAAAGTCTGTAGAGGATGAAATGTTGTTGGCGATGGCCTGAGGACCATCTGTACAGGAAGCCAGTATTGATGATCAAACCTGGATGGCTTTCAGTATAACCAGAGAAGTTCCTAGAGATGATGAACAGGCATCTGACTTCTCTATTTCTTCTTTTCTCTTCTAGGACATCACAAAGCTCATAGAGAGGCAAGTGTTTCTTCATGGTTCTCTCTACCCTCCTTCTTCTACCCCTGGAGAATGTCTAAAACTAAACTGTTTGTGTGTCCCTTACAGCATGGAGAAAGGAATGAAGACAATTGTACCTAGACAGCTCATCGCCAAAAAGCTGAGCCTAGGCCGCTTCAAAGGTCCTATCCAGTATATCATCTGGAAGGAAATGCAGGCTATTCTCTCTCCAGGTATAGTGGGAAGGAGCTATTGAGTCCTATGGCCCCTAATCTATATTTCATCTGTGGCCAGAGTTAGTTCTGTAGTTTGAGAGAGGATGGAGATGGACTTGGGTGGAGTTTAGTCAAAAAGATCTTTTTCTTCTTCTCCTGCTACTATGATTTAAGAATATGTGTCTTTGAACTAATAATACATAAAAGTCTGATATTAGAATTACTCCTCAGCCTGATTTTGTTTGATCTATAATGTGTGGAACTAGCCACAATTTTATCTTGTTTTGCTACATCAGCTGTATGAATTCTTGCAGATATCAGAGGACTGAACAGGACAAGATTAACACAAGTGGTATTATTTCAAGAAAAAGAAATAATATTCTAGATAAGATATATATAAAAATAAGAATTTAGATAGCTTTTATAGAAGTCATATATCTAATATTATTGTTTCTTATTAACCTAGTTAAAATCATAAATATATCCCTGATACATTTTCCAGATGACTAACACTGAAAGAAACTGACTTCACTGAAGTATAATTAATATAGCAGAATCTGCCACTTTTACCTAAATATATGCAGTGCACAAACTGATGAGTTTTGACAAACATGTAAATATCTCTGTGATCAAGACAGAGATAGATGAGGGCTGGAGAGTTGGCTTAGCATTGAACAAACCCAAGGATCTGAGTTTGGATCCTTAGTGCCTACGTAAAAAGCCAGGCATGGCGGCATACAACTGTAGCCCCAGCACTGGGGATGAGGTTGGGGAAAAATGTAGTTCTTATAAGATCTGCAGGCCAGACAGTTGGGCTGAGTGAATTCCAGATTCAGTAAGAAACCTGCCTCAAAAAATAAGATGGAGAGTGATGAGGAAGATACTTATAGGAGACCTCTGATAGCCACATGCACATCTCTGGGCATACCTATACACACACAGACACAGACAACACACAGACAAAGACACACACACACCAACACACACACACACACACACACACACACACACACACACACACACACACACACAGGCGCTTGAACATTTCCACAAGTCTCTTTGCAATTAGTTCTTTCTGTATAGCTCCAGCCCTTACTCCTTGCTAATCTGCTTTATTTCAGGTTTGATGTGTCTTTTTGAATTTTTAATTTAATGCAGATCACACATGCCAGTATTTTGTATCTAGACTTTTGTACAAAGCACAGTGCTTCCCTTGATTCACCTTTGTTGCACATGGCAGTAATTTTGTTTAATGGATACATCACAATGTGTTTACCTATTCTCCAGCTGATGGACATTTGGGGAGATTACACTTCAGGCTATAATAAATAAAGTTGTGTGGATCTGTTTACAGATCTTTGAGGTGAAGACTTAGTAGTGGGGTTGAAGATGTGCATTTAATTTTATAAGAAATTGTCAATTCTTTTTCTTCCTCAAATGGAGAAATTGTTTTATATTTCCTCCTGCAATGAATGATGAAACCATTTTTCTACATTCTTAAAAAACCTGATATTGTCAATCTTTCTAATTATAACTATTTAAGCTTAAATATAGTAACATTTCATTTTTTAAATGTATACATTTCTAATGTTCAATCCCACTGAAAACCTCTCCATGTGCTTCTCTGCCATTCCTAGTTGGTGAAATATATTTAATCTTTTGACCACACTTTTGTTGATTGTCTTAACATAAATTATAAACAAACAAATCCTTTATTAGCCATGCTTGTTAAAAGGGATTTAAAGAAACAAAACAAAACAAGACAAAACAGTGTGTCTGTGTATGAATTTGTTTTCCTGAGTGTGGCTTTTAACAGAGGCCAGGAAAAGGTATTGGTTCCCCTGGCAGTTGTATGTTGTCTGATGTGGATGCCGGATCAGAGCTCCTCTGCAAGAGAAGGACTATGTGCTCTTAAGCGCTGCGCTGTCTTTCCATCCAGCCACAAGTTTCTCATTAGCTCAGGCTGACCAAGAGTTCTTTTTTTTTTTTTGGTGTTGGTTTGTTTGTTTATTTGTTTGTTTGTTTGTTTGTTTGTTTGTTTGTTTTTGAGACAGGGTTTCTCTGTGTAGCCCTAGCCATCCTGAAGCTCACTCTGTAGATCAGGCTGGCCAAGAATTTAGAAATCTGTCTGCCTCTGCCTCCCTAGTGCGCCACCACTGCCCGGCTTGGCCAAGAGTTCTTATGTGGCCAAGGGTGATCTTGAGCCCCTGATCCTGATGTTTCCACCTCCCAAGCGTTAGGATTATAGTCATATACCTGACTTAAAACCCTAAACAGCAGCGACAACAGCAAAACCAGGATCTTGCTATATTGCTCAGGCTGGCCTTGAACTTAGGATTTTCTGCTTCAACCTTCAGAGTTACAGGTGTGTACTACTGCTTCAACTAAATTTTAGTTGACACATGGTATTTGTATATATATTTATAGGATACAATATAATATCCAATGCACATATGCAACATATAAAAATTAAACTATGGTAAACAGAATTTCTATCTCCTCAAACATTTACACTTCTCTGTGTTGGAAACTTTTTTTGGAGACCTTTCAGTTGTTTAAAAATATATAATAAAGTCTGTGTCTATAGCTCAGGAAGTGAGTGCTGGCCTAATATGTACAAAGCCCTGGGTCCAGTCTCTAGCACTGCCAACAAAACCAAATCAAGCCACTAAAACATATATGTACATCTATATAATAAATTATTGCAGGTTATGATTACCATATTGTGCTATAAAATTCTGAAATTAACATCTATCTCCTTGTCCTTTTGTACCTGCTATCCATTATCCTTCTAACCTTCCCAGACTCCAGTGATCATGAGTCTATTTATATGAGGCAAACTATGTTAGCTTCTACATATTTTAATAAAAAAAAACTTCATCTGTCATGGAATTCTATTATTATAGACTACAATATAAATTAATTACTTACAATTGTGAAATTAAAGATTTTTTACAAAGTACAAGCCTGAGGCCAGGCAGTGGTGGTACACACCTTTAATCCCAGAACTTGGGAGGCAGAGGCAGGCAGATTTCTGAGTTCAAGGCCAACCTGGTCTACAAAGTGAGTTCCAGGACAGCCAGGGCTACACAGAGAAACCCTGTCTTGAAAAACTAAAACAAATCAAAACAAAACAAAACACAAAAACAAAAACAAAGTACAAGCCTGATTTTATCTCATTTATTTATTTACTTATTCATTTATTTGGATTTTTGAGGCAGTGCTCTCCTGGAACTTGCTCTGTAGGACCAGGCTGGTCTCAAACTCAGATATCCACCTGCCTTTGTCTCCCGAGCACTGTAATTAAAGGTGTGTGGCAAGCCTGGCTTTATAAATACCAGATTCAACTAACATAAAGTTACTTTGTTAGATCCCCATAAACGTTTGCTTTCAGTGTCTGTATTATCTTGTCCCAGGCTGGGGAGCACACACTTTGTGGACAGCATTCTGGAGAGCAGTGGCATAGACCACTCTAGAGCGCCAATGTCTCGCTGCGTGTTGAACCAAATATAATCTCCAGCAGGGATCTCAGTCTCCCCTAGCTCTAACAGATAATCTCTCATACCCAAGCAACTACTTGCGTTTAATCTACCTTTCCCCTTCTGCTTACCCAAAGTGAACATCTCACATATGCTTATATCCCAATTGAGACACGCTCCTTTGTAAGATTTCCTAGAACAACCTCACCTAATTTTTACACCTTTGGTACTGGTAAAGGTTCACATTATTTATATTGTTTCCTTCGGTAGAATATAAATTACTTCAGTGCAAAGTCTGATTTTATCCTAAATCTAAAAATGCCTAGAAATAGAGAAATGGATGCCAGGCAATAGAAAGTGTACGGGAACCTTCCTGGCTAAGAATTTATGCATATGGGGAGAGAAAAAGTGTTATGGTAGTACTTCTTACTTTGGGAAATTACATTCACCTCTCTTCTTCTCTTCCCTGCTATCTCATTTTCGTACCAGGCCCATCTCAATTAACTCTGGATCCTAAAACAGCTCATCCCAATCTGGTGTTATCCAAAAGCCAGACCAGTGTGTGTCACTGTGATGTTAAGCAGGTAATGCCTGATGATCCAGAGCGGTTTGATTCAAGTGTGGCTGTACTGGGCTCAAAAGGCTTCACCTCTGGAAAATGGTACTGGGAAATAGAAGTAGGAAAGAAGACAAAATGGACAATTGGAGTCGTCAGAGAGTCCATCATTCGGAAGGGGAGCTGCCCTCTGACTCCAGAGCAAGGATTCTGGCTTCTAAGACTAAGAAACCAAACAGATCTAAAGGCCCTGGATTTGCCCTCCCGTAGTCTGACTCTAGGCGACCTCAGAAGAGTGGGCGTGTACCTGGATTATGAGGGCGGGCAAGTATCCTTCTACAACGCTACAACCATGACCCATCTTTACACCTTTAGCAGTGTTTTCCAGGAGAAACTTTTCCCCTACTTGTGCCCCTGCCTTAATGACGGTGGGGAGAATAAAGAACCGTTGCACATCGTACATCCACAGTAATTAAGTTATACTATTGTATAAATTCAGGGCTTTATTAAAGTATTGAAATAGTTTACCAATTTCACTGGACTCTCTTTCCAATTTATGGGGATCTCTGAACTAATGAAAGCAGGATTCACCAACCGACTTACATTTCAGTTGCCCACACAGATTTTGCTGGAGCCATTCAAGATAACGTTCTGCTTCTCTGGGGTCTTCTAAGGCACGAGAGTACTCTGGGTATAGTCCTCATGTCTTGTTTCTGGAGCAAAGTGCAACTACTCGAGTCTGTGATGCTTGGGAACCCTTTGCGAATGAACCAGAAAGATATTATTACTGCTGCCAGCATGATTTTAAGAGGATGGATTTTCACATCTGCACTCTTTTTTTTTTTTTTTTTTTTTTGGTGGTTTTTGAGACAGGGTTTCTCTGTGCCGTCCTGGTTGTCCTGGAACTCACTCTGTAGACCAGGCTGGCTTCAAATTCAAAAATCCACCTACCTCTGCCTCCCAAGTGCTGGGATTACAGGCATGCGCTACCACTGTCCGGCCCACATCTGCACTCTTATTCTTGTTAAATTATCTTATTTTCCCAGGGCTGGGACTTAATTATAAAATTCCATCTTATCTCTTTTCCAAAACATGTTGCTTTAAATGAAACTTTGTTCCAGAGACTTAAAGTAGAAAATGGCCTCAATTATCTTATACAATCTTGTCTTCCTGCAATTCTCTCAACGTATTTTTGGTCTATTAAATCTCAGGCTCCTTGTCCCCCTTTCAGTTCCTTTCTCCTGCTTTATTAGTAAGAGGTACCTATTGTCCTATATTAAAACACATTCACATTTCCATCTGTGTTTGACTCTGCCTATGCTTTAATAAACAGTATTTCCACCCCACTTTCCTCCATGTTTATTCTTCAGCTCGTCCCTTCTTTCTAGGTCTAGACTTCTCAATATCCACAGCACTCCTAGTGAAATGGCCCTACTTCCTCTCGTTGAAACGCCCTTCCTGAAACTGCTTTTATATACAACATGTATACATTTATAACAGACGATTTTAGTAACTAGCATGCCATGATTAAAAGGCTACATTTAAATCTTACTTTTTTTGAAAATGGGATATATTAAAATATTGTATTTTTTCACTTATGAATGTGTGCATGTATCGAAAGATGTGCCACACGGATGCAGATGCCTGTGGAGTTCCAAAGAGGATGCTGTGTCCCTTAGAGGTGGAGTTATAAGTGGTTGTGAGCTGCCTGATGTGGCTGCTGGAAGCAAACATGGGTCCTCTGAAAGAGCAGTGAACATTCCAAACCACTGAGTCACTTGTCCAGCCCCTTCCTGCGACTTCTAAGGACTTCACTTCAATCAGAAGGTCATGAGGACTCATTTTGAGTCTGGAACTTTGCTTGGTACTGTCCCCTATCAACAAACATACTTTCCTTAATTATTAAAAAAACATTAAAAATACATAATAATTAAGGCAGATGATAGATATGTACAGGTTTTCTGAGAATAATAATAAAAGATACTAACTAATAAACAACTAAGCTTTAGAACGCAAACATAATGAACCCTGGTGACTCCCCTGTGCCTCTTTCAGTCGTCACGTCTTTACTCCCCTATGAGGAGACAGGGCTGGAGAGATGGCTCAGCGGTTAAGAGCATTTCCTGCTCTGGCAGAAGACCCAGGTTTGATTCTCAGAACCCATGAGGCTTCTTACAACAATCTGTAGTTTCACTTTCAGGCGATCTGATACTTTCTTCTGCCTCCCTCTGGTTCCTGAACACAAGTGGTGCATACCCAGGCACACACACACCCCCATAAAGAATAAGTAAATAATAATGTTTTATGTAATAAAAACTTTCAAAGATAGAAACTATAGCTGCTTTTCCTATACATGCATATTTCATTTTTTATTTTGAAAATTCATGTATTCCTAAATATATATTTTCATTTGGCCACTTCCTTTGGATTTGAAAATAAATGATATGGTGGTGTTTTTCTTCCTGGGCTTTTTGAAAATTCAGAATTACAATGTTCAATGATGTATTATTTTCCATATCCATGGTCATAGTTTCCCAACAGTCAACTGTAATCTGAAAATATGAGAAATCCCAGACATAGATGATTCTTTCAGTTAACACTGTGGTTCTGAGTGCTGAGGGTGCAACTCATTGGCCGAGAGCTTGCTTATCATGTATGAGGCTCTGGGTTCAACCCCCAGCACTGCATGAATAAACAAATCTGCATTTCTCAGTAGTATGATAAAACCTTATGCTTTCCTGCTTCTCCCACTAGGGATAGAGAAGCACACCCACAATATATACACTAATTGTGTCAATGTGGTTAAGGGAAAACACATTAACTTGTGTTCAATATATTCTTGTAATTGTTCTATTTTATTAATTGCCAGTATCTTTCCTCATTTAAAAATTAAATTTTGTTATAGCTATATACGTACAGTGGTGAAAGCACTATAGTATATGTAGGGTCAAGTATCATTAGCTTCTGGCATCCACTTGGGATGTTGAAATGCATCCCCTGTGCATAAGGAGGACAATTGTATTTTGTAGTGTAAAAATGCAGTAGTTTGGGATTACTAGAGGGGAAAGGCAGTTACTGCCAAACTGGATGACCTGAGTTCGATCCCCAGGACCCACATGGGAGGTGAACTGACTCCTTGAAGCTATCCTCTGACAACCATGCAAACCATGTCGTTCCTCAAATTAAGAAATAAATGTAGGGGGCTGGAGAGATGGCTCAGTGGTTAAGAGCACCGACTGCTTTTCCAGAGGTCCTGAGTTCAAATCCCAGCAACCACATGGTGGCTCACAACCATCTGTAATGAGATAAGGCGCCCTCTTCTGGTGCACCTAAAGACAGCTACAGTGTACTTATGTATAATAATAAATAAATCTTTAAAAAAAAGAAATAAATGTAATTTTAAAATTTAAAGATGAGATGGCAATTTAAATACCCAGTGTACAGTGGTCGTTTTTCTTTTTTCTTTTTGTTATCATTGCTATTAGCAATTAAGTTGCCATACGCATTCTACGTGTGCAAGGGGGTAAGAGTTTCCCTAAGTGTGTATCTGATAAATGTTTGGTGACATTAGACACACTAGTTAAGGCTGAATTGTTGATCAACATGATAGTACAGGATGTACATTCTCACTAGGAATTTCTATAACTCTGCCTTTGCCAGTCCACTTTTCATTACTAAGTGGTCAAGACACAATGGTATCTGATGGTTTTAATTTGCATGTCCCTAACTACTATGTGATTAGTCATCTTTTCGTGTGTTTGTTGGTCATTTGTGGGTCTTTTACAGAAAAGTCTATTCAGATATTTGCTAAATTTTCTGATTGGATCATTTCTCTCTTAATGTCTCATAGGCTACTTACATATTCCAGATACTAATCCTTTGTTGCAAAATAATCATTTGCACTGCAGATACCCTCCCCACTTTGTGACTTGTGTATACTTACTCTAATTACAGTGACTTTGATGAGGAGAAGTTTAATAGAGTCAAACATGGCTTTTTTTTCTGTCATACTTAACACTGTATCTCAATTAAAAAAATCCTTTGCCTGGGGCCAAAACATCCTCTTGTGTTCTATGTGTCTTGAGATTATTTGCCTTTCATATTTAAGTGCTCACTGGTTCACACAAGTAAAAAATAACAAGTATGAATCTGTATGTATCTAACTATAGTATACAAAAATTTAAGACATATAAGAATTAATTGATACATCCATAACATTTTTACATGGGTTTCCTACTAACTGACAGAGAATCAGACCGTATGAGTAATTTGACCCAACAAACATACAGAATCTTGTATTCTAGAACACCAGAGAGCTTCAGAGCCTTCTTTTTTTAAAGATAAAACCTCACTGGCCACACACTGCCATTAAAAAGAAAATGCTAACACACTTCAAAAGATGTGATCAAACAGACCAGTATTTCATTTTAATGCAGATAAGCCATAAATAACTATATTTAGAATTAGAAAATCATACATATTTGGAAATTTTAAAATATATCAGTATATATTGTTGAGGTTTGGTCTGTTGCTATGTGTTGTAATGCTAAATACTGGCCCTAGTTACCCACAGAGAAGAGGATATTCTTACACAGACCCAAGTGATGCTATGTAATCTTGCCCCTCCCCCAAGCTATTCCTTGAATAAATATGCCTTAGTGAATAAAGATGCCTATAGCTGTGAAGAAGATAGGTAAACGGGGTTTCAGTTCCTGGACTTGGGGGTCTAAGGAGAGACCACAATGAGGGGAGAAGAGAAGGTTGGAGAGAGGAGAAGATGCCATGGGGTAGGTGAGTCATGAAAACATAGCCATGAAGGCTGGCTAATTGGAGTTAAGAGCTGCCCAGATGGAACATGGAAAGTTATAACTCAGGGTTATTGGTGGGGAAGTAGACATAATATAGCATAGAGAGTAGATATCTGCCCAGCTCTACTGCCTTTAAGGTTTGTTATAAATATAAAGGTTTCGTGTCTTTTATCTGGGAACTGAATGATCAAAGGTGGGGTAGATGCCCCCAGTTGAGATTAAATACTTAATACAACAGTGCATGGCCATCGCGCCTGTCATGTTCACACTTAGGGGTTGAAGCATAGGACCACAAATCTGAGGCTAACATGAATCCTATGCAGACCCTCTCAAAAACAAAACAATTCAAATAACCACTGTGCAAAATGTTATACTGAAATCTGAGAGTAGGTTAGACTGAGCGATGAGAAACAACATCTCAAAAAAACTGTCACCCTCAGCTTAAGAGGGACTTCATAGCCTGGCCCATTAGAAAAGCAAAGGACTAGAGCTCCTTCTTCTCCTCCCTCCTCATGAACTCACTGGGGAATGAGCCCAGTCCTTGCACTGCACTCTACCAATGAGTTACAGTCCCAGTCTGTCCAGTGTTTCAGTTTAAGAACTTAAGAAAACAGGCTGGAGGTGGTGACTTAGCTGGTGGAGCAAGTGCTTGCCTAGCATACACAAAGCCCTGGGGGAGGGAGGAGCTCTAACAGACCCAAGCATGACAAACATGGCGCCACCAGATCCTGCCTTCCCTCTCCCTTGCAAAACCGTTGGATTCCCTTATTTAGGCACTTCCACATTCCTAACACCAGCCACCAAGGTTTTCTTATTTGGCTACTTCCTTATGTGGGACCCATTCCTGAGGCTGGCCACCAAGGTCCAGCTACCAAAACTCATACTTTGGCTACACTAACACATCCCCAATCAGGACTTACCAACTCATCTGAGCACAGACTTCCCCCTTTCTCTTAAAAACTACTCCTACAAAGACACTTGCTGCTGTCTTTGCCCGATCCAGAGGCACCCACCACCATCACCACACAGTCTACTTGTCCCTTCTGAGGTTATAAATCTGTGCTTAGAATTTGGTGTCTAGATGTGGGGTGGCAGACTGTGAGAGGAGCCTAATAAAGTTGAACTGGGTTGGAAGCCCTGGGACCCAAAGGGACGGTAGGAGCTTCACCTGCTCCCATCACAGGTCCCTGTCACACTGCCACAGTCCCCATAGAGAGTGTTGTGACCATCACGTAGGGGCAGCTCCCCCTAAGCCCTCTACATGTAAATGAGGCATCCCTAACATCTCAGACCAAGCCAATAGGAAGCACCTACTGTAAGAACCCAACTTAGCCCAAAACTGTATATAAGATCCTATCCAGAAGGAATAAAGGTGTGTATGTGTGTGTGTGTGTGTGTGTGTGTGTGTGTGTGTGTGTGTGTGTATGTCTTAGGTTTTACTGCTGTGAACAGACACATGACCATTGCAAGTCTTACAAAGGACAACATTTAATTGGGGCTGGCTTACAGTTTCAGAGGATTAGTCCATTATCATCAAGGTGGGAGCATGGCAGCATGCAGGCAGGCATGGTTCTACATCTTCATCTGAATGCTCCTAGCAGAATACTGGCTTCCAGACAGCTAGGATGAGGGTCGTAGATAGAGCCCAAACCCACAGTGACACACCTACTCCAATAGGAGTGTGTGTGTATATACATATATATAGGTATATATATAGTGTATATACACACACATACATAGTGCCACTCCCTGGGCCGAGCATATGCAAACCATCAAAGCGCAAAAGAGAATTACTCCATCACCTGAGAGCATCTGTTGTATAGGAGCTGTTACCCTTTCTGGGAAGAGAATGCTTTCCTGAAGCTTTCGTGGCTAATTTCGTTGCTAGAAGTTCCCCTGCACCTCACTCAGTAACCAGCCCTCCATCAGCTCAGCTCAGTGCAGGGTCTGGGAGCAATAGTGGCAGCTGCAGCAGTCCCAGTTGCACTTCCCCCTCCCTGCTTTTTCCCCTTTGCTTGAAGGCTCTTGCCAGGCCGGGCCAGAAACTTCCACTTCTGGTACACAGACTGGCATCTGAGTGTGTTCTCTGCCGACTCCAAGGCCCTTTCACTGGGTTCTATCCTCAACAGTATGTAAACTGGACATAGTGACATAGGCCTGTGATCACATAAGTCTGATGGAATTGGCAGAAGAGATTCAAAGCCATATTCAGTTGAAGTTCAAGGCCAGACAGACAAGAGACTGCCTCAAAATAACAAAAAGATATGATATAGGGGAGTGGTAAGATGGCTCAACTGGTAGAAAGCTCTTTTCACCAATCCTAACCACCGAGTTCAATCCCTGGAACCTCCCCCCCCCCAACAAAATAAGTACAAGCAAAATGATACTATCACTACATTTAAAAATAATTCTTAGGATTGGAAAGGTGGCTCAGGGTTTAAGAGCGCTGACTACTCTGTCAGAGGACCCAGGTTTGATTTCCAGCACCCACATGATAGCTCACGCGATGGCCTAACTCCAGTTCATTGCCCTCTTCTTGCTTCAGAGGGCCTGCCCTGAAATTCCGGCAGTTGAGTTGCAAGCTACCAAATATATCCAAGACATCCTACATTATATGAAACTGTTTTTTAAAAATAAAAATATTAGCTGGGCGTGGTGGCACCGCCTTTAATTCCAGCACTCGGGAGGCGGAGGCAGGTGGATTTCTGAGTTCGAGGCCAGCCTGGTCTACAGAGTGAGTTCCAGGACAGCCAGGGCTACACAGAGAAACCCTGTCTTGAAAAACCAACATAAATAAATACATAAATAAATACTCAGGATTTAAAACTCACCTTTGTCCTCCACAGCTATTCTTTCAGTGTCTCTTTGCCTGCTTCCTGAGGCCTTTCCCGCCCTTTCCCCTTGAAAACCAATCATCTAGCTTAGCTTTGGACCAATCAGCGGCCTCATCTTAAGCCCCGCCCAGGATCCCCAGGAGTCAGGTGGCGCCATGTTCCAGGGGCAGCGTGGTTGGTTCTGCGGCAGTGTCAGTCAGGACCTGAGGCAAATCTGGGGTAGGAAGATGGGCGGGGCAGGACGTGGGAGCCAGAGCATCCTCCTGTTGAAGCCCCCGCCAGGGCCCCCCCTGCCTTCCTCGGTGCTGACGTGTGTTTTTACCTCCACAGAGGACGAAGGCGGGATGGTCAGCGACGTGAAGGCCGCCGACTTCCTGTTTAGCTGTGATGCCTCGCACCCTGACACGCTGAGGTACCCCAGGGCCACCCTACAGCCTTTTCTGTCATCGTGTACCCAAGAAAGGAACCAGCAGTCCAGTTATCAGCACTAGGGAGCAGCAAGTTTGCAGCCCTAGATATGGGGGATAGCATTCTCTTTTCCTTCCTTCCACCCTGGTCTTCTACCTGTCCCTTGGGTCTCTAACGGAATCCTGGTTTTGAGTTGTCTAGCTGTCACGTGGTAACTCTTACTCTGTCTGTAGGTCCTGCACTTTGCAAGCTGAAAACCTACCCACCCCATTACCTTAGCATACCAGGTTCTGGGATTGATTTCGGGCATGTGTCAAAAGTCGGGCTTTCTGGCATCTTAACCGACAAGTTCTATCATGAGTGAATGGTTGCCTAAGACCATGGAACAGCTTCAGTAATGGTTCTTCTTCCTTATTGCTGCTGTTTTACTAGCCCTATAATCACCCCAGGACTGTTACAGGAACTTGACCCTGCCTCCATCTGTGCTCTGCCATCTCCTTTCATAATTGCTGTCAACTGTTTATTGAGCAGAAATCTGCCCCTGGCTTGCAACCCCAACCCCTTCAGATTTAGACTTAGCTAATGCCTCTTTAAATTTCCATGTCTTTCATAGTCTGTTAAGTTATTGCTCCTTCATGTATGTTTTTTTTTTCCCTAACATCTTTTGACTCTTTTTTCACGGGCCTAGAAAAATAATGTTTTCTGCATGTGAAGGCTTCTCTGACTGTGTGCCCATTCTTTACCTCAGAATTAATTTCTTTTAATGAGTAAAAGAGACTCATGACTCTTGGAAGACTATGAGTAAAACTCATTTGGGCTTCTGGCTTTCAGTACACTGTTGATGGCCAGCTAGCTACTGTTTAAAGATCTTCCTCTTCCTCTTCCTCCTCCTCCTCTTCCTCCTCCTCCTCTTCCTCCTCCTTAGGGCAGGGTCTCTCATTTATTTACTTATTGTGCATTGACATTTCGGGGCATGTCTGCATGTATGTATGAGGGTGTTGGGTTACCTGTAACTGGAGTTATAGACAGTTGTGAACTATCATGTGGGTGTTCAGAATTGAACACAGATTTCCCGGAAGAGCAGCCAGTGCTCTTAACCGCTGAGCCATCTCTCCAGCCCCTGTTTTAAGTCTTTTATAAATTCATACAATCCTTTACCAACTCTAAAGCTAAGATTTGCCAACACTCAGGTCCCCAAGCTGGGAAATGTCTTATACCTGAAATTGATTCATTCTTGGCAGGAAAGAAGAATACATCATAAATGTATGCTCTAATGCTTGCAGTCTCCTACTTCCAATATTTGATTTACTTTTGAAAGTTTGAATGCATTCTTGTTTATTTCATAACCATTGACTTCCTTTCTTCTAGAATATATCAGAGCCTCGAGTACATAGAAGATAATGCTACAGTTTTTCATGCCTACTATCTTGCTGCAATAGCTAATACTGAAATGAAAAATTCAGTGGCCTTAGGCCATTTTGTTCTTCCTCCTGCATGTCTGCAAAAAGGTTAGCAAAGACCATAAAGCCATCGGTTTGCCAAGCCCAGCCAATCTCTAGTAAGATAACCAAATTTAATTTGAACAATCTCTATTCTCAATTGGACATTTTGTGGCTTGATTTTTAGCTTTTGGGGGTGTTTTTTTTTTTTGTCTGTCTGTTTATTTGTTTTTATTTTTGACAGTGTCTCACTTCATATCCCAATCTTCTGAGTGCTGGGATTGTAGGTGTGAGCCACTCTACCCACAGAGATGTTTGAATCTGGACTTAGAATCAGATACCTTGAGTGAAAATCCTGGCTTTCTCCATCCACACATTCATTTAGCTTTCTTTGTCTGCAAGGTCTCAGCTGCAGTGTGGAAATCCACTGGTGCATAAGGCAGAGTCAGATATTACCCTCCAAGGAAAGTGCTCACCAGCTAGGATCCAACACTTAGGATTTCTTATTTGGTTGTTTGTGTCGAGGCATGGCCTTACTATGTAGCCGTGGTGTGCCTGGATCTCACTATATAAGCCAGGCTGGCCTCAAACAAAATGTGTACTACCACGCCCAGCATTTTGTGATCTAACATGCTATTGACTTCTAAAATGAGATCATAGATTAAGGTATATGACATATTGTGAGGATTTAATAAATGTGTTCTTTGCTAGTGTTGAATCTCTTCATTCTAATATTTCTTTAAATGCTTGCTATAATACTCTTATATATGTGTGTGTGTATATATATGTGTGCTTTTCATTATACTTTTGTAAGTACTTTCACATTATTTCAACAACTTTATGAAGAGAGAAAGAAAAGTAAGGAACTGCATTGAGACTGGTCCTTTCAGCTTTCCCTGCTGGGAATGTGTTCTTATCCTGCCTCTCCAGCGCTCAGCCTAGCTTATCTACAGGACATTATGTGTCTCTTCTTTTTTTTTTTTTTTTTTTTTTTTTTGGTTTTTTGAGACATGGTTTCTCTGTATAGTTCTGGCTGTCCTGGAACTCACTCTGTAGACCAGGCTGGCCTCGAACTCAGAAATCCGCCTGCCTCTGCCTCCCAAGTGCTGTGATTAAAGGCGTGTGCCACCACACCTGGCTCTTTGAGGTTTCTAAGGGCTAGTCTATGAAAATAATTTTAAGTTTTGGGTTTGTTCTGTTTTGTTTTTTATATTTTCCTCACTGGAAATCTATGAACAGTTTCAGTTTGTTGCTCTAGAAATGAACATAGAATTATTGGGTAAACAAAATCCTCACTAAGAACTGAGTGTAGGGGAGCTGGCAAGATGGCTCAGAAGGTAAGAGCACTGACTGCTCTTCTGAAGGTCCTGAGTTCAAATCCCAGCAATCACATGGTAGCTCATAACCACCCGTAATGAGATCTGACGCCCTCTTCTGGTGTGTCTGAAATCAGCTACAGTGTATTTATGTATAATAATAAATAGATCTTTGGTCCTGAGTGAGCAGAGCTGACTGAAGTTAGCAGGGTGGACTGGAGCGAGCAGAGGTCCTAAAATTCAATTTCCAACAACCACATGAAGGCTCACAATCTGTACAGCTACATTGTACTCACATACATAAAATAAATAATCTTAAAAAAACAAAACAAAAAACCCCAAAACCTGAGTGTAGAAAGGGCTCAGAGGTTAAGAACACTACACACCCTTCCAGAAGACCCTGGTTCAATTCCCAGGGCTACATAGAGAAACCCTGTCTCAAAAACAAAACAAAACAAAACAAAACAAAACAAACAAACAAAACAACAACAACAACAAAAGAAACCTCAAAGATTGGTTTCTTGTAACTAGTGTTCCAGCAGAACCTAGTTATAACACTTAGTGTCTAAGTGGTTACGCAAACAAATGACCTATAGTAAAATGAGTTTGTTAAAAATAACCCTAGACCTCTCTCTTTTTCATTCTTGAGAGAGGGGCTTGTTATGTCATTCTGGCTGACCTGGTAGCCCAGGGTAGCCTCAAATTCATAGCTGTTCTCTTGTCTCAGCCTCCCGAGTGTCACGATTATAGATATACACCATCATGTCCGTAAGCTTTTTTTTTCCTTTTGATACAAGTTTTTCTTAGGTATCTCCGGCTGGCCTTAAATTCCCTTCAAAAACTTAACGTCAAGGAGCTTGTATTATAGAATGACTATCTGATTTATTAACCTTATTTTAAATTATCACTCCTATTTAATATTTGAGTGTTACACACAGAGACATCACACACCAAGAAAAAAATCTACAGTAAATGATTCACATAATGTACTGAAATCATTTGGAGAAAAAATTGGAAATTTTAATTCTTAGGCTTTTCAATACTCTGATTCAGTAGGAATTTGGGTTTTAAACAAGTATCTTTTTGTTGTTTTGTTTTTTAAAATCTCTTAAAACCTTTTTTTTTAAATTAGGTATTTTCTTTATTTACATTTCAGATGTTATTCCCTTTCCTGGTTTCCCTTTTAAATGTGTATCTTAAGAGGTTATTTTGATTCAAGTAGAATAAACATGTCCTACAAGTTTCAGACTTTATACAAAAATACAGAAATTACTTTTTAAAAAGTATTGGGCTTGTTTTTCTCACTACAGAAATACGAAGAAAAATTGGTAGTTTTATTTGGGAACAAGATGAAAAATTTCAGATAGAAAAGGTAAGAGGAAATACTTGATACTTGACTGGGATATACAGTTTCAAATTTTTTGAAGGCAGTGTAATCTGTGACATCAACAGTCTAGATTAAGGAATCTAAAGGGAATATTTTTCTTGAACATTACCTGGTTTGACATTATTTTTACATAATACATTTAAGTATTTTGTATAGTATGAAACTATTCACTAAGAGACTTGAGTGCTCAGGTGTTGGTGGTGTAGCTCTGTTGGTAGGATGTGTGTTTCACTTGCAAGAAGCCCTGGACTCCATCCTCCGCACAGCATAGAAACCAGACATGGCAGCATATGCTTGCAATCCTAGCATTTGGGAGGTAGGGGCAGGAGGATTAGATGTCCAAGAAAGCCTATCGCTGATACTGGAATGACCACGCAGTGTGCTTCGTCTGTTGTGAGATAATAAGTACCCAATATTACCTATGTTACATTCTTATTTAAGTATGCTAATCAAGATCCAATCATGACTTAATCGCGTGAATCCAGGAAGTGACTTACCACAAGGGCAAGAGGATGGTTCTAAATGGAGACACAGCAACCAGATGTGACTTATAAATCTTGATCAGTCCAGGCATGGTGGCACATGCACTGTCCAGCACTTGGGAGGCCAAAGCAGGCCGATCTCTGTGAGTTCAAGGACAGCCTTGAATATATATGAAGTATTTTGCCAAGCATGGTAGCAAAGGCCTTTAATTCCAGCACCTGGGAGGCAGAGACAAACAGGGTGGACTGAAAGTTCAAGTCCACCCTGATCTACATAACTGGGGAAATTGATATGAGATAATAATGATTTGTTACATTTTCTTAAGTATGCTAGTAGTATTATAAAGATAAAAGAATATATATTTGAGAAAATTCATACAAGACCTTAAGGAAGAGAAGTGTTATATTTTTAAATGGTCTCACAAAACTGAAAAGAACACACTCAAGGTAGCAAATGCTGAGTGTAACGTATATAGTATTTTTGTACTATTTTATTTTTAAACTTCTCAGTATGTTAATTTTTCTAGACTGAAACATAGAGAGAAATCTATATTCCCACAGCCAGGCAATTAATTTATATATTCCATCTTACCTTCATTAATTAAAACTTGCTGGGCGTGGTGGTGCATGCCTTTAATCCCAGCACTTGGGAGGCAGAGGTGAGTGGATTTCTGAGTTCGAGGCCAGCCTGGTCTACAAAGTGAGTTCCAAGACAGCCAGGGGAACAGAGAAACCCTGTCTCGAAAAAAGAAAAAGAAAACAAAACTTCTTTGCATGTGCGTATGTTTGCACAGGCCACAGTACACATGTGGCCATCAGAAGACAACCTGGGGAAGTTGGTCTTCTCCTTCCCCCTGTGGGCTCCTGAACTCGACTCAGCTTATCAGGATTGGCAGCAAGCACTCTTAATTGCTGAGCTGTCTCACTGGCCCACTAATCTGTTTTTATTTCCCAGAGTGTCATCATTTAAAAGAATAGTCTCTTCAGGATCTTTGGCATGAAGATGATAAGTTATGAAAATATCTATTCTCTTATCTGTCAGTGTTTCTACATAAGTGATGATGGATTTTTTAAAAATTATTTGTCAAATTATTCAGTATACTAGTACTGTTGTACTTAAAGGAGCCTAAAGGTCATTTAATTTTGTAAATAAAAATGCTGACATGAACATAAGATTAAAAAAAAAACTTAGGGCCGGGCGTGGTGGCGCACGCCTTTAGTCCCAGCACTCGGGAGGCAGAGGCAGGCGGATTTCTGAGTTCGAGGCCAGCCTGGTCTACAAAGTGAGTTCCAGGACAGCCAGGGCTATACAGAGAAACCCTGTCTCAAAAAACCAAAAAAAAAAAAAAAAAAAAAACTTAGTTCATGTAACTAGATATTAGTACCATGGAACCAAATTTTCTTAGCCTCAACCTAATCTAATGTCTTTTCTTCTTCTTTTTTTTTTTTTTTTTTTCGATACAGGGTTTCTCTGTATAGCCCTGGCTGTCCTGGAACTCACTTTGTAGACCAGACTGGCCTCGAACTCAGAAATCTGCCTGCCTCTGCCTCCTGAGTGCTGGGACTAAAGGCGTGCGCCACCACACCCGGCTTCTAATGTCTTTTCTATTAAAAAGTTAGTATGAGATCAGAGGGATAGCTTAGAGGTGACCACTTCCTGCTCTTTGAGAGGTCCAGAGTTCAGTTTACTACTGAACTCCCAGAACCTATATCAGGTGCCTCACAACTGCTTGCAACTCGAGCTTGGGGGATTCAAATGAGCATTTCTGGCCTCTGAGGCATTTCTTGCACACATGTGACATGATTTACACAGACACACAGGCAGACAGGTAAATGAAAGTATTATTATAACATTCCCTGCTTTTTTGTTTTGTTTGTCTGTTTTTTTTGAGACAGGTTTTCCTGTGTAGCCCTGGCTGTCCTGGAACTCACTCTGTAGACCAGGCTGGCCTCAAACTGAGAAATCTACCTGCCTCTGCCTTCCAAGTGCTGGGATTAAAGGCGTGTGCCACCACTGCCCGGTTAGTTGCTAAATTTTAAGCTGTGATTTCTTTTGCAATTTACAGCATGACAGAATGGCATCAAGTGATAAGGAGAACATTAGACCAACACCAGAACACAAACAAGAACTGTCCAAAAGGTATTGGTTACTATGTGTCATGGCTGTTCAAAGTGAATATAGAAACGTTGAGTTTGACTGTGTGTTTATCTTACTTTCACAGTTCCTCTGAGATTAACATGATCATCATCACTGTTCTTATGTATAGACAAAGAGATCTAAGATTAAAAGGATTAATTTGTTCAAAGTTATAGAAATTTTTACAAAAAAGAGAAGAAGTGAGTCTTGAGTGATGGCTCGCTGGTTAGGAGATCTTGTTGCTCTTTCAGAGGCCCTGGGTTTGGTTCCCGAACCCACATGGTGGCTCAATCATCAGTTATTCCAGTTTCAGGGGATCCGGCACCCTCTTCTGACCTCCGAGAGTTCCAGGCACACATGTGGTGTGCATATATGCATACAGGGAAAGTACTCATGCACATAAAATAAAAATAATCATTAAAAAGAAGGTGATGATGAAATATTGATGAGTCACGGAATGCCATACAGCTTCTGGCCTCCACACACATGCTCACACATGTTTACACACAGAGAAAACCGCAAACACACATACATGACAACATGCCAAGCAAGGTACATTTTAGCTGAAATCTTGGCATTAGAGGGATTTAAATGAGCACCAAGCTAGCCTAGGCTACTTAGGCTACAGAGGAAGATGCTGTTGAGGTTTTTTTGTTTGTTTGTTTTTTGTTTTTTTTTTTAACTAGATATTTTCTTCATTTACATTTCAAATGCTTTCCCTTTTCCTAGTTTCCTCTCCGAAAGTCCCCTATACCCTCCCCCTACTCTGCTCCCCAACCCACCCACTCCTGCTTCCTGGCCCTGGCATTCCACTGTACTGGGGCATATAATCTTCACAAGACCAAGGGCCTCTCCTCCCATTGATGGCCGACTAGGCCATCCTCTACTACATATGCAACTAGAGAGAGTTTTTTTTTTAACAAACAAACAAATAAACAAACAAAACCCAAAGTTTAATTATGTAAATATACCCTAAGATTCTGCTTTTTACTTTTCAATTTTCTTTTTTTTAATTAAGAAATTCATAGTACATATTAAGTATTTTTTAAATCATATCTACCTGACTTCCCTTCCCTTAATCCCCCTCCCAATTTCATGTATTCTCTCTCTGTAAAGTCTTGGCTGTCCTGGAACTTACTGTGTAGACCAGGGTGGCTTCAGACTGACAGTCTCCCCCTGCCTCTGCCTGCTCACACTGGGATTACAGTGCACCACTGCATCTGGTGCTTCTCCCTCCTTTTAAAATCCTGCTGTGTCTGTTTAGTGCACATGGGTATAGGACCATCTACTGGAGCACTGGCAGCATTTCAGGGGCTGCATCCCTGAGCAAATCCTCCCTCTTATGCAGGTATCTATGACAACAGCTTCTCAGCTAGGGCTGGACCTTCATGAGCCCCTCCCTGCTCATCTTGGATTTTGGCTGGCTTGATTTTGTGATAGTCCTATGCATGTGGTGATAGCCACTGTGAGTTCATGTGTTCCGATGCCCTACCCTGTTCTGCTGCAGACCTCCACTACTTCTGTAGAGCCTTTTCTTTATGGAACCACCAGATGGTGCAATATGAACATAAATAGAATACATCCTGAAATATCTGCATGAAGCACTACTTACTGACAGTAAACACATTATTATTGAACATTTGCAAAGCACAAGGCATTTGTGAGACAAGCAGTTCACAATATTTCTTTTCCTGTTTTCTTTTGTTTTTTTTGAGACAGGGTTTTTCTATGTAACAGAGCCCTGACTGTCCTGGACTTCCTTTAGAGACCAGGTTGGCCTCAAACTCACAGAGGTCCACCTGCCTCTGTCTCCCAAGTGCTGGGATTAAAGACATGTGCCACTGTGCCTGCTGGTTCACAATATTTCATTTGATTCTCACAGCTTGTATATGCAATGAGCCCCGTTCATTTTACAATTGAGAATATAAATCTCGAGAGCTAAATAATTCATTCAGTTTTATTCAGAAAGAACAGCTGAATTTGAAGCCATATCTAGATCTGAAGTCCAAAGCTGAATTTGAAGCCATATCTAGATCTGAAGTCCAAACTCTCAACCACTGTGCTATTTTCCTCTTCCCAGAAGGTCCTCAAATTTTAAAGTCACATATACTTTAAAATTTTATGTTTTTAAATTGTCTTAATATAAGTGTAACAGGCTGAGGATGTAGCTCAGTTGTTAGAGTGACTATCGAGTGTGCGTGGGATTTGGGTCTTATCCCTAGCACTACGTAAACCAGGCATACAGTGCATGCCTGTGATCATAGCAGCCTGGCGGTGAAGGCAGGATTAAAAGGCCAAGGTCATCCTCAGTTATAAAGCTAGTTTGAGGCCAACCTGGGTTTTATGAGACCCTATTTCAAAAATGCCAAAAATTAAAAAAAAATGTAAATCATTTAATTCACAAAAATAAGAAATATAAAAAAGAATAAAGGATATTTAAATTAGAAACAATTCTACTCACTAGCCTGTGTCTCTCCTGTCTTACAATAAGACACAGAGTTTGTAGAGCTGAGGTCATCTTGAAGTCTTTCAGCTTTGCATTTAATGTTCTATCAATAATTTCCCATAAGATTGAAAACCTTATTTAATGTTGTACCTCAGTGTTAGGACTGACTGTTAGAAACCAAAGCTATAAATTCAGAAAAGGAGTAAACTGGAAATCGCCCTGCATCAGTGAGCTTTCTTAGGAAGGAGAGTCTTACAACCATGATGGGGCGTGGTCAGCTTGAGTGGGAAAGCATTATGAGGGACAGCATCCCACCAGAGGCAGCATGAGGGACTTGAGGTAGGAGAGCAATGGAGGCGGTTAGAGCTTGTTATCAGAGACAACATAGCAGGACCTTAAAGGACAAGATGATTTCCTTTAAACCTGGGAGGAGCTTCATGTTGTCGCCAACTGTGACAGAGAATGAAGGAGAGACAGAGAAAGAATCAGAAATCCTTTGCTTGAAGGTGTGGGGAGCCATAGCTTGGAGCCAGTTTCGGTTTTACTTGTTAGGGTAAAGGGGAGCAGCCTGGCTTGTGTCATGGTGCAGAGCTTGTCAGCTCTTTACCTCAGAGGACAGATGGTGGTGGTGGGGTGTGCTCTGATTTCTTCTAAGCTGCTATTTGGTCTTAAATATGCAGGCAGGCCCATGATCTAAGGCAAACCTTATTTCTTTTTTTTTTTTCATTTTTATTAGGTATTTAGCTCATTTACATTTCCAATGCTATACCAAAAGTCCCCCATACCCACTCACCCCCACCCCCCTACCCACCCACTCCCCCTTTTTGGCCCTGGCGTTCCCCTGTACTGGGGCATATAAAGTTTGCAAGTCCAATGGGCCTCTCTTTGCAGTGATGGCCGACTAGGCCATCTTCTGATACATATGCAGCTAGAGACACGAGCTCCCGGGTACTGCTTAGTTCATAATGTTGTTCCACCTATAGGGTTGCAGTTCCCATAGTTCCTTGGGTGCTTTCTCTAGTTCCTCCATTGGGGGCCCTGTGGTCCATTCAATAGCTGACTGTGAGCATCCACTTCTGTGTTTGCTAGGCCCTGGCATAGTCTCACAAGAGACAGCTATATCTGGGTCCTTTCAGCAAAATCTTGCTAGTGTATGCAATGGTGCCAGCGTTTGGAAGCTAATCATGGGATGGATCTCTGGATATGGCAATCACTAGATGGTCCATCCTTTCGTCACACTTCCAAATTTTGTCTCTGTAACTCCTTCCATGGGTGTTTCGTTTCCTATTCTAAGAAGGGGCAAAGTGTCCACACTTTGGTCTTTGTTCTCTTGAGTTTAATGTGTTTAGCAAATTGTATCTTATATTTTGGGTATCCTAAGTTTCTGGGCTAATATCCACTTATCAGTGAGTACATATTGTGAGAGTTCCTTTGTGATTGGGTTACCTCACTCAGGATGATACCCTCCAGGTCCATCCATTTGCCTAGGAATTTCATAAATTCATTCTTTTTAATAGCTGAGTAGTACTCCATTGTGTAGATGTACCACATTTTCTGTATCCATTCCTCTGTTGAGGGGCATCTGGGTTCTTTCCAGCTTCTGGCTATTATAAATAAGGCTGCTATGAACATAGTGGAGCATGTGTCCTTCTTACCGGTTGGGGCATCTTCTGGATATATGCCCAGAAGAGGTATTGCTGGATCTTCCAGTAGTACTATGTCCAATTTTCTGAGGAACCGCCAGACTGATTTCCAGAGTGGTTGTTCAAGCTTGCAATCACAAACCTTATTTCTTTAAGTCAGGAGTTACTTCAAAATTTCATTGTACTTCATGGTATCCCCCACCTTGGTTTGTTTTTTTGTTTTTTTTAATTTGTTATGCTGACGTATGGAGTATTGTGCTAGTTAATAGTCTCAATAATTTGAGTATTGAGTATTGAAGAGCGTAAGTCCTGTGACCATTTATAGAGTCGATTGTGCTTTTCTTTGGCATATGTAAGATGGTATGTGTGTATACATATATGTATTCGTTATGTATGTATATAATAAATTATTTTACATTTTTTACAATGTTGGGATTAAACTCAGACTCATGAATGCTAGGCAAAAGCCCTACCACTCAAACGTATTCCTAGCCCTATTATAGATTATTATTGTGCTTTGGGGATTTTTGAGGTGACCCAGGCCTCTGTATATTCAATAATTGTTTAACTTGTGAAGTAGCTAAGAAAACCAGAAATAGGGGCTAGAAAGATGGCTCAACGGTTAAGAGTGCTGACTGCTCTTCTGAAGGTCCTGAGTTCAAACCCCAGCAACCACATGGTAGCTCACAACCACCTGTAATGAGATTTGACGCCCTCTTCTGGTGTGTCTGAAGACAGCAACAATGTACTCACATATAATAAACAAATAAATCTTAAAAAGAAAAAGAAAACCAGTAATAGCTGTATGTGCCCTAGACTTTCTTAGTTTCACAAAAGAAAGCTCACGATTAACATTTTTTTTACGATGTAAGAATAAGACCTGATTAAAGAAGTATTAAACTATTGAATACACCATCTGGCATTGGTTCTCATTTGTACTATAAATTTAAAAATCAAATATCAATGTGACTTTCTGAATGCTTCCTTTTCATAGTGCAGAGCATCATCTCACAAGGACTCCGGTTATAGAGAAGCAGATGTGCTTCCCGCTCCATAGTTATCCAGTGAACAACATGGTGACAGGTAAAGTGAAGGAATGAGCAGAGTAACCTCAGCTAGGGAGCGAGCAAGGGGACTGGGTAGAACAGAGCTTAACTAAGCAGAGCCTCTTCTCGTTCACGGTGATAGAAGAAGTGTCATTCATCTGCTCAGACAGTGCACTGCAGAATGGACCAAGCTTGGGCTTCGTGGTTTCTGTGCCCACTCAGGGGTCTCTAGGTAGGAGGGAGGCTTGTTCCTGCTTGCGCGAGACAGTTGCCATTTATTTCTGACATTCACGCATGAGTTCTTCTGGCTTAGTGTTTGTAGTACCAGAGGTTGAACCTGGGGCCTCGTACATGCCTAGAATCAGGCTCTCCATGGAGTCAGAGACAGCTGGGTCCTTTCTGTGACTAGTCATCAGCCACATAACGGGAAGCCCCCCCTCTCCTCTGAGACCTCGAGGAAGGGACCTCCCTAGCTAGAGCTTGGACTCTGCTCAGAGCCCCCGAGGGTCACAGACACCTGCAGCTAGCTGTTCTCTAATTCCAGGCAAGAGGCAAGGAAATGGGTAGTAAGCAGGATACACCCTCAGCTGTCAGCTCACCTTCCCAGGTGATCATAGCACCTGTTAGCTCAGGACTGAAAGACCGAGTCTCAGGAGGATGTTGGTCAGTACTGAAAGTGGGAGGCTACTACAAAGTCTTGTGGGCCAAGCATGAGCTAGATGTAACATTTCATTATCACACTTAATTACTCTCTTATCTCAAAGGACACTGTGCCATCCCCCTTAAAGCCCAAGCCTGACACTCCTCATTAAGCACAAATTATACCACCAGGTCTCTTCAGTTGGTCTGTTGAGGGTCGTGACCCTGCCTGGCCTGCTAGAACTGCCAGAGTCTAGGCTCAGTATTTAACAACTTTGGTAACATTGTTACTGTTTGTCTCTCCCTCCCTTGAAAGGAATAGCATGAATTAGCCGGGGCGTGGTGGCACCGCCTTTAATTCCAGCATTTGGGAGGCAGAGGCAGGTGGATTTCTGAGTTTGAGGCCAGCCTGGACTACAGAGTGAGTTCCAGGACAGCCAGGGCTACACAGAAAAACCCTGTCTCGAAAAACCAAAAAGAATAGCATGAATTGAGGTCTTTGGTTCTAGAAAGCACAAGCTGGGAGTTAGAGCAGGGCTTCTCGGTTTGGGCACTGCTGACCAAGTTCTCTGGGCAGAGATTGAAGAGTGTCCGCCTTGAGCACAGTTGTAAGGTGTTTCCCACTAGGTACCAGCCAGACAGCTTCTTCCTCCGACTGAGACAACCAAAAATAAAAATATCCCTAGACTCTGTCAGGTGGCCCCCAAATAATGGGTTTGTAAAACTGCTTCTTATCATCTCCTCAGTTTGGTCTCAGTTGTTATTGTCCACAGTAAGATACTCTAATTGATAAGTTACCTATGTGATAAGTAGAGAAAAGAATCACTAACAACTTAAATACCTTACTGGCAAGAAGGATTCCAATAATTAAATTGAGAATACAAAATACTTACTATTTCCATATCTATTGATAAGTAGCAAATCTTTTCAGAAATTAGCAATTTAAAACAATGGGCACGTAGCTGATGTGGGTACTAGTTTCTGTAAATACAGGCATTTGTAAATACAGGCTGAGCAAGAGGAGTACTGTGAATTTGTAGCCTGGGTTACAAAGTGAGTTTCGAGCCATCTTAACTCTAGTGTTGAGAGTCTGTCTCCAAAAAAGCAAGATGAAACAAACAACAAAACAAGAAAACAAACCTAGGGACCTGGGCCTGCAGCTCAGGGGTTTGCACAAAGTCTGGGTTTGCTCCTCAGCGAGGATCCTTAGGGCCTTGCTGATTTTGGCAAAACACTTATTATTTTTTTAATAAGGACTTTTTTTAAATCAAAAAATGCATATGGGTATTTTATCTGCATTTCTGCCCGTATGCTTGACAACTCCAAAGACAAAAGGAGGCCATGGGAGTTATAGACAGTTATGAGCCACCATGTGGACACTAGGAACCAATCTTGGGTCCTTTGTGAGAGCAGCCAATACCCTTAGCCATTGACAATCTCTCCAGCTCCCCACATGAGGGTTTTCAGAAAGTGTGTTCAAAACATTGTAGCTTGTTTCTCTGCAAGTAAGAGGTCCAAAAGTGGGGCCCGGTGCGGTGGCGCAGGTCTTGAATCCCAGCACTCGGGAGGCAGAGGCAGGAGGATTTCTGAGTTCGAGGCCAGCATGGTCTACAAAGTGAGTTCCAGAACAGCCAGGGCTACACAGAGAAACCCTGTCTCAAAAACCAAAAAAAAAAAAAAGAGGTCCAAAGTAATAGAACATTCCAGCACTTGAGAGGCAGAGGCAGGCAGATCTTTGAGTTTGAGACCCACCTGATCTACAGAGGAGTTCCAGGACAGCCAGGGCTACACAGAGAAACCCTGTCTCATCCAAGACAGAAGTCAGTCCTTCTCAAAAGTGACCTGTCAACACATAGGCCAGCCCAAGTAGGAAGTGCTCAGGGGCTACAGGAGTTTGTGAATACAAAGAGGCAGGGATCACTCAGTTAAGGCCCTCTTAGAGGCTGGTGTCAACACAAGAAACAGCTCTCACCTCACAGAGGATAAAAGGTTCTTTATTGTAGCTGTATGTAACCGTTTCATGAAGTTTTTGCTGTGTTTTTAAATTTTACCTATCACTATTGTGTATATGTGCCTGCTGGCGCATGGAGTAGATGTATGGACTCCTGTGCCACAGTGTACATGTGGAGGTCACAGGTCACAATCCTGAGGTTCTCTGTACCATGTGGACCCCAAGACTGGACTCAGGTTACCAGGCTTAGCAGCAAGTGACTTGACTTACTGAGCCTGCCCAGAAATAAGCATTATCTAAACTAGAGCTTGCTTTGTCTGTGGCCCCAAGAGTTGCTGTAGGACTAATTTGCTCTAGGCTGACCATAACTTTTTTTTTAATTTTTTGACATGGTGCATCAGGTTAACTCATTACTCAGGTCACACACACACACACACACAAACACACACACTCACACACTCACACGCACGCACACATACACACGAGTGGAGTGAGATAAGGGGTGATTAGTGGGACTCATACCCAAGACCTCATCTGTGCTAAGCAGGCATTCAGCCAATAAGCTATACCAAATGACCATTTTTCTACCATTAAAAGAACACAGTTTGAGAAAACTATGAGCAGTAAGAGAGTGATGGTAGTTGATTCTGACTAAGGCCAAGTCCTAGCCAGCAACTGTGCTGAGACATGATGAGACAGGCAGAGTGTGATATAATGCCAAAAGCTGGACAGGCCCAGCAGTGTGCTTGGCCTCTCTTTGTAACATTGTTCCTTTCAGGGTATGGGGAAGGATTTTCCAGAATGAGGAGTCTTTTGATCTGCCATCAATTAGAAAAGGTTAGTTAGATAATTTATGATGGTAGTGATAAAAAAATAAGTCTCCTCGAATGGGATAAAAGGTAGGTTTTTAGAGACCATAAGTGATTATGGTCTAGAAACAGATTCAGCTTACACCAAATTCCTGTCACAGTGTCGCAACAGTTTGATGAAGTTTCATAGTAGTTGAACAAACATGATCATATACAAGATTTTTTTTTTCCAAGACAGGGTTTTTCTGTATAGCCCTGGCTGTCCTGGAACTCACTTTGTAGACCAGGCTGGCCTCGAACTCAGAAATCTGCCTGCCTCTGCCTCCTGAGTGCTGGGACTAAAGGCGAGCACCACCACGCCCGGCTAAGATACTTTTTAAATTTGTTTGTGGGAACCAGCTGCGCAGGGAATCTGTCACAGCCCTCAGGTGCTGTCTGTGGTGTCCTTAGCCTTGGGGTTGGTAGAAGCTCAGGGCCTGCTAAGTTTTACCTACTGGTCACACAGATGTCATCTTGCACACAGAGTTGGGAGAGGAGTGTCAGGAAATGAACATGTCAGCCTCTCTGCAGTCAGAAGCTCTGACCAGTTAATCAGCTTCCCAGAAGGTGCTGTCTCCTTTTGGGAAACTTCTGTTCGCAAGGACAAGTTCTAAGACAGAAGTATGGGGATAATAGAATTCCTGTGAGCTATCTGGGAGAGAGAAATTATAGCCTATACCTTGGGGAAGTGTTACAAGCCAAAAACTGGGATGAAAGCGGAGACACATTATGGTATCACACTTATCCTTGTAGGGATATATTTGCTAATTAATTTTGTATTTCTTTCCTGGATGCCTTTAAAACCTTACATAGTGTATGTGTGAGGGGATCCCTGCAGGTTATCCAGGCAGGGGAGCCAAACCCTGGAAGAGATAAGAATGAGAACCCAGTGCAAATTGACTTCATCAACCTGATCAGACTCTGGGGAGTCTAATACCAGGCAGATTATTGTAGGCATATTTAAACACAGTAAAATTTGGAAAAGGATCTCAGGCAACAATAATTCCCATAATTCCAATTCCAGATGCACCATAAAGTGTAGAGTGTGATTACATAGCAGCTCTTTTACAAAGTACAAATGACCATGAGGGTGGGTTCTACAGTGGAAAGGCCTAGAATCTACTGTGGTCTCCGACAGATAACATAAAGGTCAGCAGGCCATAAAGTACATGTGACATCTGCCCTAAGGACAGGTAATGGTCTAGGGAGGGAAGAATCTGGATGAGGTCTGTCCCTTCAGATAGCAAAAAGGTCACCGGGTCATTAGCAACCTCCACTCTCAGCTTTCTGGATGGAATTCAGGGATTTGATTTTCTCTCCTCCGCTGAGGAGACGCCCTGTGTGTTAATGTTCCTGGGTCTCTTAGTGCTACTCTGTGAGTACAAGGCCCTAGTGCCCTCTACATATGAGTGCAGTAAGCATTTAAGAATAATCACACAGTGCATGTGTGCACTACATGTTTAGAACTTTAGAACTTTTCTCCACTGGTCACACATGCTTCCCCAGCAGGCAGAGGTCATGAGTACACATGGGATAGCGTAGAAGCGCTTCAGAAGAGCTAATGAAGTAGATGCCCATGACTGAAACAGATCAAAGATACTAAACTCTATGGCTGGATTCATCATTTTAAACTATATTACTAAAACAAGCTATATGCATGAATTCTGTTGCTATTGACGATACTTTTAAATTCAGGCATACTTGAGATGTTCTAAAAAATTTTATGTACACTCTTTAGTATTAGTATAAGCCACTAATATTTGTATTACATGTAAAATATAATCATCTAAGTGGTAATTATTATGACATTACTGCTTAAGGTATTTAAATCCTTCCTTAAGCTCTCTGCATTTAAGCAGGGATTCTTTTTGGGGGGCATTGATATCTATTTCAGATTATTAATGACATCAATATTACACACATAACTTTTTTAAAAAAAGATTTTTTTTTTTAATGTATGTGAGTACACTGTCGCTATCTTCAGACACACCAGAAGAGGGCATCGGATTAGGTTACAGGTGGTTGTGAGCCACTTGTGGTTGCTGGGAATTGAACACAGGACCTCTGGAAGAGCAGTCAGTGCTTTTAACCACTGAGCCATCTCTCCAGCCCCACACGTAACTTTTATTAACTAAGAGCAGTACTAACTTTTAATTTTTCACTAAAGAGCATCATCCTAGTTTTAGATGCTTGGAATTGTCTGCTCTGTGGCGGCTGTGCAGTTAGGTAGGTGGAGAGAGTTCTCAGTGGCTATACTCTGCGCCAGTCATTGCCAGAAGAAGTAGAAGAAAAAGTTAAGTATGTAGATTCATACATATAATCCAAGAACTTAGGAGGCTAGAACAGAGGATTGCTAAAAGCTCAAGGCCAGCCTGGGCTACAAGTGAGTTCCTGTCTAGCCTAGGTTAAAGTGTGAAACCTGTCTCAAAAAAAAAAAAAAAGTATGACAGTGAAGAGGGAAGATGGGTAGAAGAGAGGAGACAAATATGACCAAACTACAATGATCTATTTACATAAATAGGTTATGATAGAACTCATTATTTTGTAAACTAAGGGGGAAAAGAACAGAGTGTTAAGGGCTGGAGATGTAGCTCAGCTGTAGAGTGCCTGCGCCTGCTTAGCATGTACAAAGCCCTGGGCCTGGCCTCCAGGACTGGAGCATGGTAGTCACGTCAGCACTACAGAGGCAGCAGGGGGAAGTTAAGGATTTAAGGTTGTCCTTGGAGAATCTTCTCAGTAGCATTATTATTTCTCCTCTTCCTCCTTCTCTTCCTCCTCCTCTTCTTTTCTTCTCTTCCTCCTCTTCTTCCTTCTCCTTCTTTATTCTTTTCTTTAAAAAATGTTCTATAAAATTTTAAACTAATAAATCAGAGATATTGAAAACCAAACAGCATGATAGGATTTTAAATGTATCTATTTCTTCTTATTTTCATAGGCTATATATCAATTGATGCCTTGGAGAAATTCCTTGGAGAATTACATGACTTCACTCCTGGTAGCTCAGGATATTTGGCATATCATATTCAAGATGAAATTAATATGTCTGCTATAAAAAACAAATTAAGAAGGAAACTAAGTTAAGCTGTACTTACATCTGGACACTTGCTTTTTTTTATAAAATAGTATGATGTGTATAATTTAAACGTGAAAGGAGAAAGAATTATTTTCTTTCTTAATATGTGTCCTGAGAAAACTTAGAATCATTTGACCACTGAATTTTGTGACATATTCATAAGTTGTGAGTTATTGTCATCCAAATACACTTAAAACAACTCTGTCAAAGGTTCCTTGATTTTGACTTTAATATTGTATATATTTTTCTAGGTTCAATATTGAAATGCTAGCCTTTATTGTGCTGTTGGGTTATTTTGATTTAAAATAAACTAGGAGACTATACTTGAACTGTAAATGTTTATTTCTGAAACATAGTGAGTCAGGTGCCTGACAATCCCGTGGTGAAGCTTGAGGCCAGCACCAGGGCTTATGAGGAAATGAAGCCCTTGTGAGGTGTCTTGCCAGAGTGACTAAATGAGGCACAACCCAATCTGGAATGTGACTTTCCTGATTTTCCAAGCTGGTTTTCCTGTATGGCCATGCTGGAGCCTCTGTATCAGGATCTGTGTATCGCATGTGTTACTCAAGCTGACCTCTAGCTCCAAGTAAAGTTCTCACCTCAATGCATTCCAAATCAACTGAAACTGTAGCTGTGTGCTTCTGGAGCTAGCTTTGTGTCTTACATAAATCTAGAAATGTGGCGATCTCAAGAAGGCAGTTTTGCTGGGTTTGGTACTGACCTGTAATTTTAGGTACTTGGATGACTGAGGCAGGAGCATAGAAAGCCCTAGCCAGCCTGGGCAACTTCCTAAGTCCCTGTCTCAGAGTTAAAAGTTAGAAGAGGCCAGTTACAAAGCCTCTATACAGCGTGTAGAAGGTCCTGTGTTCAAGCCCATGAAACCACTTCTTTACTTAGAGTTTGGTGGGCTAATTACTTTCTGTAGACATAAGTGGAATTCTTTTGAAGATGTCTACTTAGACCTGCTTGTTCTTCTGGCGGGCATAGAATTATCTAAAGAAAATGTTTTTGTCTTGTGTGTGGGTTATTTGGATGCGTGTGAGCCTCAGCTCTACCTTTTCCCTACAACTCAAACTTCAGAACATAAAATTGTAACACAAATCTCAGCCTCAGTGCTTGAGAATTATTTTTTTTGTCTGTGTGTTAGTTTTTCCTTATTTATTTTTGTGTCTGTGGTTAAGTCCTTCTGAACTTATAAATAAAAAAAATCTGATAATTATCTTTTCCTGAAACATTAAATATTGTCTCTTCCTGAACACTTTATCTTAGTCATGTTCTATTGATTAGGTTTTACATAGAAACCAAGCCTACCTGTAGATTTAAAATTAATAATTAAAAGTATTACGTAAGTTTACACTAAGTTGTTTACATTGGTATTATTTTAAGAGTATTTAATGTTTCTCCAACATGTACATGGATTAACATAGTGAATAAAAACCTCCAACAAAACAAATGTTTCTCAAAGTGATTATAATTTCAGATAGACAATGCAAATACAATACATATGTTTTTGGAATACTGCCAGGGGCAGTAAAATTAGCTGATACTATACCTTTTTCAAGACATGTCTTAGTTTCTTATTTGTTAAATAAAATACTCTGATAAAGACAATTTAAGAGGAAAGGATTTATTCTGGCTCACAGGTCAAGGTAGAGCTGCATAGACTGATGACGTGACTGCTCCATGGAATGGTTAAGGTTTTACTGTAGATATGAAGGACAGAACATCTGGAAGAGGCCAGAGCAAAGGGAGTGATAGGTTGAATGTGGCCTGGGCAGGAGGGAAGCAGAGCAGGGCTGAGGGAAAGGGGGAGAAAGTGAAATGAAGACAAAGGAGCGTTGAGGCAGAAGAGAGCACAGCTGACAGTAATGGACTTATAAGGAGAGTGAGAAACAGACAGGAAGTCTGGGAGTTGAGAAGTTCAGGGGAGGAGGTGAGAAGGGCTGTGGTGCTAGAGTGGACTTTGAACTGTGTAACAGGTCCTAGTAATACTGAGGGAGCCTGGAGCCCAGCATGCACTTTGATATTCTAATAACCACCATGGACAGCCATTTGTCCCTTCTGACAGTGATGGGGAAATGGCTCCTTTTGGCAAAGGGAAACCTGCTTCACAAATGCCTGAGGAATGCTGGCTTTTGTCTAACTGCCAGAATTGGGGGGATGAAGTTCCCTTTGGACCTGACAGGGACACATGGCAGAGGAGTCCAGGCTCATGAGCTTAAGGCAGTTGTCTGTATCCCATCCATGCTCAAGAAGCAGGGCTGGAGAGACACGCAGGCTGCTGCTCAGGTCCCCCATTTCCATTTATAAAATCCATAATCCCAGCCAGGGAGTGGCCTCACTCACAGTGGTCCCCTTCAGTTAACTAATCAACACGATCCCTACATGACCCCCTACATGGTCCCCTACATGGTCCCCTACATGCACGCTCAGAGGGCCGTCTCCCAGGTGGTTCCAGATCTTGACAAGTTCACAGTTAACTCTCACAGTTCCACCCTCTGTCAACTAAACACCCAAACATTACCTTTAAGTCATAACCTTCCTCTCCTTGTCCACATAGTCTCATGACCATGTTATAACATCAAGTGCACCCAGTCCAGCTTTAAAGTCCCCGTAGTTTTCAACAATTCCAACACTTTAAAATTACAGTCACTGACATGTGGATGCTAGAGAGATAGCTCAGCAGGTAAGAGCACTGACTGTTCTTCCAGAGGACCCTGGTTCATTTCCCAGCACCCACATGTCTGCTTACAACTATCTGTAACTACATGATCTGACACCTTCACAGACATATATTCAGGCAAAGCACCAATGCACGTAAAATAAAAAGGTTTTAAAAATTACAGTTGCTTGGCTGTGGTCTTGTATAAAGTAAAAAGATAAGTTATATCCTTCGATTCTAAAGGGATGAATGCTCAGCCCAGATGTTTAATTCCCAGAGACCAAAGGCTAAAGTTGAGAGACAGGAAAGATGCAGAGTGCCAAAGCCCTGCTTGCTTCTCCAGTTCTGATTGGCTCCTGCAGCAGGGGTCTGCCTCCCCCCTGAGAAGAGCATCCATCTAAACACCTTCCTAGAGCAGATCCCTTCCAGGTGGCCAGACAGGTGTTCCAGACCACAGTTTTCTCCCAGGACATTGACACAGCAGCCAAGTTTATTGGTGGTGGCTGGACCAGGGACAGACCTGCATTGAACAGTATTGGGCAGCTTTATACTGCCAAACAACTGGGGGACCCCATCTCTCAAACAATAGCTCTTCTATTCCATTTTGGGCTTTGCCCTGCCTGAGGCCATGGGGCTCTTATGTTTGCTGATCACCCTTGTCCACTTTTCCTTGGGAGCCTTCCTGGGGTCACCCAGTCATCCCTGCTGCTTCAACTCCATGTCAGTCCTGGTACTAGAATTAACTAGTGTAGTCACTATGGCAGTCAGCATGGAGATTCTTGAAAAAGTGGGAAAAAGAACCCTGGCCCAGCTGTACCACTCTTGGAGTTTAGCTGGAGGACTCGAAGTCAATATACCATAGAGGGACCGAGGGGCTTGCTCTTTGTTTTTCTGTTGTGTTAACTTTTTTTTTTTTAATTAAAAAAAATTTCCCTTCACCACTCCCACTTAACAATTTGTTTTTACTACATTAAGAAATGTGTGGCTGGGTGATGGTGGCATGCCTTTAATCCCAGCACTCGGGAGGCAGAGGCAGGCAGATTTCTGAGTTCAAGGCCAGCCTGGTCTACAGAGTGAGTTCCAGGACAGCCAGGACTACACAGAGAAACCCTGTCTCGAAAAAAAAAAAAAAGACTATATATATATGTATATATATATTCTTTTTCATATATATATATCTTTTTCATATATATATATAAAAGTTTCATAATGAAACTCATTATGTTAGTTTAAATATCTAAACAAATAAATATTGACAGTAAAAGAAGAGAAAACACAAAGCAAGAAGTTCTAGAACTAGGAACTTGAAGCGTGACCAGTTGGGGGTGGGGTGACTAAAAGGAAAATAGTCGAATATAGAATCATAGTGAAGATTTGTCATATATCTCACTCAGTAACTTATAAAAGCAAACCAAAAAATTAAGTATATAGACTTAAATACACAAGCTAAGGGCCTTTACTTACTTGAAACAACAGAATATTAATAATTATAGTCAATAATTACTTTTAAATATACATGGAACACTTATTAAAAGAAATCTTTTTAAATTTTAAATTATGTGTATGTGTACTTGTTTAGAAGAGGATGTCATACGACCTGGAACTATAGTTACAGGCAATTGTGAACCACTTTATGTGCATGCTGGGATTCAGGTATGTGCCATCATGCCCAGTTTATGAGGTCTGGGACTTCCTGCCTGCTAAACTTGCCCTCTACCGACTGAAATTAATCTCTAGACCAGAGTCATTTGTAATGCATCAATAATTATGCATATGTGATTGATTTATGTAAATATTCTTAGTTGGGCTGGAAAGATGGCTCAGTGATTAAGGACACACAGCACTGCTCTTTCAGAGGACTCACATTCAGTTCCCAACATCCACACAAAGTAGTTCACAATTGCCTATAACTATAGCTCCAGGTTGTATGACATCCTCTTGTAGACTACATAGCAAGCTTGAGGCCATCCTGAGCTATGTAATACCCTACTTCAAGGCCATCAAGGTTGGCCTTGGATACAAGAGACCTTTCAAACCAATAAACAACCAACCAAAATAACTCACTGTTAAGATAAGGAACTTGTCTGGGGTGGCAGCACACGCCTTTAATCCCAGCATTTGGGAGGTGGATTCCTTAAATTCAAGGCCATTTTGGTCTACAGGGTGAGTTCCAGGACCATAGCCAGGAGTACACAGAGAAACCCTGTTTTAAAACCAAAACCTGGGTCTGGAGGCAGAAACAGGAAGATCAAGCATCCAAATCCAAGTGCTGGAGAGATGGCTCAGGGGCAAAGAGCACCCATTGCTCTTGCACGGTCAGTTTGTCAGCACCCATATTGGGCAGATCATATTTACCTTTAATTCTAGCTTCAGCTTCAGAGGATCCAATATCTTCTTCTGCCCCAATACCCTCATGTAGTCACCCAAACTCACATAAATAAAAATAAATCTTTTATATTTAAAAAAAACAAAACAAACTAAATCCAAAACCAACTAACCAAAAAAAAAAAAAAAAAAAAAAAAAAGACATGGAAGTTAAAATAGCAATCTCTTACTGTCTCTTCAGGTTCTTTGGGTCACCTAGACACAGCTCACAGACTGATTCTTAAGTGTTTCTCATGTAAGTTTGGTCAGCAAGAGCTAAGATTAGGGTCATGTAAAGGGCTTTTCTTCTCTTGTCCCATAAAGTGCAGGATTACATTGCAGAGGAGCATGTAGCTGAGGAGATAGCATGACCATCTTTGGGGAAATATGATGGGTTATAATGGGTACATTGCATCATAAACCAGCACATTTCAAAGAATTTAAGTTGTTCAAATTATGTTCTGACTTCAGGGCAGTTAAGCCAGAAATCAAACAAAACAACAACAACTAGTAACTAGAAAACCCACTGTGCAGGCTAGTTTTATGCCAGAGTCATCTGAGAGAAAGTAGCCTCAACTGAGAAAATGCTACCAGAAAGAAGATGGGGCTGTGAGCAAGCCGGTAGAGCATTTTCTTACTTAGTGATTGATTGGGGCGGGGATGGGGTGGGGGCAGCCCATTGTTGATTGTGACATCCCTCAGCTGGTGGTCCTGAAGTGTATAAAACAGGCTGAACAAGCCAAGAGCTGGCAGCCAATAGCACCCCTCCATGGTCTCTGCATTAGCTCCTGTCTCCACATGTCCCCTCCCCCCACAATGGCTGCCCTCAATGGACTGTGACAACTCAGGATATATAAACCAAATGAACCCTTTCCTCCCCCAGCTGCTTTTAGTCAATAGGAACCCCAACTAAGATACTTGCATATTTGAATATGAAGAAATGTTCTTCTAGGGGCTGGAGAGATGGTTCAGTGGTTAATAACACTGGCTGCTCTTCCAGAGGACCTGGGTTTGACTACCAGCATGCACAAGACAGCTCATAATTGTCTGCAACTTTTGTTCCAGGGGACCTGACAGCTTCTTCTGGTATCCTTGGGCACTGGGCACAGATGTGGTACACAGACCAAAACAATAGTACACATAAAATTAATTAAAAAAGAAATATATTCTAAAGAGCCCGTGTATTTAAAAAATGTAAAAAAAATTACATGTCTTAATGAAATATCAATAAACAAAATTATAGCCTGTAGCTAAAGCCAGACTATGAAATATGATCCTAAACTTATAACATAGACATAAGTTGTTGCATTTCATACAAAGAAAGAGAAACCAGGAATATATTTGGTAGAGGCGCGGTATGATGGGGGAGTGGGGAGTGTGCCTTGGAGGACCCATGCTGAGGCTTCACTTTCCTCTGAGGTACCAGCCAGGAGTGCAGTATAGAATGGAGTTTATTTAGGGCATGGAGAGGGGAGTTGAGGGGGTAGTAGAGACAGAAAAAGACAGGGGGGGGTGGGAAGCTGGGTGTGGTGGTGCACGCCTTTAATCCCAGCACACTGGAGCAGAGGCAGGCGAATTTCTGAGCTCGAGGCCAGCCTGGTCTACAAAGTGAGTTCCAGGACAGCCAGGGCTACACAGAGAAACCCTGTCTCGAAAAACAAAAAACAAACAAACAAACAAAAAATACAAAACAAAAAGACAGGGAGGGGGAGGGATGGCGGGAGAGAGGGAGAGAGGGGGAGAGAGAGGAGGAAGAGGAGGAGGAGGAGGAGGGAGAAAAGAGAGAAACTGGCCATGAGCATGTGTGTGTGGGGGAGGGAAATGGGGAGAGAAGGGACTGAGAGGGAAGAGAGTAAGAGCAGGAGAGTAAGAGAGTGAAGAGGGGGCAAACAGTTCCTTTTATACTGAGCCAGGCATACCTGGCAGTTACCAGGTAACTGTGGGGCAGAGCCTAGAAGAAATACTTACATAAAGAAAAGCTGAAAATCAATTGCCTAAGAATCTTTCTCAAACGTTAGGGCAGTGGGTGGGGAGACAAAAGGTACAGGGATGGTGAGGGGCTGTGGCTAGGAGGGTAGAGTGCTCATGCAGCATGCAAGAGGTCCTGGTTCAATTTCCAGCCTTGCACACAACTGTAGGAGGAAACAGGAGGATCAGGCCCTCAAGATGTCTTACTGTCCCTCAGTTCACAAGAGGGATAACAGAATGGAGTTTAAGTAAACTTAAACTTTAAGTAAACCCAGGTGTCTAGAGATGGGCAATCTTAATGGTTGGCTCCAGTGGCTCAAGAACTGTCTAGGAGTTCAGTAAAGATCACTTAGTAAAGGGAGGTACATAGAGAATTAACTCGGGATACCTGTCCCCAGTGTGGGCAGCACGGTCCAACAGGCCAGAGTGGAATCAAAGGGAAGAGGGTGCCATTGCTGATGATGGGAATCTTGAGGTGTCTTTGAGAATAATGAAGCCATTTTTGGCTCTTAGCTGCCAAAGCCACTTCAGGTTCTTGTCTCATTAAAGAATGAAATTCACAGGCTACAGATGGTGAGCTTTAGAGATAAATTTATTATAGATTCATAGATGAGAGCTTGAGGAAGGGAAGAAAGAGGGGGACAGAGACACAGAGAGAAACAGATAGACAGACAGAGACACAGCAACACAGACACAGAGAGACAGACAAAGAGACAGAGAGGCAGAGAGAGACAGAGGCAGAGACACACACAAACACACACACAGACAGAGACAATACAGAGACAATTCTTGGGATGAGAATTGTGAACAAGAACTCCTGGGGGTGGTGGATATGTCTACTAAGGCTGATTGATCAGAACTGTGGAGAGCTTTTGGGGTCGCTTGGCAGGAGTCTGAAATTGGTCCAGGACAAGGAAGTGGTTTTCAGGCAGGAATTTGACATTGTGCCACCACAAGGAAGTAAACTCAGGCAGGAATCTAATTTTAGGCTAAAACAAAGCAGTAGGCTTCAGGCAAGAATGTGACTTTGGACAAGAACTGGGAAGTAGGCTGAGATATCTTGGTCATCCTGATAAGCCCTTAGAAACGGTGATCACAGGACTTTGTTTATAGCCTTGCTTGTTCCTTGACTATTTGTGTTTATTGTACTCTTGACCTTATTACTTGCATGTAATTAAAATGGTATAAAACCAGATTGGGAAAAAATAAACCCGCCCCAGCCTCAGAATTGGCTGGGGTCATGCTACAATGTCTGATTGTCTTTTTTCTTTTTAGTCCTCACTTCTGTGCTGGAGAACCTGTTGACTGACTGAGCTGGCTCAGTCACAGAACTTTAGTGATGGAGAGGTTGGAATGTTGCAAGTCTAGAGCCATATTTTCTTGGGGGTATCCTTAGCTTCCATGATAGCTGTGTATTGCCCTTCTCTGTTCATGGCGTGTAGATGTGTGTGTGTGTGTGTGTGTGTGTGTGTGTGTGTGTGTGTGGTCATTATGTGAATCCTTTGGAATGCATGAGCAGACCCCAGTGTCCACCAACCAAAGGTCTAAGAATGCTATCAGCATTTGAGGCCTACATGTTCTGTGCTTCTCTGCAACCTGTATGCTCAAAACTTGCCAGTGCACAGGGAAGGCATGTTGTTTTGTGACTTTCTTCTATTACTATAGAAAAGTTCATGAAACTGAGGCTTCTTTGTTCTGTGCTCCTGAGCCCAGGCTACTCATAGTTAGCTCTAGAATAAACCACCATGTTCATTCTCCCGAGGCAAGAGCTGTTTCTCTCATCAGCCACGTTTGCCCTGTGTGGTCAGTGTCACACCATTTTGTTCAGCTCCTCTATGTTGGTTGAACTGTGACAATTCCGTGCCTACTGTTTCTAGAACTTAAGTGACTTGTTTCTGTGGGTTCTTGCCCACCCTACCCTGATAACCTTCAGTAACGGCTGCTCAAGGAAGATCTTTAGCCATCACTTGACATTCTGTAACTGACTGCTAATAGTTATCCCCAGCCACAGCCAAATACTGGCCAAAGGGGGAAACTTTTCAACCTATTCCCCTGCCCTCTTCCTCTAAAACATGTACTAAGTGGACTGAATTCTCCGCAGAGCCCCCAACACGCTGCCATCTGTCGGTGGCAGTAATATCTTTTCAAATAAACTACTTATTTTTTTTTCCAGATTTAGTGTAATATTTTACAACAGCAGAAAACAAACCCAAGTATTAAACACTAACAACACACTACAACCCAGGGAAGAGGACATGCATGCAGAGGCTACAGGTATAAGCTAAGTCTTTACAGTTGACTGCTGAACTGGCTATGACGCCCGTTGTGCTGGTGACAGGACTAGCAACTATTGTTATCTGGAGACGTCATCCTCCTGCCCCAGGACCTACTTGCAGCACAACACATAGGATGCTTTTTTATCTTCACAAAAGAATAAGAGTTCACTCTCAGTGATCAGTCATCACAGCGAGCAGAGGTGGCCTCGCTGGCTTTTTTCAAACTGCTTGTACTTAAGCATCAACTAACTTACACTATCCCTTAAGTTCTGGATGAGAAAGGCACCTTCAAAGGCAGAGATGTAGATTTCCATCAGTCTCAGCGTCAGCTGCAGCTCTGCTGATCACACCACAAGAGTGAGTGACGCCAGCAGCTAGCTCAAACTTTAGAGATCTGTCCTTTATCCTTCGAGGCTCTTAGTCAAGATCTTGTTCTTATGAACACACTTGGGGCACAGCATGTTGTCCTCCAGGTGTGGGGGTGGAAATGTGCAGGCTGGAAGCAGGAAGAGGGCAATGGCTTTTCCTTTCTTATCGGGTACCCAGGCTTGTCCAGCGTGGAACTGCAGCCGAACCCAACCACGCGAGTTCCCAGGAAGGCTGGTCCCATGAACCACACACCACATTTCCCCTTTGACTTCTGATGAGGACGAAGCATCGGCTGGCACTGCCTCGTACTTCTTAGCATTGGATGCAATTCTGGCCCAAGATGCTAACACGGCCTCAGTGGCAGGTGTAGTCACTACGGTGGTGCTGACTTCCTCATAGAGCATAGGAGGGTCAATGAGGGCAGGTATCTGCTCCTCTGGCACAGGAACCATTTCCAGAGGAACTGTCACCTCAGACTCCTCCCCCGGTTCAGTCTTCATTTTTTTGTGAGCTGTCTTCAACCTGGCGTCTTTGGCCGAGTCAGGGACGTTCCTCAACTCCAGCTTCCTACGAGTCTGTCCTGGCGTCTCAATGTCTTGTGGTTTTCCCTCCTTTGGTTTACAACCATTATTTGTCTCCGACTTCTTTTGTTTTTTTCCCGTTGCTTTAGCCTTTGCAGGAGCCGTGCTTGGTTGACTAGACATCTGCAATTCCACTTTTTCCTTCGGCTCTTCTGTGCTCCACTTCTTGTCTCCAGCAGTCTCCATCTTGAGAATAGATGAATCCCAATAAACTACTTATAAAAGGTCAATATGGGGGTTGGAGAGACGGCTCAGCAGCTAAGAGCATTTGTTGTTCTTGAAGAGAACCTGAGTTCAATTCCCAGCATTCACACCCAAACACAACCAAAGAAACAAAGTAACGGCATACACATTTGGAAATTCAATAAATACATTATTATAATGGACTTGAACTCAGAAATCTGCCTCCCAAGTGCTGGGATTAAAAGCTTGCACCGGGGCTGGCGAGATGGCTCAGTGGGTAAGAGCACCCGACTGCTCTTCCGAAGGTCCAGAGTTCAAATCCCAGCAACCACATGGTGGCTCACAACCATCCCCAACAAGATCTGACTCCCTCTTCTAGAGTGTCTGAAGACAGCTACAGTGTACTTACATATAATCAATAAATAAATCTTTAAAAAAAAAAAAAAAAAAAGCTTGCACCACCACTGCCCAGCTAATTTAATATTTCTTATCAAAGCTTGTGTGGCTTCTGGTAAATAGAAGACTGATAGTCTTAAATATTAAAATTAAAAATAAAGATAGCTAAATATATTGGACATGTTTGTGATCCCATCACTAGGGATGGAGACTAGGTAGAGGGGATGATAGTCAAGTTATGTGCATGCCTCTGCAACCACTACCACCACACTAGTAAAGAGCCAAGGGAAGCAAGAAGGTAGTTCATTTGAACACGACTTAGGAGCTAGTGTTTGGTCAGACTTTGGGAATCTGACCCCAAGCAGTTTTTACAGATTGACAAGCTTACAGCAAGATCCCAGGGAGGGGCCCTTGTGGTCTGGGGCACACAGCACCAAGGCCACAAGGTTGTTACCACATTTGCTCCCAGCCTTTTGGACAGATAACAGGTCTTATACATCTAGGAACTCCCAGAAATAGACTGGATAATGCTTTATTAACTTTGGATTTTTTCAGTGCCAATGAGGCAGGAACAACAGCTGCTGGGGGACACTGGATTATAGAAAACAAACAAACGACTGAGTTAACCAACCTGTATACTTTCTTCTCTTTCTTTTTTTAAAAAAGATTTATTTATTATTATAAATAAGTACACGGTGGCAGCTGTCTTTAGACACACCAGAAGAGGGCATCAGATCTCACTATGGGTGGTTGTGAGCCACCATGTGGTTGCTGGGATTTGAACTCATGACCTCTGGAAGAACAGTCAATACTCTTACCTGCTGAGCCATCTCACCAGCCCCCTGTATACTTTCAAGATGCTTTAACACCTGAATATGTGGTGGTGATGTTCAGTTTTTGAGGTAATATGGATGTGGCTTCCCTGTCATTTCTAGGCAACATAATCTTTATTGCAGACTGCCTCCATCCTCTGGCTTTTCCAGACCCCCCTTCCACTGTTCTTTGAGTGTACGATGTGGGGGGGCTGTGTTATAGCTGTATCCATGGGGGTTGGGTGTCATGCGATTAGTTCTCAGCATTTTGACCAACTGTGGCTTTCTCTATTGGTCTCCAAAGCCTTTCATGAAGGTGCTGACTTCTATGTGGGGAGTGAAAGAACCTAGTGGGGAAACCCCCACTCAACTCCTGATTCAGCATGCACCCAAGAATCACGAACAGACCCTCTTGATGTAAATACAAGAGGTAGTTTAATGGCAGAGCTCTGGATCGAAACTTATCTCACGCAGGAGACAGTGGATTCGACCACAAGGCTTGGAAGCTAGGGGTTTTTATAGAAAAGGGGCTGGGGCTGGGGCTGGGGCTGGGGGAGGAATTGGCGAGGTTTCACATGATTGGTCCATTTAAACTTGTTCGTGAAACCTAGTTTCCCCACTAGGTTCTTTCACTCCCCACATAGAAGTCAGCACCTTCATGAAAGGCTTGGAGACCAATCAGCAGACTGTACATACAGATAACATTTAACTTAGGTCTGAAGGGCAGGAGATAGGGAGGCACTGTCATTCTCTTTATCTTATGGCCAAGCAGCTTCAGGAATGTCTTAAGGACGGGCCTGCCCGGGCATGTCCTGGCCTGTTCTGCTATGTTCTCAACCCCAGGTTTCAAAGCTCAAAACAACTCTTTGGGCTATTTGACATAAATTACATGAATCACAGGTCTCAAGTTTTATTTTCTTTCAGGGCGGATGTAAAGCCCACCCCCATCCCCAGAGGCTCATGGGTAAGAGATCATCTTGAGTCTCATTAGAAAGACTTTGGATTTGAACTTTTTTTGGTTTTGTTTTTCAAGACAGGGTTTCTCTGTGTAGCCCTGGCTGTCCTGGAACTCACTCTGTAGACCAGGCTGGCCTCGAACTCAGAAATCCACCTGCCTCTGCCTCCCGAGTGCTGGGATTAAAGGCATGTGCCACCACGCCTGGCTCGGATTTGAACTTTTGAGCAATGCCAAAGTTGCTGAGGCTTTGAGGAAGGCATTAGCGTGTTTTGTATTGTATATAAGATACTCATAGGAAGTTAGGCAGAGTTATGATATTCGTTTGTCATCATGTGGATATTATGTAGGGTACTAGGAGAAACAATTAGATAGCAGGTTGATGCCTTAAGAACAAGGCATAGATGCCTTCCATTTGCTCATTTGCTACAAAAATTTTATGGTTTAAAAGTATACAAGTAGATCATTTTGCTGTTTTAGAAGTCGGAAGTCTGAAATTTGTTTCATGGACCAAAATCAGAGTAGAAGACTGAGCTTCCTCGGAGTCTCCAGGGGGACCTGCCCTGCAACACATCGTATACAGAGCTATACTCTTTGAGGGAATTCTCCTTCATTTGAAAGCCAGCAGCATAGCATCTTGTTCTAGTCCTCAGATTGGTGTTTTTCTCTGTGGTAAAGTCTCTGCTACTTTTCTGTTCTAAGGACACTTTAGGGTCTACCCAGATAATCCAGGATAAACCCCCCACCTTAATCAAACCTGAAAAGGCCTTTTCTTCAAATAAGGAAAGATTCACAAATTCCAGAGATTAATGCTTGGATATCTTGGGGTGGGGTGCATTCTTCAGCCTGCCCTCCTCTGTACAATGCCTTTTTTCCTCCAGTACAAGAGATATATTGTGAACTTCCTGTTGTGGTTTGTCAGTTGCTTTAATTGCCAAAGCTGGAGAGAATGAAAATAATTAAGTGAAACTAACACTTGACTAAATTGAATGAAACATACATCCCTATTTTGCCAGCTCATGCTACGGTGAGAAGGATAAATAGAAAGGGAGGTTTAGTTTCACCTTCTAAAGGCCACCTACGACTCTCCTCTTTCTTCCCTTCCTTTCCTGAGAAGAGACTGGACACTATGTCTATTTAGCAAAACAATGCGAGTAGGTTCTCTGCTAGGACTTTAAACTTCCATCCCTGCCCTTCTGACCAGATTTATAGTAACAGGCCTGAATTTCCTTTTGTGGAACAAGCCTCAGATCCAATAGAAAAATGATTGGTTGTAGGCTGGAGAGATGGCTCAGAGGATAAGAGCACCGACTGCTCTTCCAGATGTACTGAGTTCAATTCCCCCAACCACATGGTGGCTCACAACCATCTGTAATGGGACCCAATGCCCTCTTCTGGTGTGTCTGAAGACAGCTATAGTGTATTTATATACATAAAACAAATAAATCTTACCCCCACAACATTCATGCCATACCATCTAGTTCTGGTGGGCAAGCAAGAACAATTCCAAGAATTGGGAAACATCTGAGGCCTCCCTGACAACCACAGTCACTGAGATGTTTTTGTAATAACTGTGACTTAGGGGAATGGCATTATCTGCCTATGTAAGGTACCTCGATTCAAGCTCCTTTCCCTCCCTCCCTCCCTCCCTCCTTCCCTCCCTCCCTCCCTCCCTCCCTCCCTCCCTCCCTCCCTCCCTTCCTTTCTTCCTTTTTTTTTTTTTTTCCTGAGGCAGGGTTTCTTTGTGTAGCCATGCCTGTCTGGAACTTGCTCTGTAGACCAACCAGACTAGCCTTAAACACGTGGCTATCTGCTTGCCTCTGCCTCACAAGTGTTGAGATTAAAGGCATGCACCACGGCTAGGGCTTCAAATCCTTTTTTTTTTTTTTTTTTTTTTTTGAGACAGGGTTTCTCTGTGTAGCCCTGGCTGTCCTGGCACTCACTCTGTAGACCAGGCTGGCCCCCAACTCAGAAATCTGCCTGCCTCTGCCTCCCGAGTCTGGGATTAAAGGCGTGCGCCACCACGCCCGGCTTCAAATCCTTTTTAAAACATGTGTTTTAGTTAGCTTACAAAGCAGTGGATTTCCATAAGACTTTCATATATGCTTATGTTTGTTACCCTTCCTCCTATTTCCTTCTCTCCCCACCTCCCCTCCCCATCTCTGCTTAACTCTTCCCACCACCAGCCCTATGTTCCTCCCACCTTTTCCCCATGATCATGGCCCCATTACAGCGCCAACCTTTTCCGGCCTCAGTATTTCTTCACCTCTACGCCTTATGGCACGTGTTCACTATCTGCATCCCCTCTTAAGGCCTCATCCCTTCCCCACTTTAGGATGGCACTTCCCACAGTGGACTGGGGTCTCCTACATAAACTAGCCATTAAGAAAATGCCGCTTTTCCCCTGCCGCCGCCGACTTGCGCGGAGGCGGAAGCTCGGGTGCGTTTAAGATTCGGCGTCACCCGTGATTCACCGCCATGGCCGAGGAAGGCATAGCTGCTGGAGGTGTAATGGACGTCAACACTGCTCTACAAGAGGTGCTGAAGACCGCACTCATCCACGATGGCCTAGCACGTGGCATACGCAAAGCTGCCAAAGCCTTAGACAAGCGCCAAGCCCATCTGTGTGTGCTCGCATCCAACTGTGATGAGCCCATGTATGTCAAGCTGGTGGAGGCACTTTGTGCTGAGCACCAAATCAACCTGATCAAGGTTGATGACAACAAGAAACTAGGGGAATGGGTAGGCCTCTGTAAAATCGATCGAGAGGGGAAACCACGGAAGGTGGTTGGTTGCAGTTGCGTAGTGGTTAAGGACTATGGCAAAGAATCTCAGGCCAAGGATGTCATCGAGGAATACTTCAAGTGCAAGAAATAAATAAATTTTGGCTGATTAAAAAAAAAATGCCTCACAGACATGGCTACAGGCCAATCTGATCAGGGCGATTATTCAGTTGAGGTTCTGTCTTCCCAAGGTGACTTTGTGTATCAGGTTGATGGCTAAAAGTTTGTGTGGTGTTTGTGACAGGTGATATTTGTCTTTCTGGGCCTGGGTTATTTCACTTAGTATAATAATTTCCAGTTCCACCCATTTTCCTATAAATTTAATAATTTCCTTTTTTCTTTACAGATGATTTAAATTGCTTGGAGTAGGGGGGGGCTGGAATAATGACTCAGTATTTAAGAGTACCTATATAGTGGCTCAAAACAGTTTGTAATTCCAGTTTCAGGGAATCTTCTGGCCTCGGTAGGCACTAGGCAAGCATATGGTACACAGACAAACACACAGGCAAAACACCCCTCGGTATAAAATGAAATTTTAAGAACTCTTGTATCCATCTTTTCATTATGTATCCATCATCATCAGTTGGCTGACACATAGGCCAATTCCATTTCTCAGCTACTGTGAACAAACCATCAGTGAATGTGGTTGTACAAGCATGGCTGTAGCGAGGTATAGATGTCCAGGATAATGTAAGGAGAACATATGCCATTTCTGGTTTTTAGCTTCATAAATTGTGTGTGTGTGTGTGTGTGTGTGTGTGTGTGTGTGTGTGTGTGTGTGTGTGTTGGCATGGATGTACATGTCTGTCTGTATGCCTGCCATGTGTGCAGATGCCCACAGAGACCAGAAAAGGGTGTTGGATCTTCTAGAGCTAGACTTATAGGCAGTTATGAACTTGGGTCTCCTGGAAGCTCAGAAGGCCCCAGAAAGCCAATGCAATGCTGAGCAAAAAGAGTACCTGGTTTTGAGTTATACTGTAGAGCCAGCCATACAGTATGAACACAGAGCACAGAAGTGCCACAAAACAGGTATGTGGACCATAAGTATTCCATGCATGGCTATAACCACCCAAATCTTAATAATAATGCCAAAAAGAAACATTAGAAGTTCAAACTCTGAGGTAATATTCCCCCAGTAGAATATTAACTCTAAGATTCCTCATAGTTGCTGGATATTACCACCATGCAAACATTGTATTAACCAATAAAGAGCAGTGTCCTGTTTATTGTAGTAACGACAGTTGGAAGATAAAGAGCCGAGGGCAATTTAGAATATACTTAGGTAGTAGATAAGATTAGGAGTGGGAAGGAAGGTAGGAGGATGAGTGATAAGAATCAGGTTAACTCTGAAAAGGAAAAAAAAAAGAGATTAGTAAATTAGCTCGGAGGGACAGGCTGGGATACGGTTAGAGACCAATTTTAGAGATTTTAGAGATTGTTAAAGCTATGTAAGGTTATATTAAAGAAGTAAAAGGAGCTTGGTGGCTTAGCGCTCAGAGGTGAAGTCAGGAGAACAAGGAATTCAATGCCATTCTGGACAACCTATGATAGTTCAAGGGCATCCTGAGATACAAAAGGCCACGTCTCAGAAGGAGGATGAAGAGGAGGCTTCAGATGAAAGGAATGTAAAAGACACATCTTTGCTATCTTTGCTTCCCTGAGAGGTGTTCTTTTATGGTCCCTCCTGCTGACTCACGCTAGGCTGAGGGAGGCCTGACTGTCCCTGCTAGGTAGTGCCACTGCTGCTGATTGGTGTTTGCTCTCTCAGCTCTACCAAACTGGACTGCTGGTGTATCCGTGAAATGTTTTTGAGTGGATCAAGCTGCCGCTGCTAACCTGTCAACTGAACTGACGGTTTCCAGACAACACAGACAGGAGTTGCTCCAAAGAACCATTTCTAAACAGGTCCATTTCTCCTCCCCCTGGTGGGCAGTGGGTTACAAGGGAGGTTAAAACATTTAAGAATCATCATTAAAAATAAAGGTTGAAAAAAATTAAAGTTACAAAGTTCTGATATTTTTATTGTATACTGTAAAGAGCTGGGCTTTGCTTATTTGCCTTCGTATTTATTTCGAGCTTTGTTTATAGGAAAGTTGCAAGTGCGGTGTAAAGCACTTTATCTTCAGATTCACTGAGCATAACTTATCAATGTGACGTCCCACCAAAATCAGGAAGTTAACAATCACTTCTGTATAGTAACTATCTGTCAAGCCTCAGGTCCACTTCTGGTTTTACCGGTTGGCTGCCTTGAAGGTATCTGTTCCAACCATGAAAGCTGTCCATTTGCAGGCAGCACTGGGTCTACTTGTAATGTTTCTTTAGCTTCCTCCATTTTGAAACAGAGCCCCAGCATTTCCTTAACTTATGTGATATTGACAGATCTAAAGATTATAGAACAAAACTGTGAGATGTTCCTCAACTTGGGCATGTCAGGTGTTTGTTCATGCTTGCCTTCGTTTGTGTGCTGGGGGCCGGAGCATCTGTGGCGATTCTCTTTTCATCTCAGAACATCCTAATCTGGTGCACAGTTTCAATTTGATCACAGATATCAGCTTTGGCCTCTTTATTAAGGTACCATATATCAGATTTCCTCATTACAAGTGTGGTGTCTTGAATGAAATGCCCCTCATAATCCTGGGTCTCCAGCTGGATGTCTAGAGGTGTGGCCTTGTTGAAAGAAGTACATCACTACAGGGGTAGGCATTAATATTTAAAGCCTGGGGCCATTCCCATTGCACTGTCTGCTGCTTGGCTCTGTTAGTGAGTCTTCGACTTCATGCAGCCATGCCTTAGCTCTGCCATCATGGATGTTAATCCTCTGGAACTGTATGCCCACATTATAAGTTGCCTTGGTCATGGTGTTTTAACAGAGCAATACAAAAAACCACTAATACACAAAGTTAGTCTTTTTATGAAAATAATACATAATTTGTAGGAACGTGCTTATAGATTAAATTACTAATTATTTATTAAACTTTATGTCTGGTTAGGTTTTCTTTTTTTTTTTCTTTTTTTTTTTTCCGGTTTTTCGAGACAGACAGGGTTTCTCTGTGTAGTCCTGGCTATCCTGGAATTCACTTTGTAGACCAGGCTGGCCTCGAACTCAGAAATCCACCTGCCTCTGCCTCCCAAGTGCTGGGATTAAAGGCGTGTGCCACCACACCCAGCTTCTGGTTAGTCTTTATCTGTTTGGACTTGTTCCCTCTTGCTTTATTTGGCAGGTTATGATTTGTTAGTGTCATCATTAAACTGATGAGAATAGACCCTACACTTGATCTTAGCCAATAAATCAAAAGCAATTATCATTATTTAACATATTGCTCTCAAACATAGCATTGGTTTTTGTTGTTCTTATTTTTCTCCCTGGGAAATAAACCCAGGGCCTTGCTCATGCTGGGAAAGTGCTCTACCACTGAGCTATATCCTCAGCTTCATTACCAACTTATTTTTATTTGTTTTGAGACAGGGTTATGTAGCTCTGGATGCTCTGAAACTCACTATGTAGACTAGTCTTATCTTGAACTCACAGAAACCTGTGCTTCTGCCCCTGCCACCAACACTCCCACATCTACCTCACCCTTACTCTCATCTGGTCCCTGAAGATGGTCTTTGGCTATTTTGTAGGCTCTTCTTTCTTCCACCCTTCTAATTCCCTAACACCAGATAAGAGACAAAAAAAGGATAGAGCAGAGAGAGGAAAGGAAAGAGATCCCCAATAAAGACAGGGATCAGAAAGGGGGATGACATTATTGTTAGACTACTTCCAGCTGATTAGGGCCATCAAGTTCCTTGGGGCAAGTTTGATCTCCATCAGAATATCTAATTCCTTCTTTTTCTTTTTTTTTCAAAGATTTATTTATTATATATAAGTACACTGTAGCTGTCTTTGGATGCACCAGAAGAGGGTGTCAGATCTCATTACAGGTGGTTGTAAGCCACCATGTGGTTGCTGGGATTTGAACTCAGGACTGTGGTACATTTACACAATGGAGTTCTACACAGCTATTAAAAACAATGAATTTATGAAATTTTTAGACAAATGGATAGATCTGGAGGATATCATCCTAAGTGAGGTAACCTAATCACAAAATACACAAAATGATATGCACTCACTGATAAGTGGATATTAGCCCAGAAGCTCAGAATCCTTCTTAGAATGGGGAACAAAGTACCCATGGAAGGAGTTATAGAGACAAAGTTCAGAGCAGAGACTGAAGAAAGGACCATTCAGAGACTGCCCCACTTGGAGATCCATCCCATAAACAACCACCAAACCCAGACACTATGGCAGATGCCAACAAGAGCCTGCTGACAGGAGCCTGATATAGCTGTCTCCTGAGAGGCTCTGCCAGTGCCTGACAAATACAGAAGTGGATGCTCACAGTTATCCATTGGACGGAGCATAGGGTCCCCAATGAAGGAACAAGAGAAAGTACCCAAGGAGCTGAAGGGGTTTGCAGCTGCATAGGAGGAATATCAATATGAACTAACTAGTACCCCCCAGAGCTCCTTGGGACTAAACCACCAATCAAAGAAAACACATGGTAGCTGCATATGTAGCAGAGGATGGCCTAGTGGGTCATCAATGGGAGGAGAGGCCCTTGGTCCTGTGAAGGCTCTATGCCCCAGTATAGGGGAATGCCAGGTCCAGGAATGGGAGTGGGTGGATTGGAGAGCAGGGGTTGGGGGAGAGGATAGGGGATTTTTGGAGGGGAAACTAGGAAAGGGGATAACATTTGAAATGCAAATAAAGAAAATATCTAATTTTTTTTTAAAAGAAGAACTCAGGACCTTCAGAAGAGCAGTCAGTGCTCTTACCCGCTGAGCCATCTTGCCAGCCCTCTTTTTTTTCCTTTATTGAGCAATAATACTTAACAAACTGTAACCAACAACAAACAACACCAACCAACAACTCACACTGCCCCTTGGGACCCTCTGAAAAGTCCCCAGAATTCCAAATGCTACACAAGCACAGAAACTACCTGCAGCTGGCAAAATCATGCCCCTGCTAGAGCATGAGGCAAATCATAGTCAGTTGCTGTGGACAGTCTGAAGCAGCCCCATATCCCACACCTGGGATTAAAACAAAAACATATTCTTATAGTATTTCTTTGTTTTTAAAAGAAAGCAAAATTTCAGAATTCTCACTACAGGTTCCCTTTGCTGGCCTGCCTCTGTGTCCCTAAGCTTTGTGATATAACATGTAGCGTGTTCTGAGACAAGGTCTGTTTGCTTTTTGGCATTCTTGGTGATAAATTTGTCTTTCCCTTCTTCTTTCTCCTTGTAGCACATGTGTACACCCTCTGTTCTCTTCCTTTACTAGTTTATAAATAAAGTAAGTCTTTTCTAGAACAGATAGTTATAGATATGAAGAGGAAATGGCTGAATTTTAGGCTAACTGAACTTTCTCTATTACCTAAGTTTTTTTTAAATAATAGTTCTCTATATACACATACACAGACAGACAGACAGACAGACACACACACACACACACAGTCTCTCACTATATGCTCTTGCTTACCTGGGACTCCCTATATAGGTCAAACCTGTCTTTGCTGCCCAGGGCACCACTATGCAAATGTATGTAAGAACTCTTATCTTTGGCTTCATGAATCATCAGGACAGCTCAATGTAGGGACATTTATAACATAGCCACAGACACCTTCCTGTGAAGGTCTGAATGATGGCTTCCTCTCTGTAAAGTCTTATTCATTATATCCCTAGTTTGTACCTGATATATCACAGGCATTTATTACATGTTTCCTAAGTGAGTGGGTAAGGATCCTGATATATCACAGGCATGTATTACACGTTTCCTAAGTGAGTGGGTAAGGATCCTGATATATCACAGGCATGTATTACACGTTTCCTAAGTGAGTGGGTAAGGATCCTGATATATCACAGGCATGTATTACACGTTTCCTAAGTGAGTGGGTAAGGATCCATTTCCACATGCCTCTGTTCCCAAAATTCTCTTCAAGATCATGAACTGCCTCCTTCCATTTGTCATCCATCAGACAATTATAGAATACCTGTGGCAGTTAACTTATAAAGAGAAAACATTTATTTTGACAAATGGTCCTGAAGGTTCTAAGCCAAAATTAGGTAGTTCTGTTGACTTGGGCCTCATGTGATTGAACCCACACCTTGGAATAATCTATAACAGAGCAAACTTCTCTCTAAGCCAGGAAGTAAGTGTGTGTGTGTGTGTGTGTGTGTGTGTGTGTGTGTGTGTGTGTGTGTGTGTGTGTGAATTAGAATTTCACACTTTCCTCAAGGGTACATACCCAGTGACATAAGACTCTCCCTCAGGTCCCACCTCCCCAGCAGCTCACAGAACCTTCCAGTACTACCCACATCTGAACCATGGTGCCCTTAAATTCCTCAGTCATCATTTGGTTTTTGTGCTGACTTATCAGCACTCAACACTTGGCCACTTTCTTCTTAAAATACCACCTTTTCCTATGGTGGTTTCACTTATTCCCAGGATTCTTGGCTGGTTCCTGATGTTGGGGAATGAGCTGTCTTCTCTCTCTCTCTCCTCTCTCTCTCTCTCTCTCTCTCTCTCTCTCTCTCTCTCTCTCTCTCTCTCTCTCTCTCTCTCTCATATAAATCAATCTTTGGGTTGTTTCACTCTCTCTTTTGATATAAACACAGTGTGTACACCACTGCTTGCAAACTTAATCAAGCAAGACCTTTCAGGCCTAGACTTTTCCAGACTCTCCTACCAAGCCTGCTCTTACATCACCTACTCCCCTCTCCTGCATGAACATTTCAAACTGACTTAGTCAAAATGACAAGAGTGACCTTTCTCCTGAGTCTGCTCCATTTGCCCACAACTTCGCCCATATCAGGTAACATTTTCATCCATCCTGTTTGTTCTGCTTCCTCACTGATTCCCGTAAATGAATCCCTTATGAAATCTTATCTTTGAAATAACCCTTATATCTGTCCCTTTTACTCCGATGCCACTTACACAGTTTATACATTCCAGGCCACCATCCTCAGCTGGCATCCAGCAGTAGCCTTGTTTCCTTTCTTCCTGTGCCACTGTCTTCCGGGGACCCCTCTACCACCTAGTACCTTCAACCCCTGGGTAGCTCCAGACCCAAATCCCTGATTTCTCAGTCTCTTTCCTAGCCCATTCCAGGGCTTGCTTTAGGTTTGTTCCCTAGAAATGTTACTACTTCCTCAGGGGAGCCTCTGTTAGTCCCATCCAGTGCTATTGGATTTTAATCGTTTAACTTTCAACAGTAACCTAAGGTGTGTAAGAAACTTTCATGTTTATGTGTTTCTCTTTGTTGTTGCTGTTGTTGTTGCTATAAACAACTGGGTTTGAATAAATGATAAAGTTGATCAACTGATGGAGAAATCCAGAAGTTAAGGTTTTACAGATTCGCTAACCCTGGGAACTCCAAGGATCTGCAGGCTTCTTCTGTCAGCACATGGTGTAATCCCTAAATCCGGACTCCAGTAGTTACGATGAGCTTGTTACATGTGACCCTAGAGGATTCTGTGATCTAATTTCTAAATTCCACTTAAACACCCACAGTAGAAATTTATCAGTAATGTCCTCTAGCTCTGTTCAGCAGAAGGCGTGTCTCGCAGTGCTATGGTGGCTGGGAAGGTAACACAGGGGCCCGAGGACACTGAGGCAAACTTGCCATCAGTAAAGGCAAAGTCACATTTTGTGAGCTATTCAGCAAAATGCCTGTAAAAACTGTGACCTCTGGCCCCTGTTAACAACTTATATAGAGCAGTCATACCTTGTTTAAATTCGATAACATCTTTTTTTTTTCTAGCCTCATCTTAAATTGCTTTACAATAAAATATTTCAAGACACCACATCCCCACCCACCCACCCACCCTCCCGCCAGCCCATGCTTTTAAGATGGAGGTTTAGAGCTGGGCTTGTTGCCCCACCCCTGGAATCATCACTCTCTGGAAGCTGAGTCACTGAGTGACAACCAGACACCCAGAGGGTCACTTGTTAGCATTCCTAAATGTCCCTGTTTTCCTCCACCTGCTGGCAGTGTAGGAAGGGAGGGTTTATTCAAGCCCAAGGGTTGAGGATACAGTTCCTCATTAGTGGGGAGGATGTGTGAGGTGAGTGGTCATGTAACACACGGTCTGGAGGCAGAGGGGTGGAGGCTGGTGTTCAGCTTTCTGGTTCTGGGTCCTAGCTTGAGGAATATTGTTGCTCACATTTAGGGTAGGTCTTCCTGCTTCCACTAACCTGCATCTCCTCACAAGATCTCCCTAAAGGCTTAGCTCCTAAACTGAGGATCAAATCAGCCAATCATCAAATAAGGCCATAGCCATTCTTGCTGCCTGAGTAGTCGCTGATTGGAACCAGGGTTCAAGCCCAAGCAAGGGGAGAAAGAGAAAAGGACACTGGTCACTAGAACATGGTCAGCTGGGACATTATGATTTCATTCCGTTCTATTCTGGTTTAGTTTTGTGTTTTGTTCTTTTTACTTTTTCTTTTTAAAAGGTGTATTTATTTGTTTGTTTGCTTGTTTATTTATTTATTTATTTATTTATTTATTTATTTAGTAGAACCAAATGTAACTCATAACATCTAGGAGTACAGAGAAAGAAAAAAATAAGGATTGTAGTTTATGAAAGTCTAGAATTAATTATCAGGCTTGTATGTGTGTGTGTGTGTGTGTGTGAGAGAGAGAGAGAGAGAGAGAGAGAGAGAGAGAGAGAGAGAGAGAAACAGCAGCTCTGGCTGTCCTGAAACACGCTTTGTAGAAACAGGCTGGTTTTCAACTCAAAGAGATCCACCTGCCTCTGCCTCCTCTTGAGTGTTGGGACTAAAGGTGCACACCACCATGCCTACCTTAAATGTCAGATTTCTTTTCACATGAGAGTTACTGATGCAGCTCATTTGGTAGAGTGCTTGCCTAACATTCATGAAGCCCTGGGCTTGTCTTTTTTTTTTTTTTTTTTTTTTTTTCTGAGACAGGGTTTCTCTGTATAGCCCTGGCTGTCCTGGAACTCACTCTGTAGACCAGGCTGGCTTTGAACTCAGAAATCCACCTGCCTCTGCCTCCCAAGTGCTGGGATTAAAGGCATGCACCATCACTACCTGGTCCCTGGGTTTGGTTTAGCACTTGAGAGCTTGAGGCAGAGGAGGATCAGAAGTTCAAGGCCAACCTCTCCTGAATAGAGTTCAAAGCTAGCCTTGGACATGTGAGATGCTGTCTACAAAAATCTTTCACACATTCTTTTACTCTATACATAAAAAGTACCAAATAGGTTAGATGTGCAGTTTACATTTTTCATGATGTTAAATAAGTGACAAATCATTTAAAAATAAAGGTAAAGATAAAAGATAAGCTATACACCCAGTGCAAGTTACACTAAAACCTTAGCATAAAATGTAAACCAGAAGTAAAAATTGCCTAAGTGGAAGTAAATAGCCACTATTTCCAACTTTCAGAATGGGTAAAATAATACAAAAAGACATTTACATGGACTGAGATACTTTCTTGCTTTGATATACATTAAAAACAATTAAAATTCATGCTGTCTCAAGGTCAGGGTATAATTTGAAAAGTAAAAATAGGCAAGTGGTGATGGACAAACCTTGTCTCAAAAAAAGAAAGAGTAAAATGTATTTGTGGGTAGGTAAGCTGGTTGAAATGAGTCAGCGGATTATTTAATTGGCTGCCTGCATGCTAGGCAGGTATCACTCATTTTCTTATCTTCTTTAACCATGTGATGCCCAAGTAATTCTGTTTTTGCCACAAACAATGCAGCCATACTTAGGTTGACCTTGACAAATACAGAGCTCAGCTGATTCCATACTTTCTTGTCACGTTGATGCATCTTTGAATCATCATGATTTTGAATACAGTTCTGGATTCAGTAGGTTTTAGCAAATTCTTTCCTTGTAAGTGCTAGTAAAAGAATTTATTTAGGCAATTCCTTTCCTGTACAATATTTTCTGTGCTGTTTGATAAATTCAGAGCAAAGCCCCTTGTTAGGGACGGAGCAACAGAGACAGACAGAGGACCCAGGGAGAAAAGTAGAGAAATCAAAATTGAGCTCCCTTGGTCTAAGCCACAGCAGGACTTTTGTTGTTTGACGTTGGCACCGATGCGTCACAGATGTGTTGGTTCTGCACACTGGCCTGGATCAGAGAGAGCACGCAGTGCATTGACCACAGGTGTCTATTTCCACTGTTGGAATGTAGGCTGGAGCTGAGAAAAGGGGTGGATTCAATCTCCCCAACTGGAGACAAGTTGGGACTTGGCTCCTGCACTGAAGACTCAGAGCCCAGCTCAGCACCCGCTGAGTCAGCACCTCACCAACTGGAGTGTTTTATGCTTCAGTCATGGAATAGTTGGTTAGGAGGTGTCTCTAAGTTTCCATCACTGGATGTGCCGATGCCTGCTGCCCAGGACCTCAGTGACCAGTCTAGTTTGGGGCCCAGACCATTCGGATTCTCCAGTTCATGAAGTCAGGTGAGGTAGATCTCTTGGCCTTCAGAGTCCCAGGCCAGAGGGGCAGGGACTGCTCCTTGGGGCTCAGCTTCTTGCCTTGTTTTACCCTTGTTACCTGTGCCTTTGCTTATCTTTGATTACAAAAACGAGCTAGTTCTGGGAAGAATCCTTTGGTTAAATAAAGTTTTGTTTTATACAGTGTCATAGTTCGATTTTTTATTTTGTGTGTGCCCATTGCAGGGGCTTTTATAAAACAGGATAAATAATAGTATTCTGTCTACAACTATGGTTTACCGTCTTCACTCTTGTGCTGATTTGCAGTTTTCTTCCCTGTTACAGAGTTAGGGACACTGATCCATCCTCACAGAAGAGGTCTTGAGGCTGAAGTGGAGTGAGGGCATTTCTGGTTTCAGAACAGACTTCTTTGTGAGTTAAAACAGCACCTGGAGGGACCTGTGGCTCCAGCCGCATATGTAGCAGAGGATGGCCTTGTCAGACATCAATGGAAGGAGAGGCCCTTGGTCCTGTGAAGGCTGGATGCCCCAGTGTAGGAGAATGCCAGGACAGGGAAGTGGGAGTGGGTGGGTTGGTGAGCAGAAGGAGGGGGGATGGGATAGGAGGTTTTTGGAGGGGAAACCAGGAAAGGGGATAACATTTAAAATGTAAATAAAGAAAATATCTAATAAAAAATTTCAAAAATAAAATAAAACAGAAAATGACCATTAACCAATACAGCATACATCACACCCTTCCCAGGCAACACTCTGTAAGGCTGCATCGAGCTGGTGTTACTGCCTGAGAGAAGGCAAGTCCAAGCATGGCCCTTGCATCTCCCTTGCTGTGACCTTTGTTTCACTCTGATTGTTCTGTTCTCATAACTTTAAGTCAAGGAGTCTCTACTTGAAGTGTCCCTTTGTTCACAAGCTATTCTGAAGCGTCAGCTTGACGTCCTTGGGAAACGGAAGAAACTCCAAGCTGGGTTTTAGTTCAGTGAGTGTATGCTAAGGTCTGCAACCTAAGCAACACAAAGTGTGGAAGCTGGAAGAACCAGCCAAGCACAGCTAAGCCTTATGGGAGGCGTGTCAAAGCAAGAACCCAACTCTCTGAGAAGTAAGTAGTTCTATGCAAAATTCCATTCTGGCCGGGCATGGTGGAGCACGCCTTTAATCCCAGCACTCCGGAGGCGGGAGGCAGAGGCAGGCGGATTTCTGAGTTCAAGGCCAGTCTGGTCTACAAGGTGAGTTCCAGGACAGCCAGGGCTACACAGAGAAACCCTGTCTCGAAAAAAAAAAAATTCCATTCTGTAGTGATCTTGTGTAGCCTCTCTCTCTCACACACATTGCCCTCTTGTCTGCTGTCTCCTTTGTTCAGAACACTGAGCCTTTACTCTCCTCACATTGTTTTGATAGAGAGAGATCAGAAGTCCATCGACAAATTGGAAAAGCAATCAGCGACCATCAAACACATATTGGAAGATCTGGGGATAGATGCCCCTGGGGGTGATGACTAAGTTCCTCTAACAGTGTTAATGTAGCAGTATTTGGTGGCACCTGCCACAAGGACGACCCTCCTCTTGAGGATGATGAGGACAAAGGAAAGTGGGCAGATGACATTCCAGTTTGGGATCAAGTTTGGGCATGCTCTTCAGCTTTATTCTGGCTGCAAACTTCAGATGCCAAGGATTTGCTTGATGCTACGATACGTACTGGACTGTTGCTAATACATTTAAGAGGAAAACTCCCCAGAGGTGCACAACCGTTAATACGAAGAGTGACTCCACTTGGTCAATGAACAGGAGGCGGCCTGGCTGCACACTGAGAAACAGTGGTGTGAAGAGAAGTGGCCTGTGCTGGACGCTGTGGGGTCGTTCCAATACCAGCTGCACTGCTGCCTACGTAACATTAACACTAGACAGACTGAGACAAGCCTCCGAGTCCACTGAACTAGCAGAACATGTTAGTGTGTAGCTGGAGTGCAGACTCCAAACAGGATGACTCAATTTCTTCTGGTGTGAGTGAAAGTCCCTTTGTTCTTACTTAGGAATACAATTAGAAAGTGGATCTAGGGCTTTCTCTTCTTCATTCTCCTCTTGTAAAATGACTTAGTTTATCGACCCTCTAACTTACTGTGCTATTAAAAGCTGACGTAAATCAAATAGAGCAGGGTGTGGTGGCGCATGCCATTAATCCCAGCACTTGGGAGGCAGAGGCAGGAGGATTTCTGAGTTCAAGGTCAGCCTGGTCTACAAAGAGAGTTCCAGGACAGCAAGGGCTATACAGAGAAACCCTGTCTCAAAAAACCAAAATAAATAAATAAATAAAAATAAAGTAAATCAAATAGGTTGCAAAGTTTTCTGAGGTAGAATTAGCATAATATGATCTTTATCTATGAATTGAAAAAAGTACCTTGAAGTTAATGTTCCAAGGGAAGGGGTTAGGTTGTGGGTCAGGTCTGGGGCTGTGGGTCAGGCTTTCTAGAGTTAAGTAGTGTGGCTGCTATTGATTAGTTTGTGTGTTACAAGAACCTGAGGACTTCTTTTAAGTTTTAATTTTCTCAGCTTTGAATCTCAACTACAATACTCAGTGTGTAGTTTTTTGGGGGGCAGGGGTTAGGCTGGGGGAAGAACTGTAATTAGAAATTTGTTAGCATTTCAATTAAAAAATACATTAAAAAATCCATCCTGGGGCCGGAGGAATGACTCAGTAGTTAAGAGCACTTGTTGCTCTTGCAGAAAACCCGGGTTTAATTCCCAGCAGCCAAAGGGCAGCTCACAACCATCTGTAACTCCAGGTCCAGAAGATCCAGTTCGGTCTTATATCCTCCAGAGACACCATTCACCCAGTCGTGCACACACATACATTCAGGCAGACCACTTATTTATTTATTTATTTATTTATTTATTTATTTATTTATTTATTTATTTTGGTTTTTCGAGACAGGGTATCTCTGTGTAGCCCTGGCTGCCCTGAACTCACTCTGTAGACAAAAACAAAGACAATTTTTTTTGTTTTTTGAGACCGGGTTTCCTCTGTGTAGCCCTGGCTGTCCTGGAACTCACTTTGTATAGTGACTGGCCTCGAACTCAGAAATCCACCTGCTTCTGCCTCCAGAGTGCTGGGATTAAAGGCGTGCGCCACCACGCCCGGCTTCCACTCCCCCTTTCTTATTTGGTATCCGTCTCCATTAAGCTCTCCTCGCGTGCCAAACATCTCATTGCCTTCTTGTGAATAAATAAAACAGCCTCGGCGGGTTTTCTAGTGCACCAGGAGTTGCTGCTAAAGAATGTAAGACTCCGTTCCATCCTCACAGGGAGACATCAAGAGCTGAGAGCTCTGGTGATAATTCTCGGAAGACTAGTAGTAGGTATGATGCTGGAAAGAGCTCTGAGTTCAAGGCCAGCCTGGTCTAAAGAGCAAATTCCAGGCCAGCCAAGGCTACACAGAAGAAGGGAAAGGAAGGGAATGGATAGCTAAGGAAAGGGGCAGCAAGCTCCATCTCTAAAGTAAAAACCTGTTTGTCCTGACTGGGGAGCACTAAAGGCGGGATCTGGGCAGAAATCCGGCTGCCAATGGAAAGCGAGAAAGCCTTTAAAGAGAAAGGCTTGCAAATTCTGCCCTACAGCATCTTGATGCAGATGCATCAGGACCACGTGACACATACATTCCTTCTTTCACTCCTGCGAGTGTCAGGCCCTTTGTCGGTTGCTGGAAAGACAGCGGTTTTTTGTTTTGTTTTTGTTTTTTTTTTTTTTTTCAGAGCGCTCGCGGCGTCCTGCCTGCAGCAGCGCACTGTTCCCGTTAGTAACACAAAACACCCGCGCTCCACCTCAGACTTAAACTTGCTGTTCGAGGGGTGCTAGCCGGGTCTTCTGCAGCCACAAATCCCCCACGGCCTCCGTAGGCTGCTTTCTCTCTTTACTCTGGCTTGCTAAGTCTGAGTGAAGTCTCGTCCCCCGCCTCCCCCCTCCCACCTCGCGCGACCCCGCCTCCTGGCTGTCAAGTGCGCAGGCCCCGCCCCGGGCCCGCGCTTCGCCTTCTCTAGGCTCCGCCCCAGCCCCTTACTCCAGACCCTTGGCGGTTGGACGAGCAGAACCACCAGCTCCCCGCCGGGTCCAGCGGACACCTCGAAGCAAGAGAGCAACATGGCAGCTCCAGCTAAGGGCGAGAACCTGTCCCTGGTGGTGCACGGACCTGGAGACATCCGCCTGGTAAAAAGGGGAAGGAGTGTGGGAACTCAGGCAGTCACCCACCCAGCTCCGGTTTGCCCCTCTGGCAGGCTCAGCAGTGGTACCCACTCCCAAGTTCTGTTGCTCATAGAGCTGGCAGATAGCCCGTGCCAAGCACCCCTGACTGCCTGGGTTTACCCAGATCTCAGCTGGTTACCGGGAGGTGGGGGTGGGGTAATTGTTATCTATCTCTAGAGAGAGTTCTGGTCGCGTGCTCCCAGAGCCTAGACCGGGCGCCAGGCACGTGACCTGTGCCCAGGACCGTTGAAAACTAATCAAGCCTTCGACTCTAATAGCTGCAAACTCACACTGTTGTTATTGCTCTTCAGAAGGGTCAGAGGGAGACTTCCAGGATTAGGATCTACCCAGATCTTCTCTTGTAGACAGTGGAGGACAGAAAAAGGTGGCATGGTGGCATTTAAAAGCAGTGAAGTTTCTATTTAATCCTTTTTGTTTGGAACTGATAATATCCCATAGCAGAATTATTATCATGAGAGGGCCTAGCATTCAGTAAGTGTTAATAATGCATTTTAACTGGGGATATAGCCTGGTGCTTATCTCCTTTAGTCCACATCTGGATCACTACCTTGGAGCATTCATTCTGTTTACCTCTGCCTCTGGCTTTAAACTTAGTTCTGCCCCCTGAACCAAAGTTCAGACATTTGCCGAGTCATCTTTGTGGTCATGCCAAAGTTCCCTTGACAAAGTCCATCTCAGCGGGCATGCAGTTTGGAGATTGGATACCAGCCATCTCTCCTGCACCCTAGAGTCTGTCTCCTTCCCATTCAAAGAACATGTACCAGGAGAGACTCATTCAGATGAAGAGTTCTTGTCTGTTTAATAGCCTGTCCTCAGTGGTTTATCTGTGGTTGCAGACTAAGCATTTTCTGAGTTCCTTAACTCTTCCACCTGTAGACTTCTGTGGATTCCAAACCAAGAATCGTTGTGGTTCCCAAGATGGTAGCCTTGGTTAGTTAACAGCCAAGACAAGAACTCAGTCAGATTCAAATTCAATTTCTAGTGCTCTCTCCAATCACATTTGAACATCTACTCAACATCCTGCATTAAAATTAAAGAGACACAGTGATTTGTGATTCTCATTCTCTCTCTCTCTCTCCCCCCCCCCCCCCCGACAGGGTTTCTCTGTGTAGTTCTGGCTGTCCTGGAACTCACTTTGTAGACCAGGCTGGCCTTGAACTCAGAAATCCATCTGCCTCTGCCTCCCGAGTGCTGGGATTAAAGGCGTGTGCCACCACTGCAATGCCACACAGCCACAGTTTGGTCTTTCCATGGAGGATGGGTTGGGCAACTGAGGCTTAGCTTCCATTTGAGTGGACTAGGGGCAGGGTCTGCTGATAAAAACCCTTGCCTCCTGAGCTCACATTCTTTGGAATTCTTTGGAGAAACACCCATTCCTAATATCTAAAGCAGGATTCCAACAGGGCTTGAAGGGAAAGAGAGCTTAGGCTTTCCCAGAGATGCTTTCCCAGCCACCAGTAAGTCCAGAAACTGGCCTATGTCCAGGGCATAGCTCTAGAAAAACAGGAGTTGAGCCACTTTGCTGAGACAAGCAGGAAGGAAACCTAAGACCCAGCCTGGCCTCTGGCTGCCTGGGAGACTGGATTCCCTTTTCCCTACTACAGTAATTGAAGTTTTCTCACACTTAGTGTCAACACAGAGTGTGTAATTTGGGTGATAAATGAGAGAGGGGATGTGTTGCTATGTAGCAGCTTACACAGGTACATATTAGGAAGGACTGGCAAGTGAGCAGACAAATGCTAGAAGACTGGGCGTGTGTGCAGATGTATTAGGATAGGCCGGTAGGTTTCCTTCATAATGAGGGAATATATATATATATATACACACACATACACATACACTGTCTTCAGACACAGAAGAGGGCATCAGATCTGATTACAGATGGCTGTGAGCTACCATGTGGTTGCTGGGAATTGAACTCAGGACCTCTGGAAGAGCCGTCGGTGCCATCTCTCCAGTTTATTTTATTTTTATTTTATTCTTTTTGGGTTTTCAAGACATGATTTCTTTGTACCATGGCTATCCTAGAACTCCCTCTGTAGATCAGGCTGGCTTTGAACAAAGAGATCTACTGACCTCTGCCTCCTGAGTGCTTGAATTAATGGCACAGGCCACCACCACCCAGGCTTCAGATTTCTCTATTTTAAATGGAGAAATTTAAGCAAGAGGGAAAGAAATAAATGAGTGAGCTGATATACAAGGAGGCAAGCCACCCATCAGCAAACTTGAGGGGGTATTCTTGAAAAGGAAATAGTAAAGTCAAAACCAAGGTGCCCGGAGTCGGGGTCAGCTCAACCTCCGCTAGTGGTAGCTGTGTGGCTCAGCACTCTTTCTCCTGCTATAATTAACGTGGCTCCTTGAAGAGGAGCACCAGGCCTGTAATCCCAGCTATTCAGGGAGACTGAGGCAGGAAGACAATGCTCAAGGCTGCAATGGACTACAAAGTAAATTCAAGGCCAGTGGCAGAGTCTCTAGGTTAAGTCCCTAATACAGGGAAAGAGGAAGAAAGGGTGGGGTGCCTGGAGGGGAGGAATAGAAGGGGAGGAAGAGAGGGGAGCTTTAGTATTTATTTGGGTGGTGTGAGCTTCATTGGCACTGTGCTTATAAAAGGGCCAACAGAGTCCCAGGCATCCCACTGGTCTGTGCAAACTGGAGTTAAGCAGGAGGCCAAAGCCTTTAAACAGTCTGACCATGAAGAGATGGATAAAGGCCAAAACCGTCAAATTATGGACAGTTTTGGCAAAATTCTTAGGATGTGGGCCAGGCAGAACACTATTCAACTGCAGCAGCTCAACTACTTTATGCCTCTTTAGCCCATCTTGAGAAATCTAGAACTATGAATTGCTGGTTCATGAAACTGGAATAGAAAACAGTGGACTTTGCTTATCTGCACAGAATCTTTGCTTGGGGGCAAGTGGGTGGCTTGTGAGTTTTTGCATTTTTAAGAAATATTTTATGATGTGGAGTTTGCTAGACTAGTAAGGACACTAAGGGAAGGAATCAAAACATTGCTACATTGCTACATCCCTACAACTCTAAAGCGCACACATTGCTACATCCCACTCATGTGCTGGGTGCTTTAGTTAAGTGCTTCAAACTCCAGGATGAAAGAATGAGTTTATTTTCATTTCCAGCTGACCACAGACTAATGTTTGCTGAACTCTACAGCAAACAGAATGCTAACCATTTCTACATGTGCCTCCCAATATCTTGTTCCATCGCCAGTCAGTCCATGGACCATCCTCTGGGAGCATGCCATCTCCTTTCTTCCTGAACACTGGCCCTTGCTTATTTTGGCATGTGGACAGGGAACAGATCAGCTGCTCTAAGAGAGCTGAGTACTCTGGAGGAGGTAGCAAGGAGGTAGTTTGGCTTTTTGTTTATTTTATACTGTCATTGGCTATGAGTGGACAACAAGGTAAAGGAAAAACAGTCATTTTAAAATGATTGGTTAATATTGTTTCATTATAAAGGGCAGAGAGAACTATGCATCGGTATAAAGTTTAAATAACGGTTTTTGCTTTTTTGAGGAAATGTAACATTTCTCAGGGCAAAAGAACTGTTTTAGGGGTTGGCAAGATGGCGCTTGCTGCCATGCCTAACAGGTTGAGTTTGATATCTGGAACCCACATGGTGGAAAAAGAGCACTGGCTCCCAGAAATTGTATGATGTCTGCCTGCATGTATGTGGCATGTATGTGGCATGTATGTGGCATGTATGTACATGTGCATTGGCACGCTAAAAAAAGGATACAGTGAAAAGAGAATTGCTTTGATTTTTTTTGTTTGTTTTTTTATTTTTTGGGCCCCCCCCCCCAGACAGGGTTTCTCTGTACAGCCCTGGCTGTCCTGGAACTCACTTTGTAGACCAGGCTGGCCTCGAACTCAGAAATCTGCCTGCCTCTGCCTCCCAAGTGCTGGGATTAAAGGCGTGCGCCACCATCACCCGGCTGATGATTTTTTAAAAAGATTTATTTATTTTATGTATATGAGCACACAGTAGCTGTTCAGATGGTTGTGAGCCTTCATGTGGTTGTTGGGAATTGAATTTTTGTAGGACCTTGCTCTGGTTGGCCCAGTTCACTCTGATCAGCCCCGCTCGCTAAGTCCCTGCTCGCTCTGGCCCAAAGATTTATTATTATTATTATAAATAAGTACTCTGTAGCTGTCTTCTGACGCACCAGAAGAGGTCGTCAGATCTTATTACAGATGGTTGTGAGCCACCATGTGGTTGCTGGGATTTGAGCTCAGGACCTTTGGAAGAGTAGTCAGTGCTCTTACCTGCTGAACCATCTCACCAGCCCTTGATGATGTTTTTTAAAAAACAAGTCGCATCTCTAATAAAACACATCGACTTCACTGTTAAGCTTTGGACGAGAAGGAAGTTCTTGTCGTGATCACCTGTTGGGTCAAATGGTCCCAGACATCCTGTCCCTTTTCCTGGCTGGTGTTATCAACATCTGACAGAGCCAGGTACCTTGATAGCCATCAGTGAGAAGGTGGATTCAACCAGGGGGAAAACTTGAAGAGGGAAAGGGTACAGCTTAGTCCATAATTTAGTATGTCTGGGCTCAGTCTAAGCCTATGCCCCAGCTATGCACAAAGCCAAGGCAGGAAGGCTGAAAGGTCAAGGCCTTCAGAGCTACTCTGGGCTACAGTGTGAGACCAGCCTGGGGAGTTTAGTGAGTCCTTCTCTCAATAGTAAGAAAAGTCTAGAGATGTAATTTAGAGATAGGGTTACCATGGGCAAGGCCCTAAGTTCAATCCTCATTATTAAAAAGAAAGAAAAAGCATTGAATGAAGTCTTACCTGTCAGAGGCACTTCAGAGGAAAAATAGAATACCAAACTCATTTAGAAAACAAGGAACCGTCCAAAGAAATACTTCCTTTCTTTCTATCTAAATTATGTTTCTACAGCAAACAAAACCCAAAACAATGATAAGCCACTTCAGATTCAAAACAGCAACCCGGCTTCTCTATCAAATGCTTAAGAAAGTATTGCCTTTGTCTGGAAAGGTCCTGAGGCACAGAGCTGCTTCCCATCAAAGTAGAAGGAAGTACCAGTCTGATAAGGTTTTAATGTTCTGAGAAAATAACCCTATTCTGAGAAGAAAGGGGCTCATAGATTAGGGGAAATTCCTTTTCAAATATCCTATGACATATTAAGGAGGAAGAATATGTACATATGTATATATATAATGACATTGAATGTAGAGGTTTTCTCCAAACTATATATGTATGTATATGTGTATATGTGTGTGTATGTATATATATATATATCATTTCTAACCATAGGAAACTTGGTTAAGGTTTGCAGAGAGTTATCAGCCCAATATAAAAGAGCACAAATACTTATATAAAAATGTGCACAAGCCTTCTCCATTGCTACTAACAGGCATATTCTTGCTTACTATAAATACTATAAATAAGTATTATCTAATAAATTAGCATATGTTTTGATCTTGTGTTTTTAAAAATATTTATTTATTTATTTATTTATTTATTTATTTATTTATTTATTTATTAATTATATGTAAGTACACTGTAGCTGTCTTCAGACACTCCAGAAGAGGGCATTAGATTTCATTATGGATGGTTGTGAGCCACCATGTGGTTGCTGGGATTTGAATTCAGGACCTTTGGAAGAGCAGTCGGCGCTCTTAACCGCTGAGCCATCTCACCAGCCCTTGTTCTTTAATTTTTAATAGGAAGAACAACATTTATATTACTGATGAGAATTAAGTAGTTCTCTGTCCTGTATAGATGGTGATATTTTGGCTAGAAGGTGCAAATGCATTCTGGTCCCAGTTCCCCATGTTACCCCAGGGAAGGCTTCTAAAGAAAGGAATGCCTGAGCTGCCTAGGGCCTAGGCTGCAAAAGCCTGCTGAAAGCCAGGGACTGCCACTGACCTTTAACCCCAGCAAGTGGGAGGCAGGCAGAAACAGGCACATCTCTGGCAGTCTGAGGCCAGCCTAGTTCCAGTCAGGGTTATACAAAGAGACCTTGTCTCAAAAACAAACAAACAAACAAACAAATAAAAACAGCAATCTAGACTGCTGGATAGACCCATCTGGGTGTTTGCAGACTCTTCAATCCTAACACAGTCACACTTAAGTCTCCTTAGGAGTTAGGGTGTTTCGCTTCCCTTCTCTTGTGAGATCTTGGGGAGGAAGCGGGAGGAGGGGCCTTTGTGAGGATGAATAAGTGGGAAGTGTTTGGTGTGGCTGGAGGTGAGATTGGGGAATGGGGTCTCCATGTGAGATGAACAGGATTTTTCAGGGCTACTGAGGAATATAAACATTCGAATTTCAGCAGGATAGAGGCTGGATAGAACAAGGAGAGCCTGGGCAGAGGACCAGGTGAATGGGCTTGGGAGAACTTCAATCCTTTATTTTGACCGCCTCATATGCCAGGACCAAAGGCTAGAGCAAAGTCTCTTGCTTAATTGGAAAACCTTTGGCTTTTCCTCCCACTCTGAGAATTCAAGACAGATACATGGGAGTTAGGGAAAGATAAAGCAGGAAGAGAGTAACAATGGTGTCTACGCCACCTTAACGGGTCACAGGCAGGCTGACAGGTGGGAGCAAGTGGCAAAGACATCTGCTAAGAATCTGGGCACGCCAGGCAGTGGTGGCGCACGCCTTTAATCCCAGCACTTGGGAGGCAGAGGCTGGCGGATTTCTGAGTTCGAGGCCAGCCTGGTCTACAAAGTGAGTTCCAGGACAGCCAGGGCTACACAGAGAAACCCTGTCTCGAAAAACCAAAAAAAAAAAAAAAGAATCTGGGCACAGGCCACATTACCTTCCCTGCCTGTCCCTTTAAGGTATGGGGGTAGCTCCATCTCTATGGTATATGAAACAAGCCTAAATCATTGCTAGAGGCCTACTTGAGGACTTCCAAGTCCCATCCTTTTAAAGGACAAATTTCTTTCAAATTTACCATTGAAAAAAAGGGGAGTCTAATATTCCCCTACAACACTTTGAAGTACTTTGCCCTTTTCCGAAGGACAAGGCTGTCCAGAGCTGGTTAAACTGTTACTGGAACAGAACTTTGAGCTATTTCTTTTGTAATAAGAGCAAACATGTTTACTGTGAGTCGGCATTCTCTTTCATGATTATCCTCATGATACAAAAGAGGAAATCCAAGAGGTTATATAACATGCCCTAGGTACACAGCACGTTGAGGAGAGCCAGTTTTGTACATGGGCAGGCTATTCCAGAGCCTGACTTCTCTCAGCTCACCCAGGCCGGTTGGAGGAGGGACAATACTCCCGCCTAGACCAGAGGTTCTCAAACAGCGGTTTTTAACCCTTTCACAGAGGTTACATATCAGATACCCTGCATGTCAGATATTTACATTATGATTCATAACTAGAAAAATTAGTTATGAACTAACAATGAAAGTAATTGTATAATCAGGGGTCACCACAACACGAGGAACTGTATTAAAGGGTCGCAGCATTAGGAAGGTTGAGAACCACTGCTCTAGGCAAAATAGGTTGAGGGTGTGAACTCAAGTATACTAAAGGGAGCTGATGAAGAGACATTCAAACCACACAGAGACACACATACATATATATACATACATACATATACGTAAATACACATGCATATATGTAAATACACATATACACATACATATACATGCACATATATATGCACACACACACACACACACACACACACACACACTATTTGGATGGCAGAGACAGCTGAGGTGATCCGACCAGGGGCATCTTCCTGGAGATTGTCTGAGGCTACTGAGAGTGAGTGTGCTGAAGAGAGAAGGGTGGCTTTAGATGTGATTCAGATGTTTCTGACTCAAAAAAGGTTGTAGGATGCTGCTGTAACTAAAGAAGACTTAGAGCTCCTCTTTGCACTTCTGTGAATCATTCACAAGAAATCCTGCTTAGGAAACCTTGAATGTACCTGAAATGACAATCACCGAAAATAAAGTGAAGGGATAGGCTCTCAGAGGAACTAAGTAACTCTGTGTGTGTGTGTGTGTGTGTATGAGAGAGAGAGAGAGAGAGAGAGAGAGAGAGAGAGAGAGAGAGAGAGAGAGAGAGAGATATGCATGGGTGCATCCATGCATGCATGGGTACATTGGTCTGCCTGCCTGTTCTCACCATTTTTAGGCATCCATTCTACCCCTGAGCACAGCCCTCAGAACCCTGAGAGATGAGGAGATGAGGAAAGCTTAGGAAAGCATGTAGGAAATCTGAGATGGAAAAGGAGATTAGGTAAACAGGGCGGCCAACCACCACCACCTTTTGGTGTTCAGTGGTCTGTGGTAGCCTGGTAAAGCCGGGGCTGGGGACCCACACTGGTTCTTAGTATTTACAAGGTTAAGGCTTATTTGTTTTGAGACAATATTGCTGTCTACTTCAAGCTATCTTAAGATACTAGATCTTTCTGCCTCAGCTTCCTTAAAACTGGGGCTATAGGTATATGCTTACCAGCTGTGAGAACTTTTTTTTTTTTAGGTATAAACAGGGCAGTTCATATTTGTGTGTATGTGTGTGCATATGTGTCCCTGCAGTGGCCAGAAAGTGTTGGATCCTTTGGAGCTGGAGCTATAGGCATTTGTAAACAGCCTAACATGGATGCCAGAACCTGAACTCTGGTCCTGTGCAAGATCATCAAGCAGTTTCAACTGCTGAGCTGGCTCTCCAGTTACCAAGGGTTGATCTTAATAAGGTCTTGTGCCCAGTGGCATGCCCCCTGCAGAGAGAGGGAGGCAGAACTGAGCCACAGTTGAGTGAAGTCACCAAGAGGTAGGGAGAGGTTGTTGAGGACTCTAGCTCTGTTGCTTGCCTTGTATACACAAAGCCTTGGGCTCTTTCTCCAGCACCACAAAAATTTGGTGTCGTGGCACTCAGCTGTATCACCAGCATTTGGGAGGAGGGACAGCTTAAAGGTCACCTCTAGAGAGAGTGTGGGGAGAGAGGGGAGGGAAATGGTGGAAAGAATGAAGTGTTCAATGTCCTCTGCCACGCAACAGTAAACAGACTATCAGCATAGCACCCTCTGGTGTCCAGAAGAGTCACTGCACCTTTGTGTGTGATTCGGCAAGGGCAGCTTGCCCTGGCTGGAAGCAGAGATAGGAAGAATGTGGAGACATAAGTGCCTGGGGTTTGTCTGCTGAGACCATTAGTACGGAGGGTGGGTGAGGTTCCAAGTTAGAAACAAAACTGGTTCATTAGATTGCACCTTAGTTGAAGTTAAAATTGTATCTGCTATAACAGAAACATAAGTTTACATAACAATCTAGGGTGTTAGTTAATATCAAACATGGGACCTGAGACTTCTTTGAGAAAGATTTGGTGATAGCGGTTCTAAGGTGGTGATTTCTTTAAAAATGGATTTTTTTTCCTTCTTTAAATTACTGTGAAGGAAAAAACAAAAACAAAAACAAACAAACAAACAAGCAAAAAAACCTAACCACTCCCCCAAAGCAAAATGAAAAGTGCCTCAATTACTTTGAATGTTTTTTTCCCCCTCACCCAAGTCGGTGCCTCCTTCCTGGTCTCCAGTAGTGGTCATCCTCTGCTTAGCCCCTGCAGCTGCAGGGCAGGTTGTAACTATCTCAATTCTTCATTCTTAGGCTGTGGAGCCTCGGAAGCTGAAGTGATGGTGCCGGTAGAGCACCTAGCATGGGATAACCCAATGGACGCCATAGCTCTGTGCCTCTCAGCATTAGCACGTGAACTGGGTTTTCCCCTCTGGAGAAGTTTAATTAGCCCTGAACTTTTCCCCACAAGAGAGTCTGCTGGTCTGAAGTGAAAGCGTTTAGACCTTACGTGGACGCCTTTGGGGAAGGCTGCAGGCTTGGTTTGCAGCCAGGCACTGGATCTGCTGTTGAGCATGATAGTGTTGAGGCGGGTTTAGCCTAGCTGCTGTCAGTATGCATTGATGCTGTGAGGCTGCCTAGAGCAAGTGGCTTGAGCCAGGCCTGGGGCACGGGCTTTCTTTTTAAAACATATTTATTCACTCTGTGTGTGTGTGTGTGTGTGTGTGTGTGTGTGTGTGTGTGTGTGTGTATCTGAGAGAGAGAGAGAGAGAGAGAGAGAGAGAGAGAGAGAGAGAGAGAGAGAGAAGAAACATGGTATGTGGAGGACAACTTGTGAGTTGGCTCTCATCTTCTAGCATGTGGGTTCCAGGCATCAAACTCAGGTAATCAGGCTTGTCCCAAAGCCCCCCTTAACCTGCCAAACCATCTCACTGGCCAGGAAAGCTTTAATCAGAGACCCATCAGGGCACTCTGTATGGGGTCCACCTAGCAATCGCCTTACATGATTGACAGAAGAAAGGTCATTTCCTCAGGACTGCACCAGGTACAGTGGAAACTGGTATAGATGTCAGGTACAGCTGGGCTGAGCCCTGGTTAATCCTCTCTGTCTGGTGGCAGGATCTTGACCAAGTTTCCTACCACCCTAGCCTCAGGTTTCTTTCTCATCTGTAAGCTCTGGGCTGTGTAAGGCAGAGTTGGAAGTTTGATCTGGCCTACAGTAGCCATGGTAAACAATTTGTGTTGCCTTCTCCCTGATTCCTGTCTGCCCACAAAGAATCAGTAAACACTTGGGTCTGCTCACTCAGTTGTCCTTCCTCCTTGTCAACCCTGACTTAACCCTGGCCAGTTAACCACAGAGAAAAGGTTAGTAAACAAATTCTATTCTAATACTATCTGTGAACACCAGAATACCTCCGGTTGCTTTCTGCACTAAACTGCAGGGCCCTTGTGTTCCCAATGAGCTCCTAAACTCCCCATGGATGTTTTAGAAGGGAGGACTGGGTATACACCTGAGCTGAAGTAAAAGAACAGACTGGCAGTGTAGATAACCTCCTACCAGTCTAACAGAGCCCTTGGAAGCCCCAGCTTGCTACTCCCTTCTTTCCCGCAGGAGTACATCATAACAAACATCTGTATCTGAGAGCATGATTTCTAGGAGAAGCGGAAGGCAAGTCTAGAGACCCAGAGCAGCTCAGACAGCAGCTCTGCCAGGGATACATCTAGCACACTTTTTTCTCAGTCCTGGGCAAGTAGCACCAGAGAGGTGGTGGTGCGTTGAGTAACTAGAGCGGCTTCCGTCAGAATCTGATAGTTGAAAACGATTGTGGGGCGGCTGGCAGTTTTCCAGGGAGGGAACCCAGCTTCACAACCTTGTTCCATTCTGTGGCAGGTCACTAACTTCAGCTGTGTTCTCTATTGTGTTTGGAATGTATCGGGCATGACATTATCTGGGCTAATGGCTCTGTTTTGAGCAGGTTGGTGGCAAGCAGGCCAGGGTCTCTAGCCTGCCTGATGCGCTGCCCCTTCAGAGCTCACAGGTTGTAGGGTATGGTATGAACTTCTGTTCTGAGAAATAATTCAATGAACCTCCAGGAGAATATTTTATAAGTGAAAAAAATGTAAGGATAAGTTATTATGCAGACTAAACAACTTTCTCTGTTTTATTTATTTCAGGAGAACTACCCAATACCTGAGCTCGGCCCAAATGGTAGGTCCTGACATGACATTGTATCTGCTGGTGTTGGCCTTGGGGGCGTATGCATTGGTCCCTGCCCCTCTCCCTACTGCTGAGTGTGCTTACATCTGTCCATTGGTCACAGCTGTTTATTTGTCTACTGTTTGAAGTAAAAGAATCACAGATAGGAGGAGAAAAGCTAAGATACCAGACTGCCAAGTTGCCCTGGGCTTCTGACGTATGAATCATATGGACCAAAGGCAGAACCAACCTAACAACCCAGCACTGTGTCTACCAGATTAGATGCCAAATCATAATTCTCGTTCTAAAAATCTACAGAACTAAATCTCTTAGTTAGTAGAGGAACATTGTGTTAGCACACCCAAGAGGGCTAGACCACAACTATCTACCTGTCTAGTAGGGGTGGGAGGAGCTGCAGGAAGCTCTGTCTCTTCCTGTAATCCTGTTCATAATCTATAGAATCCCAGAGTGAGGCTAGGGGCAATGCACAGAGTCTTTGGTCCCTCGGGTCCCTGTCTTCTCCTTGGTGACCTGGGATGTTCTCATCCCTGTACCACACTTCAGCCCAGAAACACAGACTCTGGGCGAACGTCAGCTTGAAGGCAGCTTTCTTGGTAACTCCTGGGCTTTGCTCCTCAAAGGTCAGCTGCGTTGTTGACTTGCAGTGATAAGAGAAAAAAACAGCTGTTTCTATCAGTGTTTAGCAAGCAATGCAAATTTAAGGCTTAAACATTTTCTCCAAGATACCATACCATGTTCAGAGGCGGCGCCTCACTGTATCCTGACGAGGTGGCTTTGGTTGCTGAGGCAGCAAAGGCCTTTCCTGGTCTGTGAAGGGCCCCCTCTGATCCGCCCTGGTCTCATTCTTTTGCCTTTTTCTGTAGTTGAATTAAAAGAGAGAAAGTATTTCAGAAAGCGAGCGTTTGAACAAGAGACAGCTCATCTCTTGCTGTAAATTTGAACTTGTTGTATAAGAGAAAGTTTAGTTTCCCTGATCTCAATATTCTTTCTCTTTGATCTCAGAATTCAGCCTGTCATTCCTAACTGCTCAATCAAAACCAAGGCCAGAGACAGGTCTCCAGAGCCATATCTGGGGGGAATTTTGCTGGTGGTTTGTGACAAGTGTTGTAACTGAGATGTCGGAGTTCATAGCACAACTCATGGCCCCTTTGTCTTACAAAGACGGAGTCTTTTCTCAGGGAGGTATTCGTAGTCAGCTCAGTCAGACAGGGCAGGAATCCTTTGGTACTCACTGAGAGGCCCAGCAGCAGCAGCAGCCTTTTAAAATGGACACTTGACAGTAGAAATGCCACTGCACCTCATTTGATTCAGTCCCCCAAACGGGATGTGTGAGTTGACTTGCAGAAAGCTAAGTAAAGCGGCACCTTTTTAGAAATCAAGGACCACGAGGAACTTAACCTGGCGGGTCATCATGCAGTGCCAACCGCTGGTTATCTCCTGCTACACAGTTGTTCTTTTACGTGGTTGACACCGTGCTTCCTCCTCGGAGTATCTTCTTGTACAGCAGGATTGGCCAGGGTTCTCCAAACAACAGAACAAGTGAGATATGTATGTATGTGCGTGTGCATATATACATGGGTTGGGAGAGGGGGAGAACAGTTTATTTTATGTTAAGTATCTGACCCTGTAACTGGACGATCTGGAAAGCTCTGGGCTTGCAGGACAGGGCAGCAGTCTCTGGCCAGTTTTCTGTGTTGGAGTCTTAGGAAAGTTTCTCCTAAGGGCTTTATGTGATTGGATGAGGCCTGCCTACTTTATGGAGGAGAGTCTGGTCCACTCGAAGTCTGTTGATTTAAATGCTGATTGTACCATAAGACCCTTGGAGGAACCCCACCTTGTTTCTCCTTTGGTCTTCTCCCAAGAGATTTACTTGATTGGATGAGGCCTGCCTACTTATTTTATGGAGGATAATCTGGTCCACTCACAGTCTTGATTTAAATGCTAATTGTACCATTAGACCCTTCACAAGAACCCTACCTTGTGAGCAAACTATGCATGGATGTTTGACCAAACAGCTGGGGACCCTAGCCCAGCCAAGTCAATGTGCACGGACCATCACACTCAGGTCCTTTGCTATGTTCAAGCTGTTCTGTGTCTTCCTAGGCTTAATTAGGCTCTCTGTTTAGCTCGGTTTCCTTTGGAATCTCAATTCTGTGCCTGATTCTGAGAACCCAGCTCTCTTCCCTGTCTAGAGGAAAATTTCTAGCACTTCTGAGAGCAATGGAAGGTTCGCCTTTCCCTCACGTGTTTCCTTTGTCTCCATTGTCTCCTTAGATGTGTTACTAAAGATGCACTCGGTGGGGATTTGCGGCTCAGATGTTCACTACTGGGAGCATGGACGAATTGGGGACTTTGTTGTGAAAAAGCCAATGGTGCTTGGGCATGAGGCTGCTGGAACAGTCACAAAAGTAGGAGAGTTGGTGAAACATCTGAAACCAGGTCAGTAAATAAATGTGTGAGTGCTTGCACTGAGAGTACAGGAGAGTACAAGCTAGTGCTGGGTCCCCACATGTAGGAATCTTACCTTCTTCTGCCTTAGAGGGGGCACAGAAGCAATCACAATGTGTGCTTGGAAATACAGGGGTGATCAACATGTCCTGTCTAGACTCCTGTCCCCTTTGAAAGAGATAGAGAATATGAAATAAATCAGAAAAGGGAGATGAGGAAGTAGTTCTGTCATAAGCTACAAACTGCTTCCATATACTGAAAATCAAGACCTTTTTGATTTTACTTTTAACTATTCATTTACTTTTGAGATAGTGCTTCACTCTGTAGCCCAGGCTGGCCCAGAACTTACCTTGTAACCCAAGTTGGCCTAGAACTCTATAGCCCAGGCTATTCTCTATCTCAAGGTGATCCTTTAGCCTCCAGAGTACTATTATAAAAAGCATGAGCTACCATGCCTGGCTTACATCATTTCAGGTGTGAATCTATTCCTGTGTAGGCATACTCTTTGGTTTTTTGAGACAGGATTACTTTTGTAGCCCTGGCTGCCCTGGATCTCTGTAGACCAGGCTGGCCTTGAACTCAGAAATTTGCCTGCCTCTACCTCCTGAGTTTTGGGATTAAAGGCTTGCGCCACCATTATCCAAAGTCATGCTGTTTAATCACTGAGTGCCCAGAGTCTTTCCCTGTTGTGAGATATGTGTGGTTTCATCGTGGAACACACAGAGGGTGCACAATCGACTTTTTCATGGTAGGGCTAGTCTAACTCTACACCCTAGAATCTTTGAATTAGAAAGATCTTGATTTTCTTTTCAAAGAGAGGCTCTTCTAGTCCAGCTGTCCTCCATCCTGCTATGTAGCCAAGGATAACCTTAAAATCTTGGCATTCCTCCTTCTACTCCCTTAAATTCTTATCTCAGGCTGCACTGTGGCTTTAACAAGGCTAAAGCCTTATACCTAACCTTAAGCTGGTCAACTAACTTGTCTTTCATCCCAAAGTTTTTGTTTTATTTAAGTAGAATATCTTTATTTATTCTAAAAGTTTTATGCATATTAATGATGTATCCTTCTCACTTTTCCCAGGAACCCAGCAATTCCCAACTTGCCTCTACTTTGTGTCTTTGACTTTTTTTTTTTTTAAACCAGAGTCCAGCTTGGTACTGCCTGTTGGAATGTTCACTGTGTAGGCAACCGTGGCTGCAGGAGTTCGTGAGTGCAGTAGCCAGGGCGTGTGTGGCAGACAGCACTTCACAGCACCCAGGCGCTTGTCCCTTTACCTCCCTCTTCCACCCATCCCTGAGCCTGGGCTGAGGTGTGATCTAGATGTCCTGCCTAGGGGGAGCATTCTAGTAGTTGTTTGCTCTTGGCACCTTTGTAATGAGTCTCCTCATTACCTGCTGATCACTGCAGAGAGAAACCTTTCTGGCTAAGGCTGAGAGTGGGCAGCACTCAGCTATGTGTATAATTACGAATATTTAAAAAGTACCTTGATAGCACATCCATTTAGCTCAGAAAGTGTGGTAGGCTTCTCCCTGGGTCTTTGACTTTTATTAGACGGCTAGGAAAACAACAGTCTGGTAAAGCCTGTAGTTGGTAGTCCCAGAGTTCTTAGCTGCAGCTGACTGCATTGTCCTCCAACATGATGAATTAGTTCTCAACTGTCTAGGCATAGGTAACTACTAGGCATTGGTATCAACTAGTGAGGTCTTCAGCCGGGCGTAGTGGCACACGCCTTTAATCCCAGCACTCAGGAGGCAGAGGCAGGCAGATTTCTGAGTTCGAGGCCAGCCTGTTCTACAAAGGAGTTCCAGGACAGCCAGGACTACAGAGAAACCCTGTCTCAAAAAAAACGAAAAACACAAAACGAAAACTAGTGAGGCCATCAGTGGCCTGGAGATGACTTCAGATCAATGGGAGGAAGCTTGGGTTTGGTAGGAGGTGCTGTGAAATAGTTTCGTTTCTGAGCCCAGACATAAAGAGGGGTTGGTAAAGTTAGAAATTAAACATTGTTTCACTTAGGATTCTTAAATCAAGACCTCTATTCATTGGTAATCCAAGTTGAAAAGGCCTGTGTTGATGCAGGCTCTTCCCACAGTGGAAGGCTCTTATCTTCCAGCATCCAACCAATGGCTGATCCCTTCCTGTTGGACCAAGTTCTTTAAGTTCTAGCAAGTGCTTAGTCAGTGTCTACTATGGGTTCAGACTTGGGTCAGAGAAATGGGGGGAAAAAAGTCCTGGATTTATAGATCTGGCGAGAGAGACCATACATTAGAACTGCCAACAACACTAATTATTGGAGAAAAAAAATATATAGTCAGGGGTCAAGGAAAGGACACAGAGGTGGTTAAAGAAAGTTCATAGATATGGGTCTTGGAGCTGGATATATGACAAGAATAATTATAAACAGAAGAAGAAAGCTTGTATGTATTGGCTTGCTGTTCATTAACCATCAATGCATACAATTATTTAATTCTTGAGAAAATGCCACGAGGTACGCATTATTAGATTTATTAATAGATACAGATACTGGAATGTGGTTCTTGCCCAGGGTCATAAACTGGCTAGTCTCAGAGTTGACTGGAATGCCACCCTGTTTGATCTGGCTTGAGTGAATTCTTGAACCAATGAACTGCCTGTCATCTGAGATTTGAGAAGGTTTTATTTTGAGCTGGTGAAGAGGGTCAGAACAACTAAATGACACAGGTCAAGTAATGTGTCTGGATTCTCACACATCAGTTCTCAGAGCAGTTGTTTTCCAATGAGGAGTTGGTAGAGATGAAAATATGTATACCCCTCTTAAAAGACTCTTCAAATGAGAATTTCCATGTTGTCATAATATATTAATAACTAGGAGGTAGAATGAGATAATGTAAAACTCCACCTTGAATGTCAAGTTGAGTATATTATCCTTAATAATCAGTTGTTACATGAAGGGGGTGGGAGCAGATGAGGAGGTCAGGCAAGTTGAGAACTACGTCTTCAAAGCCATTGGGATTTCTGTGGACCCTTTGTGTTTTTAGAATATAAAGCTTTATTTTCTTTAAGTTTAAACTTTTTATGTGTGTGTGCGTTTTGTCTGCACCATGTGCGTGCCTGGTGCCTGTGGAAGCCAGAAGATGGTGTCAGATGCCCTGGAACTGGAGTTACAGGGATTCCTGAGCTGGTGTAAGCTGGGAATTAAGGCTGGGCCCTCTACTGGAGCAGTCTGTGCTCTTAAATGCAGAGCTCTCTCCAGGCCTTCTCTCCCTCCCACCCCCATCCCCCCTCCCGCCCCGGTTTCTTATTATGGCAAAATATATATGAAGCAGACAACTTACTAATCTTAAGGTACTCTCAATTTAAGTGAGGAGTCAAGATACTCATAAAAATTATCTAGAGAGCCGGGCATGGTGGCACACGTCTTTGATCCCAGCACTCGGGAGGCAGAGGCAGGCGAATTTGAGTTCAAGGCCAGCCTGCTCTACAGAGTGAGTTCCAGGACAGCCAGGGCTACACAGAGAAACCTTGTCTCGAAAAACCAAATAAATAAATAAATAATCTAGAAAACAGAAGATACCTAGTCGTCTACCAACAAGAGAATAGCTTAGCTCTCCGAGCTGTACTCCCAGGGTGGAATGGTATTCAGTTACAAAAAAAAAAAAAAAAAAAAAAATTGATCTATAACATGTGTTAACCTAAAAAATGTACTTAATGAAAAGCCAGGTGCACGGAATATACACCATGTGATCTCCATTTTTAATACCAGCAGTGCTAATCTATAACAAACCAACAAAACCCCAGGTGTTTTGGGGGTTGGAGTGGGAGCTGAGGGGATGAAGGTTCTGAGACACTGAGAGAACTGGGTGTGGCCACACACCGATAATCCCAGCACTGAGAAAGCTGAAGCACAGGGATTGCTGAGAGCTGAAGGCCAGCTTGGTTTATAGAGTGAGACAGATCTCAGAGAGATGTCGTGGGGAGGTCAGAGGAAGAGGAAAGGGAGGAGAGGAGAAGGCACCAACAGGTTGGCCTTGTCCACGACATCAGGCTTCCCAGAGAGGAGGCTGTAGATGCTGGATTCCCACCCCTGGCCTTGGCCAGTGAGGGAGCATGTCTTCATAGCATTTCTGCCCCTGCTCCTGTTTTCAGAGGTTGGAAAGCAGAACCAGACCCAGCAGGCTTGAGGCTCTGCTTCTTTCTGTTCTTAAATGTGGCACTATCTGGGTTCTTCTCTCCAGGAGATCGGGTTGCCATCGAGCCTGGCGTTCCCCGAGAAGTAGATGAGTACTGCAAGATTGGCCGGTACAACCTGACGCCGACTATCTTCTTCTGTGCCACGCCCCCGGATGATGGAAACCTCTGCCGATTCTACAAGCACAATGCTGACTTCTGCTACAAGTTAGTGCCCAAAGCCTCACTATAACCCCTGGGAGGCCTTTCTTTTTAGTTGGTTGGTGATTTTTCTTCTAGTTCCTTACAGCAAGCAACTTCTTTAACATGCATGTATGCATACATACATGGGGGGGGGGAGAGACTCACTATAGAGTTATGACTAGCCCCAAACTCATAGAGATATGTAACTCAGTATAACTAATCTCAGACTTGGAGATCTGCCTGTTTCATGTACCACCACCTGCAGCATAGCAATACTTTGAATTATAAAACATTAAAGGCAGGCTTTTCTCTTCTTGGGGGCATTGAGGGAGGATAGCCAGCCTGGGGTTCAGTCTGACTCACAGTGATCTTTCAGTTTAACTTCTCATTACCTGCACCAGTAATAAAACAAAAATCACCACCAAAATCACTTACCTCTTGCAGCCATTCTGGACAGACCTTGTTGCCGCAGACCTTCTGGGTCCCTGTGTCTGCGTGGAACGGGGTCTCTCGACGCGGGTGGGCAAAGCGTGGATGAATGACAGACAGACACACACGCAGGAGAGTTTGTGTGGAATCTGAATGTAATTTTTCAAATCGAACATCAGACTTTTTATGCAGAAGACAACAAGGTAGTTGGGTGACATACCCACAAGGTACAAATGAGGTAACCGGATGCTTAATGACTCTTAAACAGGACAGAGGAAATGAAAATGTAAAGACTGGCAGGAACTGGGCAATAAAATAACTGAGACAGAGTCAGCCCTATCTAAGGTCAGCTATAGTCTTAGAAGCCAGGTGTGAGAACTTTTCACTCCTAGGGCAAGGGCTTTCACACCCAAGTCATGGTTCTAACTAGGGAGTTCCGTTCTAGCTAACCATCTCATGAATAATGCAATACTCTAAAACCACAGCTGGATCTACTTCCTAAACCATTGTAAATTCCTGTATAGGTGTAACTCAGCTATAATTCTAAATATCTATTCTGGTTTCTCCTACGGTCAGAAACTTCTTTCTTCCTTAGTGATGGTAGATTCCTGTGAAGGGCAGTGACCTAACTTTTACTCAAAGAGATAGTGTAATACCAGGGGCAATACTGAATTCCAAGCCCAAGGTCTTGCTAAGGACGAACTAGGACTGTTGGAACACTGGCGGACGGCTTTAGCTATGTCAGAATTCAATCTTAAAAGGCACTTATGATAGGAAAATAAATGAAAGAGAGCACGTGGATCCATACACTAGACTAACGCGGGAATGGAACGTGGGAATGAAAAATTACTGTATGGGTAGGGAGCGCTAGACTCCAGGAGGAGAGCTTCCTTGAAACTCTTTTGCCTCATGAGTGACTTTTAAGCCTCTCGGCTTGTCCAGTTGACTCGACCAGAGAGCGTAGCACCTTGTTATAACCAAGTCCACTGAAAGCACAGAAAGGAAAGCTACAGCTAGGTGTGGTATCACACGCCTTTAATCCCAGCACTCTGGAGGCAGAGGGAGGCTTGGTCTATATGTAGGTAGCTCAGGCCAGCCAGAGTCACATATGGAGAACCTGCTGGTGCAGGGCATGAGTCCTGGCACGCTAAGTCCATTCCCTCCTTGTGTCTTTGGGGAGATGATATGATCTTCTGCTTCTGTTAACCAGCAGAAGGTGGGATTAGGCAGTGCATGGGTGGTTATTATTATTACTCCATATATGTGTGTATATAGTCAGGCTTTGCATGCCTAGTGAATGACGAATAGCAACAGGGTGAGAACCATTGTTGTAGTTGTGTGCTAGGCTTAACTGAAGCAGAAGGAGAAAGCTAAAGATCCAAGGTGCACCTCACAGCCAGGGTGCAAACCACCCTTCCCTTGCCTGGAACATTCTTGGTCAAAAAGATACATTTGAGAGAAAAGCAAGGTGCCACATATTGTACCTCGGAATCCTAGGCTGCTGGCATGCCATTCCCTTTACCAACCCAAGTTTTCTTCCAGTCCAGCCTGATCCCGGAGGCAGCTGTCAGCCAGTCAGGGGCTTGTGTGACAGGGGCTGAATGTGCCAGCGGCTGGGGATGGTCTGCTGGATCTAATTGAGGTTTTTTTTTTTTTTTTCTAATTTTTTTCCCTTTTTATTTGGTTTCTCCTCCTCTTCTTCCTCCTTTCTTTGACAAGATCTTACCATACGGTCCAGGCTGGCCTGTAACTGATTATGTCACCCAGGCCAACGTCACACTCATGGCGACCCCTCTGCCTTGGCTGCTCAGATTGCTGAGGTTACAGCACGCATGCACAGCTGGCCAGATCTGAGGTTTTCTAGTACTCCCTGAAAATTCAGAGAAGAGACAAGCTAGAGATCTTGTGTGATGACGGGGGTCACATCCGAGACTGCTCTAGAAGAATGCAGGCTATACGGGTTGGGTATGCTTGGCAGAACCCTTAGACTATGGTCCCTTCCCTCCTCCCTCACCCTGATCTCATTTCTTTTTGGTATTCTTATGCTACAGAGGTTGGAGAGAGGGGAGGAAAAACTCAGCTAGAGCCAATCCTCGCTCTGTGGGAGAATGTGAAGGGCGGGATGTTGTGTCTGTGAATGTACGCGGTGGAAAGGGGAACTAAGTAAACACTGCATAGTGGGGAGCCAGCAGGAATGGGATATGAGCCCCAGAGCTGCCTGTGCCCCGAGGCAGGCCAAGTGAGGGTAATCAGGACTCCTTGGCTTGAGTCTGGAAATCTTGTCACAGCTTTGGTTTGTCTCCTGAAGAATAAAGTGAAAATAAAGCCTGCCCTGCCCAGCTGGTAGTGTCATCCTGAGGACTAGGTGAGAGAGCATCCTTCTTTGCCAAGCCTCCCACAAACACTCACTGTCACCATCATGGAATTGTGGGCGCGGTTGAGATGCCAGTGGGCTCAGAAGAGAAGTGGAGAACCTAGTGGCAAAGATGACGCAGCGTTCAGTCAGCTCTGTGGAGCAGTTCCCGCTTCCATCTCAGCCAGGCATGGGGCAGCTAGGGATACAGCTAGGGATACAGCTAGGGATACAGCTAGGGATACAGCTAGGGATGAGGATGGGTAACAGGGATGCTCACCATTAACTCACTGCTTGGCAGAGTGCATGTTAGAAAGCCAGCCATAGTGTGGACTGCTGCTTATGTGCAGGGGCTGGCTTCCTGGGTTCAGTCCCTAGCACTGTTTGAGCCTCACTTTGAACTTCTGAGATAAGCCATTTGACTCTTGCAGCCTAATTTCTTGGGGAGGGGAAGGGGAGAGAGTGTTATGGGGTAATAGCAACTACTACCGAATCATTCTAACAGTGTTATGAGCAAACATAAATAATGTGTTCACTTAGCACATTGCTTTACACATAAGTCAGGGCTTAAATGTTAATTGATGGTGTAGTGACCTTAGGCAAATACAGTGTAATATCAATGACAGTATTACAGTAGTGTTACTGTGGAATGGCAGTGTAGAATTGATAGGATCATCAGTACCCTGATAGAGTCAGAGACCCTAACTGTCTAACTGTGGATGTGGTTTGCTTCTCAGGCTTCCTGACAGTGTCACTTTTGAAGAAGGGGCCCTGATTGAACCTCTCTCTGTGGGGATCTATGCCTGCCGTCGAGGTTCAGTTTCCCTGGGGAACAAGGTCCTTGTGTGTGGCGCTGGTAAGAAGCAGAGGGCTCATGGCTGTGGATTCACTGGACAGGAATGTGGGGATCCCTCCCTTCCCTCATTCCTTCTCCAAGAGCTGGGTTTGATGCTAGATGCTTTCTGGGAAGGAGAGAGGGTTAGCTAGTCTAGTTCAGTGATCAGCACTGGGCTAAACAAAGGAAATGTCCTAGGGGATGTGTTGGCACGCATCTGCATCTCAGCACCTGGAGGCTGAGGAAGAAGAATTTCTGTGTACCCAGGCCAGTCTGAGCTACCCAGTGAGACCCTATCTCAAAAAGGCCAAAGAAATGAATAAACGTCTCTGGGCATGGTAGCAACAAACATTGGATTTCACAGGGAATATAACTTTATCATTTTAGCAATAAATAAATCTTGCAATAAATTTTGAACCCTTGATATAAGGTAGGGAAATATTTGCAGTAGTAAAGGGAAGAACTTGGAAGTCACACAAGAGAAATGACAGGCTTGCCCCTCTGCAAAGGAAGTAGGTAGGCCCTGGTCACAGGAGGGAGTCAGACACTGACCAGGGCTCTGTTCCCACTCTGTCTTCTTCCATTTCTTGCTTCTGGCTATTTGGAACAAACCCCAGAGGCCTCAGACCAAATAATTCTGGGTTTTTAATTGCTGGTAACCCAGACAACACATGCACACGTATGCACGTACATGCATCCATGTGAATGTACACACACACACACACACACACACACACACACACACACACACACACAGAAGTTCATTCACAGCCCATTATTCATGAGCGTGAGGCAGCCACTGTTAATATTTTTGGTACCGAATCAGTTAGCTTTAGTTCTGTAGTTTTTGTTTCTAAGTGTTTTGCTTTGTTTTTAGCAGTCTAGCTGGGTAATCGATTTGCTTTCAGTTCATGATGCTCCTGCATCAGCTGCCTAGCCAGCACAGAAATTCTCCTTCCCTGGCAAGGCTTCCCATGTGGCTTAAGACTTTTAAAAATAGAGTCTTGCTAATGTAGCTTAGGCTACCCTTGAACTTACAATCTTGCCTCAGCCTCCTGGTGGCTGGGATTACAGAGTTTAGGCCACAGAGGCCTATGCTCCCTTAAGCAAAAAAAGAAAACTCTCTGGGCTCAGCTGGTAAAGGTAACTACCACTAAATCTGATGCTTAACTCAATTCTGGGCACCCACACGAAGAAAGAACCAAGTTCTGCAAATTGTCTTCTGACCGCCACGTGTGCCATGATACATGAACATGCTTGCACATGTGTACACGTATGTAGACACTGTGAATAAATGCAACAAGAAAACCGTGATTCTGTAGATATTTTTAAGTCAATAGCTGTAAAGTTATTGCATAATAATCTCTAAGACATTTTAGTCTCTCAGACATTTTTGGTGTTCCTAGTGTTTTGCTTTCTAGGGGAAATACACAAAGTTGTTTTCATGGGGTGATGTACAAAAACCAAACTCAGAAAGTATTCCTTATTGCCTCGTGTGGAGCTTTGTCTTATGTTAAAACCACAGTGCTATCTAGCAAGCAAATACCAAGGTAGTGGGTGGGTCAACCCAGGGACCCACCTCAAGGAAGAGGAAAATGTGACTCACTCTGGGGAGGGGGTGGTATGTTCTCCTGAAATCCGGGTCAGGGAAACACAACTAGACCTTCTGGAGCCTCGTCTCTGGTGCTTTTCAATTCTCTCCAGCAGTGCCTAAGAGAAAGGAAACTATTTCTAACTCTTTTTTTTTGTTTGTTTTGTTTTTTGAGACAGGGTTTCTCTGTATAGCCCTGGCTGTCCTGGAACTCACTTTGTAGACCAGGCTGGCCTTGAACTCAGAAATCCGCCTGCCTCTGCCTATTTCTAACTCTTAAGAGTGAGGAGTGGACCAGAATTTACTGCTAGGAAAATGTTTTAGCAAGAGAACAATCCTTCATTTGTGCACATCTGTGTTCATGAAGAGCTGTAAAAATCTTAGCGTGTGCCAGGCAATTGCATAGACACTAGCAACACATGCACAAATGCACACGTGCACATGCACAAAATATAGTCTCTGTCTAGGGCTCAGGCAGGGAAAAGTTGCTGCTGTTGTTAACACACACACTTCTCTGTTCTCTGCTTTGTCTAGGGCCAGTTGGGATGGTCACTTTGCTTGTGGCCAAAGCAATGGGAGCTGCTCAAGTTGTGGTGACTGGTAAGATGTGTTTCTTTTCTTTTTTTCTTTTTCTTTCTTTCTTCCTCTTGTTCCTCCTCCTCTTCTTCTTTTGGTTTCTTTGTATAGCCCTGGCTATCCCTTGAACTTGATCTGTAGACCAGGCTGACCTTGAATTAGAGATCGGTCTACCTCTGCCTTCTGAGCACTGGGATTAAAGGCATGGCTACCACATCTGGTGGTAAGAAGGTTTTCTTCTGTTTGAGAGGGAAACAGCTGGCCTCGTTCTCTGCTCTTGCTTAGAAAGGAAATGCCTTACTTCACGTTTCAGAAGACAAGAGTCTAAGATTAAGCCATCTTATTAGTTTGGTCTCTCATGAAGGCCCCATGGTAGATGGCACTATAATGACAGGAGCATGTGTTGAAAACAGGACACCAGACAGATCCAGACCCTGTCACTCTCAGAAGAACAGGTCCCTTTCCTGGGCAGTGGCCCACTGCACAGGTCCCTGCTCTTAAAGGTTTTACTCCCGCAGATCTCCGTGCTGCAGAGCAAACCTCGTGTGAACCTTTAAGGGAGAAACCACAGCATGCGCTGAAGTGCAGGTGTCTAAAAGAGCTTCTGCCCGCTGTCTCCTGGGTTCTAGAACTGAAAAGCCTGCCCAGGACTGACCAACTCAGGGCTCAGAAGTAGTGGCTTTTGTGAAAGGAGAAGGTAGCTGTTGTAGAGAGGAAAATGTGGTCACTCACTCTACCCTCTTAATGCTAAGAGGAGGTCCATGCTTGATCTCTCTGACTGCTCTTAGAAGGCAAAAATGGTGCATGTATGCGTGTGTATGTGTGTGTGCGCAGCTATGTAGGACTGTTGTGTGTATGAGGCTGGGTAGAGGTGTTTGTGTATGTAAATAGTGTCTATTAATGTGTGAACATGTGAAGCACATAGTAGGCAGTGTGTAGGGGTGGGGTGTGTTAAGCTCGGCAGCTTCACCCCTGCACTGAAGATTGCTGCATTAGGACTTTTCCGTCCATCTTCATTTCTTCCTAGTCGGTTACCGCGGTTCTCCATTTGAAATAACTTGTGCTTCCTTTAGACCTATCCGCTTCTCGGTTGACCAAAGCCAAGGAAGTTGGAGCAGACTTTACCATCCAGGTTGGCAAAGAGACCCCTCAGGAAATTGCCAGTAAGGTGGAAAGCCTGCTGGGAAGCAAGCCGGAGGTTACCATTGAGTGCACAGGAGCCGAGTCCTCCGTCCAGACGGGCATCTATGTGAGTGAGCGGAGGGCAGCTCGCCAGTGTGCAGCTTAGGGGTGGAGGTGGTGTAGATAGGAAGGGGTCAGCAGGGGGGATATTCTACCATCAAGCCCCGCCAGGCTGCTGTCCAACCTCCAAGCTGAATCAGCCAACCCCTCTGCACTCCATTTCCCTACCTTTTGCGTGCACTTACGTTGAGTCCTCATTGAGTCCTAATGGGGTTCAAATGTGAAAAGCAGACACCCATGCCCCTTCAGGATGGGGCTGCTGTGAGTGTCGCACAAGTATTTGGGAAGCCGAGTCATCAACAGGATAAACGGAACTGTGCCTTAGTAGTGTGGGAAATGCCTGTATTGTTTTATTGAGGAAAACTAGTCTTTGAGTCACTGATACAAAGCCACAGTTAATAATTCAGTCACAAAGGTGAGATGAATTTTTCAAGGCCGAAGTTGGTAACTGAGGTTCTGTCTTCTAGAAGTAGGAGCAGATAAGCTGCTCGTGCCTGATTTACCCCTCAAGGTCTCACCCCACTAGTAACTTATGGGAAACAGAGGGAGTTGGGGTGGGGGAAGGTGTGGCTGTGACAGAGCAAAGTACAAGGAAAGGAGGAAAAACCGAGCCTTCCCGGATATCAGCCCTCTCTGGCACTGTGAGTGCAATGCCTCTGCGCCTCAGTAAGTCCTGAAATCAGGTTTCCATGGGAAGAGTCCTGGAGGCTGCTTCCAGGTCCTCAGGTTCTAAGTGTCTGGAGTCAGGACCAAGCCCTGGTTGGCCCTACTGCCTAAGCTTTACTCACCGAGGGGAAGGAGCGGAGAAGCAGCTGTGGCTGGGAGGAGCACCTGCTGCTACCTTGAGGACCCCACTGGACCATGAGCTTCCACTTGGCTTCTGAGTCATTGATGCATGGGGCACTTTGCAGCACATGAGGAATTCAGGGAGGCTGACACCTAGCTGTGACACGCCACCTCTAGCTGTATAACTCAAATAACATTGTTGTGTCTCTTTTCTACCAAGATGCTTAGTGTCACAGAGGTAACAGGAAGGATAACATGAACAGGTGTTCTGTCTTCCAAGTTTCTTCTAGAGTCAATAAACCCTCTGCTCCACCTTCATAGACAATGGTCTCCACATGGGACCTCAGGATGATGAGTCTACTCTCAGGTGTACTCTCTCCGTACCTCCTGGGTACCAGGCTTTGTTTTAGACACATTGCCAGTTATGGCAGCAAGGAAGTTGTATGTACCATCTGCAGGTGACTAGCAGGCCAGTGATGCCACACCACAGAGGGGTAGTGAGACTTAATGCATGTGGCTGTCCTTCCTCTTCCACCCTGATACCTGAGGACAGATGTCACCTTCCATAGTTGATACTGCAGGCCAGTTGCCAGGCAACCCGAGGATGGCATAGAGGTGAACGTGATCTGAGGTACTCCCCAGGCATGACTCATGTCCTCCTGATATGGTTATGGAGCCTTCACGCAGAAGGTACGGCCACCCCTCCAATGAGTGCAGCAGGCAGGAGCACCAAATACGGACCTACTACCGCCTTCCTGCCTGGGAGTTGACTGTTGTGGACGTAGATGCCCTTGGTTGGGCATCAACCACACCCACAGTGGGCTGGTAATCTGAGCATTCATTGGCCTGTGGCTAGCATACTGTTGGCCCTTGCTACTTGGAACAGCCAGCAGGCTCTTCCTCATTGTCTAGGAGGGCAATTCCCAAGTGGGGAAACCATTTTCCTGGAAAAGTCAATCTAGAATTTTCTGTGACTCAGCTCATAGCTTTAACCCATCACTGATCCCCAATAGGGACAGTGGTGTTTTTCCTTTGCACATATATTCCTGAGTGGTTTGTAAGGATTTCTGCACTTTAATGAAAACAGAAGACAGCCAAATGTTGAGTGCACATACACACTGTGTTATTCATGAGGAACTATGTTCAGGGTCGTGCTGCTCAGAGTCACCTCTCTCATCTGGGCACCGCAGGCCTCTCCCCATGACATTTCTTCAGCCTCCCTCAGAAGGGCTGGCTGTGCGCACTCCTGTAGCTCTTCTTCTGTAGCCTTCAAAACGGTCTAAGAGCTGCTGCCATGTCTGAGTGGCTTGTCCATTTTCCTGTGGCAGGGACCACAGCATGCGTGGGGCCAGCACTATTCCAGGGCATCCATGGAGGTTTTCTTCCTCCTCCCACATGTTTCAAGGACAGAGTGATTCTCTGGAGTTTAATTTCATGATCTTAGCAGGCACTGGATCACCAGATAAAAATTTAGGGAAGACAAAAATCCATTATGCCCAGTGCCTTTGAGGTGAAAGAGAAAATAGTTCCTGTCAGGCTTCATGGATGAAGCTGTTTTTAAACCATGGATTTCAATAGCCTGTTTGTGTAGTGGTATGAATAAAGCTGTTGGGCCACAGGATTCAGTCGCCTGCTTTGTGTGACGGCTGCAGTTTTCTCCCTACTAATGAGCTCAGAGTAGTTCTCTATTTTCATTTTTATTTTCTTGAGATATGGGGGGGGGGTCTCAATTATATAGCCCTTATTATTGACTTGCCCTCACTCTGTAGCCCACACTGGTCTTGAATTCTGGCAGCCCAGTGCATCAGCCTCCTTGGTGCTGAGTCTGGCACTGAGCCCACCCAATAACTGACTGTTCCTAGAGTCTCTTCTCCATAAGCCACCCTTACATTTCTGGATCTTCAAAAGATGGTTTTTATCTGCTGCTCAGTTGGGTTTGGGTGGTGTGCTGAAGTGTAGTTAGTTTGCCAGTGTAACAGGAACCACTTGTTATACTAGTCTGGGCTGGACCTCCTGTATATCCCAAGTTTTCCTGTCCTTATTCCTTCCTTAGGCCACTCACTCTGGTGGGACCTTGGTGATTGTGGGAATGGGCGCCGAGATGGTCAATTTACCCCTGGTGCACGCAGCCATTCGGGAAGTGGATATCAAAGGCGTGTTTCGATACTGCAACACGTGAGTATGTTTAGGGTGATCGAAGGTGACCATGCCCAAGACAGGTCCCATGTAGCCTCTGAGACCAGGAGTCTGTGCATATTTATTCATGAGGGCCATTCCCTGACCACATAGGGCTGTTAAGAGAGAGCATGTACTTCCTCAGAGGGAGGAACAAACAGGGAGGGGACTTGGATTGTCCACTCATCATCACCCGAGGCCTTCCTCCTCTTCATTTCCTTAAGACTTGTTTTCTCCTCTTTAAAGCGAATAAGGGATATGACTTGGGGGAGAATTGCTCCTCTCCCACCTCACACATGCTCTACTCTGGAGCACAGGTTTCAGTGATGATGCCTCTTGCTCCATGCCCTCAGCAGAGTGCCCTCTTTACATTCCACTCTGCCATGCCAGGTTGCTACCTGGTGCAAACAGGTTATCTTGGATTTGTCCCAGGCTACCTCCCTGATGCTTAATTGTCTTTTTGTATTGGTATCTACAGTCTAACTTAGGTCTTCATGCCAAAGAACTTGTAGGCTTTATATGGCACACGTCTGTCCTGGGATGAGAAGCTGGAAACATGAATGGGGTGACTGAAAATAGTCTCCATACCCTCAGACTGCAGCCCACAAGGCTCCTGTCAGAAGCACTGAATTAGAAATAAATATGGTTGAGCAGTTTCTGAGCTTAGTACTTTGGGGGGGGCTGACTCTTTTCCTGAAGGTTGTTAATGGAATGTTTGTGATCTCTTACAGGTGGCCGATGGCAATTTCCATGCTTGCATCGAAGACGTTGAATGTAAAGCCCTTAGTTACCCACAGATTCCCCCTGGAGAAGGCAGTTGAAGCCTTTGAAACAGCCAAAAAGGGAGTGGGGCTGAAAGTTATGATCAAGTGTGACCCCAATGACCAAAACCCCTAGATGTGAATTGATCTATGCCCTCAGCCCACTCTCTCAGCATCCGAGAGCTAAATGGCTAGAAGGGGAGGCCGTAAATGCAGAACTTTCTTTTGAATGGTAAAAATAATAAACTCATAAGCGGAGAGCCTAAGAGGAGTGGGCATGCCTTAAGGACAGAAGTAGGGACACCTTGAGGGACCTTGTAGCCAGAATGAGATGCTTATACTAAGGAAAGTCTAGCACAGAGAGTCTGGCAGATAGGTCCTGGGAACGCCTTTTCTCTAGTACCTTCCTTGGGTGAGGAGACACGCATGCCTTTGTGTGTTCTACTGTGATTGCCAGAGAGTGGGGCTGACTTATGAAGAAATGGATTCATTAACATGGAAGTGGCCCCAGGGCTGAACTTTTGGTCAGCTGTTCAGAGCACAATGTTTCTCTAGTTAAGTGTCATTTATTTGAGGAGAATAAAAGGAACTTGTCTGGACCCAGACAAGGAACTGATCTGGAAGAATAAGATAAATCCCAGATGAGGTACCCTAGCTTACATTCCCCAGATGTGGAAAGTATAAGGGCACTCGGCTCTGCCCAAAGACTACCTCTGTCTCAGCTACTAAGAATTCTGTCCTTACATTTGCAAAGTGGAGGCCCACCTTCCCAACACTGCTCATTCATGAGCAGGAGCAGTATTGGTTGCTAGGCAACCAGATTTTTTTTTTCCCAACCAAAGATCTTAAATCCTGCCTAGAGGGCCACAGGAGGGCTTGCCCCACTCAGAGGATTAGACTCCTCTCCCAGAGTCACTCACAGGCAATTATTTCCCATTCCACTCAGTTCTGGCTACCAGAAGATGCTCCCCTCTCAGCTGGGTGAGGCTGCTGATATCTGTCGGATGGGTATCACAGCGTAATTTCATCATAGGGCTTTTCTTTATAAGATTTGGGTCCAAATCACACCCTTTGTGATCTTAAGATAATCAAGAAATGCACAGTAACTGATGTAACTTGGGCTGCAGTCTGTAATCCACCTCTTCAGCTATAAGTAGGGGACATGTTAAAAAAAAAAAAAAAAAAAAAAAGACTCTGCTGGAGAAGATCATGGCCCAGACCTGAGCTTTCTCAAACTGCTTCGCATAATAAACTGTTGATGGTGTCCGACTCCGTATGTGGTTTGTGCCTGTTTAAGGAGTAGACTTAAATGGCCACAAGGAAGAATAACAAAGCTTTAAGCAGGGGACATATTTTCCATACTAAACGTAATCTTACAAACTGCTAGAAACAAACATGGCAGAGCATCTTACAGGTGGAGGGAGTAATTCAGGCAAAGCACGGTGCTTTTCTTCCCTGCAAGAGGCAGGCTCAGGAGGTTTTGGTACACATCCCTGCCTACTTGCTCCTCCTCCTCAGCCCTAACTCAGTTACACCAGACTTAGCACTGGCTTTCTCTCAAGACTGTTTCCAGCATGGAGATGCTCAAAGTTCCTCTAGTACAGTGGTTCTCAACCTTTGGGTCATAACCTCTTTGAGGTTAACCCCATTGTATACCCTGCATACCAGATATTTACATTATTACAACAGAAAAATGACAGCTATGAGGTAGCAACAAAACTTATTATTGGGGCTCACCACGTCATGGGGAACTGTACTAAAGGATCGTGGCATAAGGAAGGGTGAGAAGCGCTCCCCTAGCAGGAATGAGAAAGCCCCTCGCCTTGGAAGACTTCTCAGAGATGCCTCAGGCAGGAGAAGACTTCTCTGTTAAACTTCCAAATAAGCATGTGTTTCCTGGTTGTGTTCTCAAGAAAGGAGCCGGGGGGGGGGGGGGGGGGAAAGGAGAACCATGAACAAAGATATGTCACTTTGCCTAAGGTTGTGCTGGGGTGGATCTTCTAAACTGGTCTTGGCATCTCCATTTTCTGACTGAGTTGAGCTTTTTGAGGCCTCTGAAGTCATGAAGAGTGGGTGGGCTGGCCAGGCATAGTTAAGAGATGGCGTGGTAGTATTTGCCTGTAGTTCCAGCACTTAAAGAGCTGAGGTGGGGGAACCATACTTGAGGCCGGCCTAGTGTACATAGTAGGAGTGAGAATGCTTTAGCAACAAAGCCCCAAATAACTCCACAGATTCTTGTATGTTCACGTCTCCTTTAGCTTCCACACCTTGGCCTCCTCCACATCCCAGGACCAAAATGGCTGGGGTAGGCTGTTCAGTGTGCCACCAGCATAGTTAATTATCCCGGAGTTGCCTGACTTTATCCAGGTGCCCTTAGAGGGAGCTGCAGGAAGATGGGAATTCCTTCCCTCCACCTCCCTACAGTACTCAGTGTTGACTGACTTGGTGAATCAGTCCCGGAACCAAGAATATGAATTCCCCTGGAGCTCCCCAGCGTTGTTGGAAGGCCTGGCGGCCTCTGTATACTCTCAGCAGGTAGGGCATACTTTCAGTCAACATGGAGGACCGCGCCCAGTTGACACTGCCAGCACTGGAGTGAAGTAGGTAGGGTTAAGGGTTGAGAGCTGAGAAGAGGACCCTGAAGGTGACAAGGAAGGAGGAGAAAGGCAGCCCTTAGAGCCCCTGAAGAGACTGATATGTTGGTCCCAGCAACTCCATCTTTGGCCACAGCTGAATGTAAAGCTGCTTCTGGACTTTTCTTTCCTGGCTAGCTGGCTCTTTCCAGCCTCTCCTGAGGCCAAGTAGCACAGCCTTTCCTGCTGTTTTGCATAAAGCAGGCTGGTAGTGAAGCCAGAGGTCAAAAGCAGGGAAACATACAGGATGTGTTTGACTGTTTGCCTTTTCCTCAAAACTGTCCCTGCTCATGATGTCAGCCTAAAGCTCAAAGTTCAGAAACCAAGACAGGGAAGCAATGCTCAGACAGCCAGCTAGGACAGAGGCTAGATGGTGAGCCCAGTCAGGTCTACACCCCTGGTGGCAGACAGTTCCCCTCCGTGTGCCAAATTCAAGAGCTAAGAGAAGACTGGTGGGGAAGCTTGCTAAGAACATGGCAGATGGGATGTGCTTTCCAGACAATGGTGGACGCCATGTTGATGTTGCCCAGCCCCCACATCATCTGGGTCCAAAGCCTCTGCACCTCACCCTCAGCTTTAAAAGCTCTAGCTGAGTCAGACACTGGCTCTTCTTTCCTTGGCATCTGATAGTGGGCAAGAGCGTAGTTGGCATTACCAGCATGGGATTTCTTGGTGCATCCTCCAACCTGAGGAGCTGTTTCTTGCATCCACATGGCCTCTGAGAGGCAGTGTATCATAGCAGATTCATTATAGGGGTGACTAGGATGTCCAGATTCCAGGCTAGCCACCAGCCACTATGACACCAAGTCCCCTCCACTTCCAGTCAGGCCCCATTTCCTCCTCTGCTATCTAAAGGGTCATTCTGGACAATCTCCAGGTCTCCTCATGCACTGATACACTGCACCTGGGAAGAAAGACCCCATGGGAACTCTATGTCACGATTAACTGTAAGGGGCCTTCTGACCCCTTCAAGTCCTGTGACTGAACTGAAGGGGTGGCTTGAGGGAGGGAGAGAAGAGGCCCAGGTTGGTGGGGAAGGGGTACCACAGAAATACCTGCTTTGTGGATATCAACTTGTTTTGTGTCTTGGCCTCAGGTTTGCAGTGTGAACCTAAGGGGTCTGCAAAAGCCCAGAGATGAGTGCAGACAGTTTGGGTTCATCACTGCCCTACTGTGGTCTTCCAGTGCTCTACATAAGGCGGAAGGCAGAGGCATAACCTGGAAAGGGTAAGGGTTAATCAATCCACTCTCGTGAGGAGGGGACTGTGGGGAGAAGTGGGCCTTTGGGGAGAGTGGTTCTAGTACATTTTCTTCTTCTTCTTTCTTCTTCTTCTTCTTCTTCTTCTTCTTCTTCTTCTTCTTCTTCTTCTTCTTCTTCTTCTTCTTCTTCTTCTTCTTCTTCTTCTTCTTCCTTCTTCTTCTTCTTCTTCTTCTTCTTCTTCTTCTTCTTCTTCTTCTTCTTCTTCTTCTTCTTCTTCTTCTTCTTCTTCTTCTTCTTCTTCTTCTTCTTCTTCTTTTTTTTGGTTTTTCAAGACAGGGTTTCTCTGTATAGCCCTGGCTGTCCTGGAACTCACTTTGTAGACCAGGCTGGCCTCGAACTCAGAAATCTGCCTGCCTCTGCCTCCCGAGTGCTGGGATTAAAGGCATGCGCCAGGCTCTAGTACTTCTGAGGCATGTTGGAAGTAAACCTCCCACGGGCAGCCCAGGCTTCTGTGGGTGATACTGAAATCTCATGGATTCTGCCTAATGCTAGAGGTTTATGCTTCCTGGACCACAAACTACCAATCCACTGGTCTCTTGCTATCCAGGGCCTCAGCTGTGGGCTTCTTCAGGATGCTGGGAAGGTCACTCTCCGCCTTCTTTGAGACACCATTTGAAGCTCACTGGTTTCCCTAGACTACTAGCCAGCAAATGCCAGGGATCTGCCTAGCTTCATCTCCCTGACTTTGGAGTTTCAGAGCCCCAGTGCTTTATTTGGCTATTTATATGCTAGATATTGAATTCACATCCTTATGTTTATGTGACAAGGATTTTATCAGTTGAGCAATCTCCACAGCCTGGGGAAACGAAGAAAATCTTTGGGGCTCCAGGTTATGAACAATGTGAGAGGTCTTGTGCCTTAGGAAACCTTTGGGGATTGCTGAGGGTAGGGTCATGGGGTCACTGCTGAGGATGGAGTCACTGTTGAGGGTAAGGGTCAATGGGGGTCACTGCTGAGGGTGGGGTCATCAGACCACTGACTAACTCGCTTCAGATCATCTTTGGGAAAATGGAGGCTTGACTCTCCACCATTCAAAACTTGAACATGTCACCATGTCTCCAGGCCTAAGTTTCCACATTGTTAGTAGCAGTCATCTCTCCCAGCTCTGCTAGAGATATGACAATAGCCCCTGAAGGGACCTGTGTGGGATTATAGGGACAGTACCTCAGTCACCGTGGGGCCGTGGACTACCATCAGTGACACTGTACCAGAAGCTTCCCCACGCCCCGTGTCCTCAATGACAAGACAGAGTACTTTACCAAACCTTACTAAGTCACTGGGAAGAAGGGTCATACACGTAAAATGTCCCTTCGCTGTGTTGGCCTATCTTTAGTCGGCATAACTCTGTGCTGTGGACTTAACTGGATTGGGTGTTAAGATGCTGACCTTGGATTATTGGAATCCCCAAACACTTGACAACCTAAGACTTTTAAGGAAATTTCTGAGTAATTCAAATAGAATAGCATGCTGTACTGTATTCTCCTGCTTTGTCAGTGTACTGAGTGCTGTGCTTGTCTGGCTCGACAGTATACACTTCAGGTGCTATTTCTATGAACACCAAAGAGAAACATGTTCCTTGTCATATACCATGTGCTTTGGGACAGGGCTACTGGCCTCAAAGTCATCAAGAGTTATTGATCCTTCTAGATCTGGAAAAACAGCTCAGTGGGTAGAGATGCCTGCCACCAAGCCTTATGACCTGAGCTCAATCCTTAGGAACCACTTGGTGGAGAAAGAGAACATACTCCTTTGGGTTGCTCTCTGCTCTCCATGTATTGGGACACGGACACGGACACACGTGTGCGTGCACTCGCGCACGTACACGAGTACAAAATATAGTAAAAAAAAAAGAGTTACTGATTCTCAGGAACTGAATCAGAAAACTATTATCAGCAAATCAAGAGGTCAACATATGATCTTCGAGGGAGGGAGGGAGAAAAACTCAGATAAGAAGCTGTTAATCCCGGGCAGACTGAAGACAGTGACTCAGCAGGTGCAGGTTAGGGAACAGTCAGACTCTTAGCACAACGCAGAGACCAGTGGGTTCCAGCCAGAGCCTCCCTGGACCCATACCAAGTTGGCTTCCCCGTGCTAAAGTCCCGCATCGTGTACACCAGGACCAGAGGAAGCCGTTGCTCCTACAGTTGCTGCCCTCTTTCTAGAATGTGTCTACAGAGGGAGTGATGCTCTCACGGCATTGCTGGGGAGCTTAGCTGGGAAAGTCTGTCACCCCACTCCTGAATTATCGTGGGCTGAGTCAGAGTTTAAGAAAAGTGACCACGTAGGTGAAAGAAGTGGCTCAGGCAAGAGAAGCCTCACTGGATGTGGAGGCCAGAAAGTATGGAGGAGAGAAATCCAGGGATTTTCTCTTATCCTCTTTCCCTGTTCTGTCCGTCTGCCACTCAAAGGTGGCAGACACCACACCTGACCAGCCTGGGCCCCACAGAGTAATACCTAGGTGGGCACATGCTGGGCGACTGTACTCATTTGACTTTTCGCACTCTCAGGTCCCTTTAAATAGGAAAGTAATACCTACTTCGGGGTTGTCATGGGGTCAGATGAGGTCATTTTGAACTTCTTAGCCTGTCACTATGATGGTGTTTACTGAGTGTCTGCCCGTGTTCTCTCCTTGTCTCACTGAGATTTATCTCCTTGCCTGTGAAAGAAGCAAGGTGAACTAACCCTCAAGACTTGTTTTTCTCCAGCTCTGAGCCTCTGACTTTGCCAAGATGCTTGAAGATATATGAGACCTACACCAAGGTGGTGGGAAAGGCCTGGCTAAAATGACCCAGCATTCTCTGTTCTTCTATGAAAACCATGCTCAGGCAAGAGAGGCCTCACTGAATGTGGAGGCCAGGAAGTGTGGAGGAGAGAAACCCAGGGATTCTCTGTCCTGTCTGTCTACCACTCAAAGAAGCCCCTAGATAGACCCAGGTGGCCTAAGGGGCTGGTCCTCTCTGGACAGGTCATGGCCAAGTCTCATTCTACACTGTGAAGGCATCCCTATAGACTTTCACAGTACCTGGCACACATAGAACACACCCAGCAGACATCTGTAGCCTGATAAGAGAGAGTCCTAACTCTCACTTCTGAGCAGTTCTGCTCTTATCTGTCACCCTGAGTTGACTCCAGAGTGACTGGACTTCCTTAAGGAGACTGGCTAAGTGTCCAGTGATTCTCAGTGATGAGAACTGAAGCTCTAAAACCCAGGAGAGTCAGGTACAGAGACCACTGTCACATAGTAAGAGGCGACCTCACCTGGACTAGAGCCACTAACTCCAGAATCCCATCAAAGACACCATGGTTCAAGGAAGATTGGGGATCTTATTGAGAGGACAGTGGCTAGGCCCACTGATTCCTCTAGCGTCTTTTGTTTTAGGGGAATTGTGGGCACCCCAAACAATACCGGGCCAGAGTAGAGCACACTCTCTTTACCCTTCTGTGTGTGTGTGTGGCGCGGGGGGGGGGGGAGTTCTTTCAAGATAGCAAGCAGTTCTCAAGCTGTGTATCATGAACCCTGGGGGGGGGGGCCGAGAGTCTAGTAACCTTTTCACAGGGGTCACATATCAGCTCTCCTGCATATTGGATATTTACATTGTGATTCGTAACAGTAGCAAAATTGCAGCTATGAAGTAGCAACAAAAATAATTTTATTGCTGGGGGGTCACCAAAATACAAGCAACTATATTAAAGGGTCACACCATTAGGAAATTTGAGAACCACTGAGCTAAGAGATACCTGCAGGGGGCTGTGATGGGCCAGACACTGTCACTGTCATCTAATCGGGTTAGTGCAGTTACCCCATTTTAAAACTGAGAAAATAGGGGCACGGGGATAATTAGGCCAAGTACAGTGGTCCGTGCCTGTAAATCCCAGACTGTGGCAGGTAACGGCAGGAGAATCATGAATTTGAACCTGATTTCTTCAGTGTAAGGATGGAACCAGGGCTTTCTTGAAAGCTAGGCAAACACACTACCCTAGAACACACTGACTTTTGACTGACCTTTCGTCTTTAAACCTGTTTCTACTGGGAGGATGCCGCAGGCTGTCTGCAAGTTCTCCTGAGGACTTGTTTTCTTTGTCCTTTTACATTTGCTTAGAGAAAAACATCACCTTAGTTTACAGTTCATTAGAGCTGCTTTAGGTTTGGTTGTTTCGAGATTGGGACTTACTGTAGAGCCCCAGGCTGGCCTAAAACTCTCAATCCTCCTGCTTCAGTTTCCTGAGGACTGGAATGTATCTCTACTTCTGGTTTTTAACTACAAGAAAGCTTAGTGGGGGCTGGAGAGATGGTTTAGTGGCTTAAAGCACTGGCTGCTCTTGCAGTGGACCTGGGTTCTATTCCCAGCAACCACGTGATGCTTCACAACTACTCACAACTCCAGGCCCATGGAATCCACAGCCTGTATACCAGGCACACACACAGTACACAGTTCACACAGGCAAAATGCACATATACATATTTGTAGTATGTATGTATGTATGTATGTATGTATGTATGTATGTATGTATGTAACAATACTTTTAAAGACTTGACAGAAGTAAAAACAAAAATTCTACAATTACCAATTTCTCTTTTTGTCTTGAAATGCACTAAACCCAGGGCCTCTTGTGTGCTAGGCAAACATTCTACAGATGAGGTATAACTCAACCAACCACTCTTAATGCCTATTAGCAATTATGCTTTCTTTCTAATCTTGTTATAGAGACATATGGATTTAACATTCCATCACCAGCCGTGCTCCTATTGAACCTCTCTTCAATATTTCAACTCTGATTGAAATGCTATTGAGCCTCTCTGCTCCCTCCCCAGGGTTTCTCTCGGTGTCAGATAGGTAGGAAAAGGCTATGGAGGACAGTATGTTTGCTGAGCCTTACAAGTGGTATGTCATCTCTCATCTGGGAGTGGAGGCTCCAAGCAGCAATGGAGCCCAAGTAAAGAAAATTAGCAAGCAGGAGTTGAGCTGCAAGGTGGTGTTCCCAGAGGCCATTTTCTCTACCACAGTGAAGTTATCGGTTCTCCGTGACAGTCTCGGCCAGGCCATTCCGTCCCTGTCCCCTGTTGTTCTCTTCCATTAGCTGCTAGGGAGACCAGGCTTGTCTTCATGTTGCCCCCCCCCCCCCGTCTGTTTAGATCTGTCTATGAAAAGTTTCTATGAAAAGTTTCTTGCTGTTGCTAACTATTTACTTCCCTTAGTTGTGAAATTTTAACTAAGCTAGAAAATAAAATGTCCTTACTTCACCTTGATCCTCATTTCCCAAGATGTTTCCATTCTTGTTTTTTAAAATGTTTATGTGCATGGATGTTTTGCTTGCATGAGTATCCATGCACCACTTATGTGCTTGGTGCCCGTCGAGCCCAGAAAAGTATATCAGATACCTTGAAACTGGAGTGACAGACAGCTGTGAGTCACAGTACAGGTGCTGGGAATCAAGTCTGGGTCCTCTAGAAGAGCAGCAGCCAGTGCTCCTAACCTCTGAGCCATCTCTCCAGCTCCTGATTCACAGAAGTTTCCTTTGTTTTATTAACAGTCTGAAGTATATCTCTATGGCTGTACTCCAAGCATTACACAACCACTATACCACACACACACACACACACACACACACACACACACACACACACACACACACACACACATATACACATACATACACACACACACACACACATGATGATGATAGTTTTTAAGAGGAAAGATTAAAATGAATTGAGAAGGAAGGAACAGTCAGATGAACCCTGAGGAATTTCAGGTCAGTTGATTTGCCAGCATTATCCTGAGAGCAGAGGAAAGCATTTCCTACGTGTCCCTGAGGGAGCATGTGGGATACTGATAATATTCTCATTGTTAATATTCTCAGGCATAGGAGTCAATTTCTAAGAATCCTAAAGAAAGATTTGCACTTAAATAAAAAGATCCACATGCAAGGAAATTCACTGATTCTACACTATCAAAATATGGAGGAAATCCAAACACCTAGCACCAGGAGACTTACATAGAGACACAATGGTACACAGTATGTGCACACAACGAACAGGGCATGCAGTGGGCGTTCTTAATTGCACTCATTCAGTGAATGTGCTAAGAATGCATGATCATTAAAGAGAATGAATATTGCCTATATGCACTTAAACAGAAATATATAGAGCCAAGATATAGCCACATTAAAAATTACATCTATGTATAGTATAGTGTATGTATGTATATATGTGTGCATACAGCTATGGATATACACTCTGTGTATGTGTATATGTGTGCATGTATGTGTATGTTTGTATATGTGCATATGTGAGTGTATGTATGTGTACATGTGAGTGTATGTGTGTCTCTGTGTGTTGTCTGTCTGTATGTGTGTATATGAGTAGTGTAGTGTGTGTATATATGTGTAGTATAGTGTGTGTGTGTGTATGTGTGTATTTGTATGCTAGTTCCACACCAGGCATGTGAAGGTCAGAGGAAACTTCTGAAAGTCAGAAGTTTTTTCCACTTGGAGTCAGAGTCTTTTGTTTTTGCTCTGCTGCACGCTGCTTGTGTCAAGCTCCCTTCAGGGTTCCTCCTAGTTTCTGTCTTGCCCTAGGTGTGCTGGGATCTCACACACACCAGGAAGGCAGCACCAGACTTTTTATGTACATTGCAGGGTTGAACTTGAACTGCCAAGCTTGCTTAGCAAGCTCATTTACTAACTGAGCCATAGTGCCAGCCCAGCTTTCCTTTTTGGTTGTGAAGCACTGATTTTTAAAATTTCATTTGGAGTGGGTAGTGGTGGTGCACGCCTTTAATCCCAGCACTTGGGAGACAGAAGCAGACAGATCTCTGTGAGTTTAAGGCCAGCCTGATCTACAGATTGAGTCCCAGAACAGCCAGGGAGGGCTAACTAACTAACTAACTAACTAACTAACAAATGAATGAGCAAATAAAATTTAAAAATTCATTTGGAGGCAGTGTAAACATGATTACTCCTTTCGTATAGTTTCATCTATTAATATTCGCCTAGATTTTTGAATTTTTTCCATGATAAAATTCTTACTGCAGGGATTAGTAGACAGGAAGGCTGGAACATTTTAGGGTCTTGTAGATGTTTTGAACGACTTACTGAGTATGGGAGGTTGCCTAATGACGTATATGGGTGTATACTATTCCACTTGATTAAACAGTTTGCTTAACTTCTTGCTGTTGGATTTCTCACCTTCCACCTTTGCCTTCTAGATCTCCCCAGGGGATTAGCTAACAGAGAAGCTGGCCATGGCCTTAGAGGGGCTCTTTGTTACCTTTCTCTTTCACCAGAAGATAACATCCCAGTTCCCCAGAAACCTCAGTCCTACCAGCCTTCTGCCCATCCAGGGGCCTCTTTAGCTCCATCTCCCTCTTTAGCTCCATACTCCCTTTCTGAAACTATCCTAAACCCTGTGGGAGGCAAAGTGAGGGCTGGGAATGTCTTGGGTTTGGAATCTAGTATGTGTGCACAGCAGTTGTTCAATAAATGCTTTCAGAAAACTTGGAAAGCAAATAACAAAAATGCCACCCCCTTCTCTTTTTATGCCTTTAGCAGCAGGGGGTAGAAAGGACAAAAGCCCTGGGGTATCAGGCCTGGTTTCAAACTCTGATTCTGCCTGATACTAGCTGGATGCCCATGGATAGCCGACACTCTGAGCCTCATTTGGCCCCTTGATTAAAGGGGGATAGCAATGCCTCTTACAGTGCACTATTGTGAGGGGCAGAGGAGGCAAATCGTGTTACTAAGATATAGAATTAACACTCCATAAACCTCTCTCATTTAACCTTAGCTAGGAGGCTGAGGAAGGTGTTTTCCAGAGACAGGTTTCTGTTCATTTGAGACGACGAGTGGCGAGAACTGAAGTGCTAGGTTTGAGAGGCCCTCAGCTTATTTCCCTCTGTCTTGTTTGCCTTATTTTGACATGTTATTTATTTTATTATATGTGTGGTAGGAACTGCATGCTACAGTGTGCACATGTAAGTCACAGGTAACTTTGTAGAGTTTTCTCTCCTTCTGCCATGTAGGTTTTGGGGATTGAACTCAGGTAATCAGACTTGCTGGCAGGCACCTTTATGTACTGAGCTGTCTCTCCAGCCCACCTCTCTCTCTTTCTTTCTTTCTTTCTTTCTTTCTTTCTTTCTTTCTTTCTTTCTTTCTTTCTTTCTTTCTTTCTTTCTTTCTTTCTTTCCTTCCTTCCTTCCTTCCTTAATTCCTTCCTCCCTCCCCTTTCCTTCCTCCCCCTCCCTTCCCCTCCCCCACCTCTCTCTCCCTCCCCTCCTCCTCCCCCTCCCCCTTCCCCTCCCTCTCCCTCTCCCCCTCTTTCTTTCCTTTCTTTTTCCTTGAGGAGAAATTTGAAGCTCAGAGAACTCAGGTGACCTCCTTAGGTCACAAATTAATTCTCTTAGTAGAAGCAGAGATGAAGCCTGGGCTGCCGACTGCAGCAGAGAGCATCAGTTGGGAAGCCTTTCTAGAAGCCCAGAGTTGGCGTCTTACTCTCGGAGGGGAGGAGAGAGCACTTTCGTGATGTAGTTTACCAGAGTTCACTATCTAGGGATTCCTGATAAGTCAGCTGGAAAAAATTCCCATCCCCTTATAATGGCATCCTGTGACCAGGACAGAGAGACAGAAAACTCACTATGTCACTTTCATTTCAGGCCAGACCAAGGGTGGAGTGACTTCCCAATAAATGGGTGGAGGGAAGTCTTCAGAGGGCAAGGGAGGTCTCCCTGGAATTGCTCCAGATCCTGGTAGATCACAGAGAGTAAGGACTCTGGAAGATGGGAAAGGAGGATCAGATAGGAAACAGCTCTGTCTGTGAGCCAGCCATTTAACACACCCAGCCCCACTCCCTATTCCCTGGAATACAGAACTCTGCTTTCAGACCCTTGGCCTCAATTACTAATAATTACAGCAACTGAAACCTTACTTGACATGTGGCATGAGTAAAGTCTTCATTTTGAGAGGCTAACATGAGAGCTAAGGGCATAGTTGCTCCCTAAACCTGCTGGGTTCAAACCACGTCCATAACTCTGAGCTTGTTTAAACTTTTCTGTGTTTCCACTTCTGTAGCTCAAAATGGGAATAATGATAGTAAACTATTTTGTAACTCATTCTAAGGACTCAGTGAGCTCTGGACACACAGCAAGAGCTGTCTGCATGGGTTGTTAAAATTATATTATCTTCATAAGGCCTTTCTCATTCATCTTAGCTAAAGGCGCCCTCCCTCCAGTCTCTCACTATTATTTTATCGTCTTTAAAGCCTTTATAAGCTGAAATCTTCTCCTCTTAAATTGCTTACTGTTCGTTTTTACTTCCATGTATATGCCCTTGGAGCTGGGCCTGTGCCTGAGACATATAACTGAGATGTATAACAGGGCCAGCAGCTACGGAGTAAGTTGGATTGTTTCATTGGATCTTGCTAAGTCTTCTGGAGAAAATAAATACTCAAGACACTACCATTCTGTGGAAGAGCAAGCAGAGACACCAATTGTTCCCTTTAGTTACTCAAAATCGCCTAGATAGAACTTAAACCCAATTTGTCTCAAGAGCTGTTCATTCTAAGAACTAGCTGGACTGAATCCTGGCACCAAGAGCTGGGAAGGATGGTACTTCTCAACTTTTTCTTCTTTCAGTTGGACTTAAAGGTTGGAGAAAGAGGCGATTGTTCAGACTTTCTTCCTTTAAGTAGAGAATTCAGTCCCAGAACCTCCTAGAACCTCCCAGAACCCCCTGTCTTTATCAAACACCTTCCCACTTGGCCCCAAAGCATTTCCCTCCCAACTCACCCTAATCCTTACCTTCTATGTCCTTGGTCCCTTCACCCTCCATCCTACCTGATGTTTCTTCTTTATCTCTCAGGCTCATTCTCCTTCCTATTTGTGTGTACTGTCCGGGAGGGAAGTGGCAGGGGCGTTGGGATGGGGTTGGTGACAGGGATAGAGATCAACACTGGGAATCCAGAGCAGAAGCAGACTGCTTTCTTGTGTACTGTTAATATAAGAATTTCCTCTGTCTCATCTTCCAATCTTCTTTCTCTGGGACATTTTTGCAGTGTCCCTTGTTTACAGAGTATAACTTATGATATTAGTGACTTCATTTTCTCTACCCAAGAGTGCACTAACTGATAGCTGCCCGATGCCACCCTCTAGCCACTGCCCAAGAAGAGTCTATCAAAAGGCCCCAGACAGGATGAAGCCATTTAGCGTCCAGCTAAAGACATTGTATTCATCTCATTAAGTCCTTGACTTTTAACTCAGTCATTCTGGGTTTCTGAAAATCTGTCCAAGATTAGACAGAATAGCCAAGTCACATGTCTGTCTGTCTACGGCCAGCATCTAGAGCCTGACTGTGGCATCAGGATTAGGCTGGGCAGGCTGGGTGCTACTCAGGATGGTCATGATCATCTCAGAATGTCTCTCTGTCCAGCTGGACACGCACCTAGCATTGCCTTGGAGCCAGAGCAACAAGTAGCTGGATAAGCATGTTTAAGATCACAGACTTCGTGAGACTGTTGCTTCTCCGGCAGAGAAGGAAGGGACAGAATATTACAGATAACTCTGATGGCCATGTTAATGGCACTTGGCAATCCAGTGAGGATCAGTGGGTTAGGATAAGATAGAAAAATATTTTTGAAAGAACAAGCAGGGAAATGCTGATGGGTCAGACCTGAGAATAAAGCTAAGGTGACATCTAAGAGGCTGGATGGACTTCAGGACTGGGGACTGTATGACTTGGTGAATACCAGGAGGGTTAGAGGCCAGGGCACACATAATACTGTTCTTAAATATGTTGACTGTTATTTATTTTTTAAAAAAGATACATTTAGTGAAGCTTAAAAATTAAACAGATTAAAACTTAACACGCTATAATGTAAAACATTGTGTGTGTGTGTGTTCTTCTCATCTATATAATTTGTCTGGGACACGCTGCTATCTCACCTCCCAATTTCTTCACAGGCAGCTGAATAAATATAGAAATAGGTTCAAAGACCTTGGGAGCACTCCCTTGTAGTCTTTACAGATAAAATTGGTGCCAGAGTCCCAGGTCTCTTGGGCTCTGGCCTGTTTGTCCAGTTTCGTCAGAGATGGTTTCACTATAGATATTTGGTTTCTGAATAAACCCACCAGGGAAAAGATCATGGCTCAGGTATGTTAGGTTTTCCTGAAACTCTCCTTGCTACAAATTCTACCAGCTGTAGAGTATCATGGCCCAGCAATTCAGCCCCTAGATAAATGCCATACCGAGAGAGAAATGGGTACATTGTATCCAGTAAGAGATAGACATATGATGTTTATAGCAACTTTATTTACAATCAGCCAAACCCAGAAACAAGCCAACTGTCTACCAGCAGAGTGACTAAACAAATAGATACATCTCTTTAATGAAATGCTACTCAGCAATAAAAAGGAACAAATGTCCAACATGCACAATGACACGGATGAATCACAAAAGCATCAGGGGATGAGAAAGGGGCCAAGATCAAAAGTGCATTCCATATGACCCAAAGTACAGTGACAGAAGCCATGCTAGTGGTTGCTTTTACATGAGGGAGATTCACCGGCGAAGCTTCCGGGGTGACTGGAATGTTGGAATGTTTTCTATCTTGACCAGGACGGCAGCTACTATAAGATTTATACACTTTATGCAAATACACCTCAACTGTACATATGTTACAGCTCAGCTTTTTAGGAAAATCCCAGGGAAAGAAGGAAAAGGGTTTTTGCGGGTAGAGGTAACATCTGTGTACTGCGGTTGGGTGGCAGCTGATTCCCCTAGGGTAAGAGGCTTCCAGCGCCCGAACTGCACAAACCAGGAAAGCTGTTTTGCTTCCTCTGGGGAAAGGGAGCTGAGGGGTTTGGGGTGTGTGGTAGAGATACCATTACTGCCTTGACCCTGGAGCCCAGGGAATGGCTTCATGCTCACAGGAGGATTCACTGAAGGGTCAAGACAGCAGACACTACTGGATGACATTAGGAACTCTGGACATTTGTTCTCTGGCAGCCTTATGGTTTGTGGTCCTCTCAGAGCAGGAAGGTGTGGGGCAGAAGCTGGGGGGTAGTGGGGTGGGGAAAGACCCAGAGCCTGAGTTGAGGCAGGAGGGCTGTGCGGGCTATGTGCAGTGTGTGGTTTCTGAGACAAACTCAGAGAAGATTGTCATGCTTTTCTTAATTCCCCCAACAAAAGTCCATAGCAATATAGTAATTTTGTGAAGGCAAAACAGAAACAGAGACCCATCAGACGTGATCCCCAGTGTTCTGTTCCCATCCACAGTTGTCAGAAATAGGGGCTTTCCTCTCCTTGCTATACATCGCAAAGCTTACTGTGACATGAGCTAAGTATTGGAGTGGCCTTGTCTACCTGCCCAGAACATAGGCGCTGTTAGGAGTGGGGCTCCAGTTCCCTGGCTACGGTCTCAAGTGACAGTAACAATAAATAAGGAGAACAGCAGACAGGACAGGGACCAAGGAGAGCAGGTTCAGAAGTTCTCATAATGATGCACAAAGTGGGCCCGGTCCTGCCTGTTGATGAGCTGGCAGGCCTTCTCCACATTCTTGGTCATCCCTGGAGGACCACAGCTGAAGACTCCAATCTTACGTACCTGTCCATGGAGAGATATGTGTACTGAGATGCCCACAACCCAGGAAGATCAGCTTCTGCAGCCTGACCACAATAATCAGACCAAAATAAGACAATTAAATATGGTCCTAGGGTGGGAGGGGATGGACCCACCTGTGGATGGACTTCCTGTAGAGAGTTGAAGAAGAGCTCAAAGGGAGGGCGACCAAAGTGGGTGATGGAACGCAGGCCCGTGAACAAACTCCTGTTCAGCGCCTTCTGGAAGTGCCTCTCACAGATGTACTGGAGAACAAAATCAGGGAGGAAGGCCATTGCTAGGAACAACCCTTGGCCCTGGGAGTGGCTCTCCTGCCATGGCTGGCTTGCCCTGACCTACCAGCATGGTGGTCCTGAGGTCGAACTTCTCAGCCAGCTGAGTAATGTAGATGTGCACAGACACCAGGTCCTGGCAGTCATTCTCCTCCACCTCCCGGATGATGTCAGCCAGCCACTCAAACTGCCTCTGAGTCCTTGTCACCCAGATGAAGTAGATCTGAGGACACACACTGGGGCTCAGGGCCAGCTCAGGTCTGGCTCCCCTCCCTACATTCTGAGATGCTAGGAAGCCTCAGATATCCTGTTGAGAGCGATGTTCTGGTCTTAGCCTCCAATGGACAAAGGCCAGCAGAGATTCTTATGGCCACTCTCCTATCCACACGCAGGATTTGATATTTGAACTGCTGTGTGTCATGGTCCCCACAGACCCTACGGTTGGAAGCTAGGAGTGCACTGTTGTGGTGGCAGGGATCCATAGGGCCACACATTTCCCACACAGAGTGGAGAAAGGATGCTCACCTTCTTACAGAGCATCTGGCTGCCCATGGACGATTTGAAGACCAGGTCTTTGAGGATGGAGGCAAAGGGGGTGACTCCAATGCCCCCTCCTACCAGCACTGACACCTCAAACTTATGCCACTCCTGATGGCCCTCTCCAAATGGTCCATCGAGGTACAGCTGACAGGAGAAGGAGAAGTGAGATGAGCCAGGCCCTGCCCCAACTCTGAGGCCAGAAATGGGTAAGAGTAACAGAGGAAGGGGCCAGCGCACCTCAGTACTCTTTCAGACTAGCTTTGTCATGAAAGATACTGGGGCATCTAGTGTCAGGGTACAGGGAGCAGGGACAAGCCCAAGGGTGGGTACCTTTGGGTATCTGGCACAGGTGCCACCCACTGGGGGTGAGTAGATCTCTCTGAGGCGAGTAGTCCAAGGTCCCACAGCCCTGATGTGCAGGCTGAGTGTGTCCTCATGGGGTGCAGAGGTCAGCGTGAAGGGGTGATACTCATTGGTACCCAGATCCAGGCACGCGATTCGCACCCACTGCCCTGATTTGTACTCAAATGTCTTGGGTCTCTGGAACTGCAAGTAGGTCACCCCTAGAGGTCAGAGTGGGAGAAGAGCCTAGATCAGAAACTGTCCTTGAAGACTGAGAGGTGTCTGTTCTTTCTACACTGCTGAGGCCCAGAGGGTCTCACACAGTCACATGGTCTAGACAGGTGGTGTGCTGGGGCTGAGAGTAGTTAGTTGAGGCTCCTCTGTTTCCTGGGTAACATAAGAGTTGGGCACCTCTGCCCCAATCTCTCTCACTTCATCCTGCAGAGGGTGCAGGCTCATAGCACTGCCGAAATAACAGCCTACAGGGTGAAGGACTCTTCAGATACCCAGATGCTTATCAAAGGGAACTTTCACAAATATCTGCATGCCTTACAAGCAACATATCTTACCAAATCTTAGATAGTGTTTATTGCCTGTCCACAGCTGGGCCTCAGGTTTACTTATATTTGTTGAAAAAGGAGGTTAACAAGTTTTGGAGAGTATGAAAGGCTACTTTACCTTTATCCTCACGTAATCTTAACTGAAACAAAACGGATATGAAATTGAGTTCTCTGCAATGTTAAGCCTAGAGGTTGGACGACATTATGATACCTAAATCACCTCCCGCCACCCTCTGTAGTGATATAATCCTCCACCACGGCCAATTCAGACACAACAGCAGTCTGGCTGTCAGGGCTCTTTGCCTCTCTCTGAACCAGGCTGCACTCTGGCACCTTCCTCCCCCTGGAACGTTGTTTTCACCTGTTCTTTCCCAGCATCGCTTCTCACTGTCTGCGGGTCTTTTTCTTTATTTTTAATTACGTATATATATGTTTATGTGTGTGTAGGTGTATGCACACGTGAGTGCAGGTGCCTATGAAGGACAGAAGAGGGCACTGTATTCCCTGACATGGCTGCTGGGAACTGACCTCAGGTCCTTTGAAAGAGCAGAAGGTGCTCTTAACTGCTCAGTTACCTCCCTAGCCAACTTGTCTGCAAGTCTCACCAGGAACTAAGCATAGCCCTTCTTGGGGTGTCATTTCTATCCGAAAATCTTCAGGGTTCAGGGTTTCTCCAGAGACTGTCAGAGGTAGGGGTTAGGGAACCCGACAAGCCCCCACCGTGTCTGAAGAGCAGACTAGTTCTCATGCCTGGGTCAGATCAGGCTTGTACCTGAAGGCAGCAGCTCCGCCTTCACCACACTGATCTCCACCTTCTTCCGGCTCAGGCTCACTAGCTTGTCCCCTCCATAGATAATTGCTGGGACCAGGAAGTAGATGTGGAAGCTGGGTAATTGGATGAGGGCATAGCTGCCATGGATGATGATCTGGAAACAGGGCCAGTTAGTATAGCTCCGCCCACCAGGTCCCGAGTGGCTCCTACTTGTCAGGCATGGCCTACCCAGGTACTGGCTCTGATGGGCCAGCATAGACACCAGGGTGGGGTCACAGAGGTCAGGATCACAGTCCTTGGGCCTAATTCTCCATCTTCCCTACTTTACCGTCCCTTTCCATCCCAAGTGTCCCCTCCAAGGTTCACCCCTGCCCAGGGAAGGTACTCACCAGGACATAAAGCACAACATAGAGGTGGTGGGTCAGCCAGAAGCCCCGGAAACTGTGGCGGCGGAAGTGGTGGGAGGCGAAGACGTACATGATGGCCAGGACCAGGAGCAGGAGGACTCCTGTCATACCTGGGGGTGGGAGGACAGGGTCAGTGGCTATCCTCGGAACCTCATTCTGAGCTGAAAATACAACAGGACATCTCCCCACACCGTTCTCCCTGACTCCCACTCTATTCCTTCAGGGCTTCAGAATAGCATATCTGTAGGGGCTGGAGCCAGGATTGGCCTGTCAAAAAGGGACCTATGGCTATTATAGACCAATGTGTATTCAGGAAGAGGAGAAAAAGGAGGAGATACACAGTTGTGGTGCTCAGATCCCACACCCAGCTCCATTTCCTACCTGGAACTGTCTCAAAGAACCACCAGTAGTACTTTGGGGGAAACTTGGACCTGGAGGGTAAAGGCACAGTGAGCCTCTGGCTGAGGCAGAAGGGGGTTTGTCACTCCCACACCACAGCCTGATGCTGCCCCCAACTCCTGAGGTCACTAGGACTCCACTAAGATGGCTACAGGATCCTTCCAAGGAACCTGGTGTCCACTGCCATGGTTCTACCCCTCCTCCACGGCAGCTTTTCCTGCTATTCTATCTTACATTCTCCTCCTGCAGTTGGCCTTTGCTTGCCTCCTGGAGTACTTGGTCCATTACTTTGTGAGATTAGTGAGGGCAGGGACTTGCGTTCTGTGCACAGCAACATCAAGCGAATAGCAAAAGTGTTAAACAACTGCAGCTATCTGAAATAGCCCTGCTCTCTGGCACTCGACTAAAACACCCAGTACACAGTGTATAAATATTTGTCCAATGAGTGAATATTGAACTGAGATGATAAACTACGTGTCAAATGGGAAAGAGGCTCTGATGTCAGCTTCTAAGGTCCTTTCCTGGCTAGTCACGGACAGCTTCCTCTCTGAAGGAGAATCAGTCACCTTACAGCTTCTCCATGAGGGACAGAGCGTTGTGCCTTCGCGCACCGAGAAGCTGTGCTTCTGTGGCCATCTATTTCTTTCCTGTTACAACCTTAGGCCCACCCAGAGGACCCTAGGGGTGCCTTTCCCCCCGAACTGACCCGTCATTCACAAAGACGTTAGGGAAGACGCAGGCCATCAGGCTGAGGGGACTGACTGAGAAAATGTACACATTGACTGCATGTCCAGCACTGTGCAGAACTGAAAGAGACAGCATGTCAGAGAGATTAACCTGGACCAACACCACTCCCAGCTCCCAACCCAGAAGCCACATACCAGCTAGGACAACTGCAGCCATAGCAATCCAGCGATGGAAGTCCACAGCGGCATCAAAGGGGATGTAGCGGTTGAGGAAGGTCTCCCGCAAGAAGGTGATGAGGTTGCGGCACATGGTGAGCAGGATGTAGGAGAACATGAAGGAGATGCTGGCCGCCGTGCCCCGGGACAGGATGATGCCCACATAGGTGGTTTCTTCGATGTCCGTGGGTGGTGAGGCAAAGCCATAGTCTGGAGCCAGAGTTGAGGCAGCTCAGCATTGCATACAGGACAGGACCCTGAGCCTGAGTCAGAATGCCCAGGCTCTGTTGTCCAGACCCCGAGGACTAGGAAGGGCAGCCAGAGGACTCTGCACTCCCCACTAAGGTATATGGCATGCTCCCTGCCCACTGCCCACAACCTGGCATTCTTACAGTAGGCACGGTCTGCAAACAGGCCTATGCAGATGGCTGAGAAGATTGTAACACACACAATGTGGCGCCGGTAGTTTTCCACAAATCGCTTGTACTGCTTGAACTTCTGGGCCAGGAAGCCACTCTGTTTTTTCTCCTGCAGTGCCTCCGTGTACAGCCGGGGAGAGGGCCCCATTACCCTGCAGTAGTGATAGACAGGGCACTGGTGAGAAAGGGGTTCCTTGGCCTTCCCTCAGTACTACCCATAATTGAAGATCTAGCAACCACGAAGGATGTGTCATAACAGTGGAAAGCAGGCAAGCAGCCCCTGCTCCCACGACCCTTACCCCAGTTCTTACTTGTTCCAGACATCTTCCTTTCTCTCTCCACACCTAGTCTACCTTCTCTTCTCTTTCTGTCTCTGTCTCTCTCGTTATGCACCCCCATCCTTTGATCTCTACACTGGCCTACTTCTATACCCAAGGCAGCAGAAGCCAGGAGGCCTCTTATGGCCATTGTGGTGGAGCTATGAGCTAGGCATCTTGCCAGAAGATGCGTTTAGAGACTGAGTGAAGAGTGGGTCACTGGAAGCTCCAACCCTCTAGTGGGCAGCCCCGAGGGAAGCTCAAGGAGCCACTTTCTCAGAGTGTCCTGTCTCTCCTGCTAAGGGCCATGGGCCCCTCCTTTATGGTGCACTCTACAGGAGAAGAGGCAGCAGGTTTCCTGACCCAGGAGCTACAGCAGTCCAGGTGTTTCCTGGAGAGCTACTAGTGCCACATCATGTGTGTCGAATGGAAGGAGACTTGAGGTGGTGCGTCAGGGCTCAGAGATCCTGAGACTTCTCTCCAAGAATCCTGAGAATTCAGGAATCTAGGAGATACTCACTTTTTGCCAAACCTCTTCTTTAGGCCAGTACTTCCCAGTTCTGGGGTTTCCATGTCAGAGAGTGCCGTTTCTGGGGGGCAGGAACTGGAAAAAATGAGACAAATCAAAGTCCTGGAACCTGTTTTCTTTTGACTGTTGCAGCCAGGAGAAGAACTGCCATATCAAAGTTGGGGTGGAGTCCAGGAAAGGTCCCCAAGAGCAGGAAAGGACAGAGCAGGATGAGCAGCTACAATCCGCTCGTCTGTGCTTAGGGCACCTCAGGCCTGGAGTGGTAGGGAGAGAGCCAAAGCTCTTGAACAACATAGGCTGTATGTAGGAAGCAGCTGGAGTTTGGGCTGACACTGACTTTGCCAAGGCAAACATCTGCTCAGTGGCTGTCAGCTAGCTCGGCTTCCTTCCTTTGTTTCCCTCAATGGATCTCGCCAAGGACACCACCCAGTCCCTCCCTCCCCACACACCTGTTCCCAGGAGTCCGGTTGATGAACGAGACTCGACAGGCACTGCTTTGTTTAAAGATGTCCTTGGTGCCTAGAAAAGAGAACAAGAGCTCAGCTTGGCTTCTCTGGAAGGGCAGAGGGTGGGATGGGAGACTGTTCTCCTCCTGGGCCCTGGAAAGGCTGCTCAGCATTCGATAGTGACTTAGTCATGTCCAGATCTGGGGCTTCAGCCCCATTTCCCTCCCTATACCCAGGGCAGTCAGTGTGCACAAAGAAGAAAGAGGCTACCATGTGGAAGATAGAACTCTACATGTCCTTTGAGAAAAAGAAAACAAGGTCCCCTGCTCTGGCCAGATACATCCCAAGCCAATGCCCATGGCTCGCCCCTTGGCTTAGTGAACAACTCTGCACAATGTACAACTCGTCTCTGAATATCCATGCTGAGCTCCGTACTAACCACCAAGGACTCGGAGGAAAGAAAAGAAGACCTGTGTTATGTCTACCAGAAACTCTGTTTGGAAGACTCCTCGCCTTCCACACTCACACACCTCCAGCTCCACCTTTGACACAGAGCTGTGTGAATCGGAGATCACTGTCGTGGTCCCGCAGCATGAAGTGGAAGTCCTCCCAGGTCAGCTCCTCCTTGTCCTGGAACCCAGACTCCCGGAACATAGACTCAACCACCTCAGCCAGCTGGGCCTTGGACAGGCAGTTGTTGGAGATCTCAATGAAGGACCTAGAGGAGTAGAGAAATGGTAGCTATCATCCAGCAAGGTCAGGCTTGGGCAGGTCTCCAGATTACCTAATGTGGTCACCATCAGCCTGGGAAATGGCACTGGGCAATGTCATCCAGCCTAAAGCTGACACTAAGGCTGGCAAGGTGATGGCCGCAGGCTCAAAGGATCTTGACAGCTTAGAAAAGCAGTGTGTCTCCCCCTCTGCCCCTCACCCCAAGAAATGGAAACAAATGGGAGAGACTAACACTTGTTGCAGATGATGGGGTCCAGGATACACCATGGCCCTCTCTTGTGATGGGCTTGCTGCTGACTCTCTTTCGTGGAAACCCACCCACACCCATTCACCTTTGAGATTCCACTTTCACCATCCAAAGAGGACACTCGAGTGTGGGAGGGGAGTGGCTAAAATGGTGGCTGCCTCCTTACGCCAATACCCTAGGGCATGTGGAGGACCCACTCAGGCCCAAGTCCAGTGGCACCCACGGTAACAGCTGCAGCGGCCACTCTTCTTATGTTGTGCACGGGGACTAAAACAAGTGTGTGTGTGTGCAAGGACAAGCAAGCACCATCACCATGCTAAAAAGCATAATGCCATCGAGGCAAAGCAAGGAGCACACATTTTATTATAGACTGAAAAAAATGTGAGCTGTCATTGCTAATGGGATGTCCTTCCTCCTCCTGGATTTCCTAAATGTAGCCAGGACAGGACTGCAGTGACATGCTGATGAGATACAGGTTGTAGTCTTTTTTACTGTTTTAGAAGTCTATGTGTCTCCAGTTGCATATGTAGCAGAGGATGGCCTAGTTGACCATCAATAGGAGAAGAGGCCCTTGGTTTTGTGAAGATCATATACCCCAGTACAGGGGGATGACAGGGCCAGGAAGCAGGAGTGGGTGGGTTGGGGAGCAGGGCAGGGGGAGGATATAGGGGGCTTTGGGGATAGCATTTGAAATGTAAATGAAGAAAATATCTAGAGCAGGGCATGGTGGCACACGTCTTTAATCTCAGCACTCGGGAGGCAGAGGCAGGCAGATTTCTGAGTTCGAGGCTAGCCTGGTGTACAAAGTGAGTTCCAGGACAGCCAGGGCTATACAGAGAAACCTGTCCCGAAAAACCAAAAAAAAAAAAAAAAAAAGAAAATATATAATAATAATAATAAAAGAAGTTTATGTTAGGGACTGGAAAGTTGCTCAGAAGTTAAGAGCACTAGTTGTTCTTCCAGAAGACCCAGGTTTAGTTTTCAGCACTCACATGGCAGCTCACAACTGTTTGTAATTCCAGTTCCAGGGGATCTGACACCCTCACACAGACATATATGCAGGCAAAACACAAATGCACATAAAATAAAAATAAGTAAGCAAAGCCTCTAAAGAAGAGGAAGAGGAGGAAGTGGTCTGGGTTGGGATTGTCAGGGAAAGGGAATGTTAAGAGCAATGGGAAGGCACAAAGACACCTTAAAAGAACCTGGGCTGCTGTGCTCTGTCTACTTACCCTCATATATTTCTCTTTGTCTTTTTCAGTGGACTATGTACCAAATGCCTACATGTTAATCTCAGCATGGAAAAAAAAAGCAGATTTAAGAAGAAGTGAAGAGATATGACTCGTGGTGCTTGAGGCTCTGTCCTTGGGAATGAGGGGTTGAGGGTGCTCACGGCTGGTCTTTATTGACATTTTAAAACTAGAGCAGGGCTGGTGAGATGGCTCAGTGGGTAAGAGCACCCGACTGCTCTTCCGAAGGTCAGGAGTTCAAATCCCAGCAACCACATGGTGGCTCATAACTATCCGTAAGGAGATCTGACTCTCTCTTCTGGAGTGTCTGAGGACAGCTACAGTGTACTTACATATAATAAAAAAAAAAAAAAACTAGAGCAATGTTTCTGGTAGTTTTTGATAGTGTGGCTATGGACCCTGTTAAAGGCAGAGACATGCCAGGGTGATGCTTTGAAGTTGGATGTCTTGAGAATTCAGGATATAGTGTGTACCATGCAACATGGATGGCCACTAAGCCACCTTGCCTGCCCTCCTCTGAGCTGAATTGCTTTTGTGTTTAAAATATTAAGGTACTCCAGGATTGGGAAGGCCCAGCCTATACCGCATCATGGTGAAGAACTCGTCCTTGGAGAGGAAGCCATTCCCATCCAGGTCATACATGGTAAACATCAGGCGGGACTTATCCTCTGAGGAGCCTGAGGGAGAAAGAGGATATAGGTCACCTCCTTGCTAACAAACTCCTGATTCCTCAGATGCTCTGCTAGACCCCACCACCACCTTTCATGAAGACCACCAGGATGTCCAGGAACTCCCGGAAGGATATGTAGCCATTGCCATCCTTGTCAGCCAGAGAAAACATGGACTCCACAAACATGTCCTGGGGCTTGAGGCCTAGGGAGTCAGCAAACTCAGCTCTGCTCAGCTCACAGGTCAGAGCCTCACGCACTTGCTGGGATGAGTCCAGGGGCAGAGTCCCTGCATCAGCCTGGTTGATGTCCAGCACCTGCACTTGGGCAGTCACAGAGAGGGAGAGGAGAAGGAGGTCAGGCCTAGCTGACCTATCTGGGATGGAAGCAGTTCAATGACTTCATGTCTCCCCTGTGTGCAGTTCAGAAAACCCACTCCTAAACATACTGATTGGGGTCTCTACTCTCCTATAGGAGGGGTCAACTGAATCTTTACACGCTTTCTGCTTCTCTCTGGACCTACGCTCCATCCAGCAAGGATAATATCGATGGGGAGAAAAGGGGAAAGTAAGATGCAGGGAGCAAAGTTGGGGGATGAAGAGTGAAAGAGCCTGTTTCAGAGGCAGTGGATATTGGCTATAGCATGACAGAGTTGAGCCGATATAGTCATGCTAATTCAGATAGCACTGCCTTGTGCCTAGAATCTGCCTTCTATCAGTGTACAGATAATTTAAAACTAACACATCACGACCATTTGTTATGCCCACAATGTACCAAGTACTTAGGCTAAACACTGTCTATAAAATGGTGATTTTCAAACCCAAGTCTATATCAGCATCACTTAGAAAGATTTGTTAAAATGAAGCTTTCTGGGTACCACCCCCAGAGCTCCTCATTCAATCTGTTGGGGAGGATCCCGAGAACCAGAGTTTCTAATACATTTCCAAGTCAGCTGATGCTGCTGATCCAGAGGAACCATTAGAGAATCTGTCATGCAGATGACCTCACCGGCCCCCCTCAGCAATGCAGTGGACACAGCTTTAGTCACTGATCATTAGATGGTGAGGTGAGGAATACAGAGACAGAAATACATGAATTGCCTAAGGATCCAATCAAGACCGTCTGTCTCTAGCCTACAGTGTGAAATCTTAATTCGCCTGCAAGAACGCAACCAGCTCAGGTTGGCTCCATCCCCTGTGTCAGGTATAACTCATGGCACCTGAGCAAAAAGCTGTCTGAAGAAGATCTCCAAGATGCCTGCCCGTTGCTGCTTGGTCACAGCCTTTCTCAATAGCTCCTTCTCATCCACCTCAGCTATGTGGAGGCCGGGAGTGCAGCAGATACAGAGGTCTTGCAACAGCCGCACGAAGGCACCCCGGTCCTCTTCAGAGTTAAACATCAGCACCTAGGTTGGAGAAAAAGCCTCATCATGTCTGGAGCTGGCTTTTCTGATCTAGTCCTGCTTCAAAGGACTTCAGGCTGAGGGAAGAAGAGAAGTCTTTTCTGTGACCGTCCAGGCTGTGGTCAGAGAGTGACCTCAGGGGGTCATGTAAGTCAAAAAGCTCCTGAAAGGAGCCTCCTTCTCCAGCATCAGCCTTCACAGGGAAATCCTGTAGCTGAGAAGACTCGCCTATGAGAGGGGATACGTATGAAAACAGCCCACAGAGGAAGGCAGGATGAGCTGTACCAGGTCATACTCCTTGGGGATCTTGAGCAGCAGGGTGCGACGTCCACTGTTGCTGGACAGGATGAGGTTAACCTGCTGTGGGGACTGCAGTTGGATGGTCCGGAGCACAGTGAACCGTTTGTCAAGGACCTGCAGACTTCTGTCTGGAAGCAACTGGAGAGTGACTGGATAGCTCTTCTCCTTGGGGCCCGGCCACTCCATTGCTGAGGAAAGGACAATTGCGTGGTGGGTGACTCAACAGAGGCCTTTGAGCCCATGTGATTCTCTGATCTGAGCATGCAGTTCTAGTGAGTCCTGCTTCCATCCCACTCTGTAACACGTTTCTTCTCCTTAGGCCCTGGCTCCCGTCCCCTCCCCCTGGTCCTCAGGCTTCTCACCTGGTACCCCATCACTGGCTGGTTGTTTCTTCAGACTCTCTTTGCCTTTCTTTAGTAGCATCTTGTGTTCTCGGTTCCGGAAATGAGCCACCACCCCAGCGACAATCAGACTCACTGAAGGGGACCAGAAGAGACTAGTGAGAAGGAAGGAGAACCCTTGCTCATAGCTTCAAGGGGACCTACAGGTTGAGCTCCTTAGCTACCCAGGAGCTCCCTGAGTCTGGCTCAAGCTATGCAAAGCAGCTAGCCTGAAAACCAGCATGTAGTGGGGTGGTGGAGGGCAGTGGGGTGGGGTGGGAGGAGGAATGAACCGGGCCAGTCTGTGAAGAGGGGGAGGTCAGAAAAGAGGTAGGGAGAGCTAAAGCGCTTACCTAATGGAAAGCAGCAGACAGCTACAAGCGTGACACCATAGCCAGCACCACTGCCCTCAAAGTAGTCAATCACAGTAACAGGCGCACACTGGGGCAAGCCGTCCGTTGTGAGTTGCCGAGGCTGTGGGCAGGGTGCACCTGCGGGATAAGTAAGTCACAGACGTCTGAGTCCGAGAATCCTTACTCTTCCGGTTAGCCTCTCCCGCTGTCTTAGGAAGGACCAAATATCTTCTCCCATTCTCAAACCTACCCCTCTGGAACTTGTTCCTCTCAAAAGACCTCCATATCTAATTTCTCAGCATCTACCCTGCCTGATTGCTAGGTATAGCTCTTGGGCAGGCCCAGACCATAGCGGCATGGAAGGCAGCCCAACACAAAAAGCCCATGGCACAGCACAGATGACTCTGCCCCCATATGATTGCTTGTCGGCTCTCCCTGGATACTCACCTTCCTGCCAGAAGAAAACGTTGGGTTGCAAGGCACTGGGGTCCACATTGGAGACAGCTACCAGTACATCCCGCAAGGTGGTGTTTCTGATTTCTGCAATCTCCTCTTTGGAGAACAGCCTAAATGGGGGGAAGGCCATTGCTGGGATAGGAAGGGAATTTCAGTCCTCCAGTGACCTCAGGCCCAAAGATTCATGTGAAGAAAGAGACTGGGGTGGACGAGAGTGTGGTAGGCCCCTGGCATCAAGACCTGTGGAGGCTGTCTAAGGCCAGACAGAGAGTCTGGAGCCCCACGCTAAGGTGAAGTCAGAAGCAGGGCCCAGCCAGGCCTTACCCATTCCTAGTGTTCTCAAACCAGTAGCGATCACCATCCCGGAGCCTCACAAACTGGTCAAGAATGATGTTGCTGAATAGAGGTCCAGGGTCCCCATGGCTCTCCAGGAGTCCACCCAGGAGTAGTTCCAACTGGGACAGGTCCTGGTTGTACAGAGCAGCTGTGGCCTCCAGCACCTGGAGCATCATGGAAGGTAACGAAAGTACACGTGACCTCACCCACAATGTCCTCAGTAAATCTGCAACACTGACAGTAACTACCACATAAATTCTTATGCAGATCGAGTGAGTTCATCTGTGTAGAGATATTTGGAACAGCACTGCCATCCAAAGTTTTGGCTGCCATTATCTTGTGTGTATATGTGTGTGGGAGTACATGTTTCTGTACATGAATATGTGCATATAGATGCCACTGGTTGACACAGGGAGTCTTCCTTAATCACTCTCTACCATATTCTTTGAAACAGAGTCTCTCCCTAAACCTGGGTATCACTGTTTTGGCTGGGTTGGATTGGCTGTCTAGTAAGGGTCAGGAGTCCTATCTCTGCCTCCCTAGAACTGGGATCCCCAAAACATCTCAGAGTTTTAGGTAGGTGCTGAATATTCAAATTCAGGTCTCCATGCTTGTGTGACAAGCATGTTACCAACTGAACCATCTCCCCCCCTCCAACTGTCATTGTTATTGCATTGTTATTATTATTATTTATATTAACCTGGGGTTCTACTTGGGGGTTGAGAGCACTCCAGTTCTTAGGAGGCTCCAGTCCCAAGGCCAGCAGAGCCTGGCTATAACTGGGGAGCCCCATATCTCGGCCACGCTGGATACTGCTAGCCACGTAGTCTGTGCGAGAGAATCTCTCTGGGCCAGGCCAGTAATCTGAAAAGAGACCAGACTTTGAGTCAGTTCCAATCCCCGTGCATTGCAGCCTTACACCCAGCTGTCTAGAGCTCTCCTCAGCCCCAGTCCCCAGCACTCCTCTACATGACATCAGCGACCTTGTTGGCTGTGGAGCCCATGTCACCATGTGTGGTCAGGGGCACTTTTTCTAAGACTCAAGATAATTCTTGATACCAGACAGAAATTCCCTTCTCTTCATGTCCCAACTTTAAAACAGGACTGGATGAGAACCCTTAAGACCTAAGTAAACACCAGAGAGGGTGTTCGGTTGCTCTACCACCCTCAAGTCCACCATATTCGGGCGTAGTCAAAATAAAAGTAACACAAACACAATACTATAATTGAGACAGGGAGCTCAAATTTCAACTTCTTCTGACATTTATTTGAAGTCTGAGGGTGTAGCTCTGTGTGTCTGTATCATGGGTACCCCAGGGCTGCTTGTTGACTAACTCAGAAGGCGCCTCAGACTTCCAGGCTCTCACACCCCACCCTCTGAGCTCACCTCTCAGGTCTTCAATCACTATCCTGTCCTCCAGCTCTGAGATCTGGGAAGCCATTCCCAGCAGCAACTGATCCACATCTTGAGCAGTCTTCAGATTGGGGTTCTGGAAGTAAACACTACACTCAAGATTTTGACCCTGGACCACCAGTAGCCCCTTGGGAAAACAGGCCCCCCCACTCACTCTCAGACCTCCATTCATATTCTCTCTCTCTTCCTCTCTCTCTCTCTCTCTCTCACTCTCTTGCTTGATCTCTCATTGTCTCTCACTCTCTTCTCCTCTTCCCCTTCCTCTGCCCCTCCCTTCTCCCTCCTTCTCCCTAGCCTTCTTCCACTTCCTTTCCTTCCCTCTCTATCTTGGTAGATTGTGTGAGCACCTGGTATACAGCAGTAGTCCTGCCTGAGCTTCTGAAGAGCTAGGACAGCATGCACATCGCCCATGCCCAGGCATTTCCAGCTCTCGAACAATTCTCCCCAGATACTTTTCTCTGCCTTTTACTCGCTACACTGCTGCTCAAGAGCCAAACTTCTACTTTTCCAAGCATTTGTGCTACGTGAATTTGACTCCACCCCCACTCCCTGACCCCAATCTCACACTCACCTCCCGAATCCAGTAGCTGTTGCAGACTCTGAGAGCTGGAGAGCTGTCTGAACCTTCCTTCGGGAATTTCCGGAAATGACAGCTGGAGTTTCTGAAATAGGGTGACAAAAATACAATGAGGGAATTGGGGGGCAGAAACTAAGGTGGTGAGTGAGGTGAGCATTTCTCTGGGCTAGACGAGAGTGAAGGATGACTTATGAGTTTTCTTGAACATTGGCTTGGATTTACAGATAGAGTGATCTCTATGGTGGGAGGTCAGAAGGCGCCCCAGCTGCCAGACACACCTCACGCTCAGCAACCAAAATTCTTCTATTAGAGCTGGAAGATTTCCTATGGATCCCAAACTTCCCACCCCAGGATCCTGCTTCAGCATCCCCTCAACAATTCTGCTTCTCTTCTGAATGAAACTGGAGGGATGCAAGCCCCTAGCTCCAAGCCCACTCACCCCACCCCCCTCCAATTCTATGCAGCTCTAACCGGCTTCGTCTTCGCTTACCTCATGTAGACCCCAGGGGGCACCATAGTAGAGAGGAACTGCTCAGAGGCCACCACGAACTCCGGGGAGATGCTGGGGTCCATGAAAGGGCGGTACCCTGTTTCAAGACAGTGCCTTACCTCACACCCCCGCATCAAACAATCTAACTCTCTTTTGTCTGTGGATCTTCCACTTAGGTCTCCCCACCTTCCACAACCCCTCCCCATTACCTGAATACTCTGGAGGAGTTTTCTGCAGGAAGCTGGGCAGCCATTGGTATAGAGCAATGTTCTGAGGATTAGAAGGGGAGGAGGGGTTGGGTTGAGCCTTTGGGGAAGGAAGACTTGGGTGCAGAGATGAGGACCAGGGAAGGCTAGTTGTAGGGGAAGGAGGGGCAGGCAATTAAATTATAATCACAAGCAAAATCACCCATGTAAACATTCACAGGGTCTCTCTGTGTGTGTGTGTGTGTGTGTGTGTGTGTGTGTGTGTGTGTGTGTGTGTGTGTGTTTGTGTATTCCCATTAGCCCTTCTGGGAATAAGGGCCACAACTAGGGAGGGGAGAGGCGCTATCCAGGACTGGGAAAGCTTTCCTGGGGGAGCCGAGTCTCCCTGGACCTTGGGCACATCATGGGAGAAAGAGCATAAAAAACCCAACAGCATCAAGTGCTAGATGCTTCAAAGAATTTATTGAGAAGAGAGATATGTTAAATAATGATCAAATCCCAAATTATCTGGCATAAATAAAGGGTTTCCTCTCTAAAATGTACAGTAGTTTTCCCTACACATTACCTCTCCCTGAAGAAGGGCCCTCCTAGAAAAGAGTATATAGGGAAGAGGCATTGTCCAGGACCCCGGAAGCTTTGTTGGGGGTGCAGAGTCTCTCTGGACCCTACACACAGGTGGACTCCAGGCAGGCGGCACGACTCACCTGGTAGGTGGCAATGACCCTCTTGCGAGCATGCTGGAACAGTTCCTCATCCCCCCAGTGCGGGTGCTCCTGCGCCAGCTTCCTGGCACACAGGTTGTGGTAGCGAAACCACAACAAGCCCAGAGCCTGCAGAAAGGGCTCCCTGTTCCCGCGCTGGGCCCCAAAGGCTGCATCCATGTGGGGAAGCAGGACAGGAGATGGACAACAGCTTGAGTCAGGGGAGCCCAGACCCACAGGCAGTCCCCCCCTCCTCCAGTACAGGGCCTCCAAGCAGCCTGGTGCCTCTAACCCTACACCTCCTGCCAGGACCCCCGCAGCCTCACCATACACCCCTTGTGGCCCGCCCCGCCCCGTGGAGGGGTCCGGCGCCATCCACATGAGCAGAGAGCTCTGGGAGTTCCGCGGGAAAGCAGGGTCAGGCCCAGAAGCCAGCTGTCCTCCAGAGAAGCTCCTCAGAGTGTCACTCCAGGAATGAGAGGAGCCATAGATGGCGCTGCCATCTAGCCAGCCGGTCACCTGGTTGCTCTGCAGGGATGAGCAGAGTCAGGAGGACCAGGCAGGTCCTTGCTGGTAGGGAGAGCCTCACCGTGTCTGGTCTTCCCAGCCAGATCCCAGGCCTCCAGCGGATCCAGCCTCAGACCCCCTTCCCGCCTCTCTGCCCTCCTGCCTTTGGCTGCCTGGCCTCACCTGGTCCCGGGGGTTGCTGGGGCTCTGTCCAGTGTTGTGGTCCCAGCGGCTCCTTTGAAAGGGCAGCACCACGTTCCCGCGCTTGTCAGGGTCGAACACCGGGTCCCCACGTGGGATGTAAATGTTGAGGAACTCTGCGGGGCAGCCTGGTGTTTCCACACTCACCAGGTCTGAGAGCACGTGGTAGCCTGGGTTAAGAGAGCAAAGTGGTAGATAAATCACCAGGTCCCGCTCTCCTTAGGAGAGCCTCTGAATTATCAGGACACAGAGGCCAGAGCACAAGCTTCAACGCTGTCTCTTCAGCTTATCCCCCCCCCCCCGCCAGACTTGATCTTCTAAGATGCAAACAAAACGTAGCATCCCCTTGTGAACATGCCAATATCGTTTCGGGGGTGGGAGGGGGGGAGGCGGATACGATTTGAAAACAAGCTCCCTTCACCTCTGTGTGGCAGTCATGAGAGTCTTGAGGACAGCAGTGGTCAGGGCATAAGTTTCTGAGAGTTCTAGTGGGGACCCAATGTACGTGTTGGTTTGAAGTAAAGTAAGAGAAAGATCCCCGCATCACACCCAAACCCTCAAAGATGATAACAGAAGCACTTCTTGGAAAGTTCTTTTTTCTGCAAGTTGCGGTGGTCCTTTCCCTGGACACTCAGCAAGCTCCAGATCCACCCTGGTTTCCTGTTCCTATACTCACCAAAGAAGACCCCCAGCACTGTGCGGTTGTGGACCGAGGGCAGCCCTGCTTTGCCCTTAGCGACAGCATCGCTTAGCCGGCGAGGGTTGGGCAGTAGCGGCTCTTCCAGAGCCTGATAAACACCGTCAGCATAATTAGCCGGTATTAGGCGACGCAGCCGCGAGCCTGGAGCGCAGAGAGTTGATCTGGATCAACGCTCTGGGTCCCCAAGAAGCCCCACATGCCCCCTCCCATTTCCTACCCCCAGGAATGGATAAGAATGTGGTGAGAATGCAATCCCGCAGGCCGCCCCGGCTCCTCTCCCCACACTCCAACTGCACGCCCTCCCTACAGAGCCCGGGGCTTACCAGCCGCACCGCGCTGGTGGTACTTCAGATTATTAAACCAGCCGTCGTAGCGCTGCACTTCCCAGGGCAGTGAGGGTGCGTCCTGGCCACCTGTGGGAGCAGAAAGCCTCCCACTTAACATTAACCTTCCAGAATGCCCTGAATGACCCGATGGGCTTTAGGCTCCTTCCTCAGCTGGCTAACTCCTGCCAATGAACGCCATCTCCAATCCTTTGGCCGCTGAGCCGAGGCGGTCAGAAGTCTTCCAACTCAATAGCTCAATAAGAGATGGCTCAACCCTTCCAGCTTCCAGGCGCCATCTGCCTTCCCTTCTCTTTCCACACTCCTGTGGGACACTGGCTAGCCCCTTCAGCAAGAGGCCCCTACTACGTACCTGCTGGGCCCAGGGGTCCAGTCAGCAGAGCGCCCAGGAGAACTAGAGTCTTGGGACTTGTTGGAAGCATGCTGTCCTTGATCCCGGCGGTGGGGGGTAGTGTGTCAAGAGCGCACACTCCCACGGCTGGTACTGGGAGAGGAGCAGAGAGGTACTACTCAGGTCCCACATCTTCACGACGCGCTTTCTGGCATTAAGACCGTCTGCCACCCTAACCCTGTCTGATGCTGATCTCAAGCACATTAACACCCTGGTCAGGAGCGCAGCGGGACTGTCTATGGGGTTTGTTCTAAAACCTAGTCCTCTCAGCCCAATTTCCCAAGTACTGCTTCTCCAGGAGGGGGATAGAAAAGGGAGAGAGGCTAATGAACTGAGAGCTAGGGACGCGCAGCCAACCTCATCCTCATCTAGGATGAATTACGTTCAAAGGGGAGAAAGGAGCTAGGAGACCCAACCTCTGGTGTAAGGGATCCGGTCCGGTTCAACAGTCTTCCGTGGTCTTGGAGATTTTGTTTCCTGCTCCGCTCCTGGGAGCAGCTCCGAGAATCTTCACCCTTCCTGGATGCCCGTTCACCCTTCGCTCTTCGTCCTGCCTAGCAGGTGTCGCTCGCGCCACCGCTAGCAGGTGTGAATGTGTGAATCAGAGGTTTGCGGTCGAGTTAAGGACAGGATTTCAGTTATTTGCATGTCTCCGCCCCTTCGTTTGCATGACCTCAACCAGACAGGACCCTGCTACCTGGTTTGGACGCCGCCCCTGCTTGCTGCCCACGCTCCTATAAAAGGAGGGGGTCTGCGTTTCTTTGTGAACACTGCGTGAAGTCGCAGGGCCAGGAAAGAGTTTCGGGAGATCACGCCTCTGCGCTTCTTAGGAGAGCCGCAGGGCTCGGACTTTTTATCACTCATCCCAGCTCGCTGCCTGCGAACAGTTCTCGAACTTCTTGCAGGATGACTGCGTGGGACGGGGTGCTACCCTTTTACCCCCAGCCCAGGCATGCCGCCAGCTTCAGCGTACCGCTGCTCATTGTTATCCTGGTGTTCTTGTCTTTGGCTGCTAGCTTCCTGTTCATCTTGCCTGGAATCCGTGGGCACTCGGTAAGGGGGTATTCAAAGTTCTCCCTAGAGGGATTCTAGAAGAAGCCGATTTCGTGGGGGTAATAGTGCGATATGGAGAGAGTTTCTTGGAGACTCAGGACAGAAGAGACTAAGGAAGATTCTCCGAGGATCAGCAGATGCAAATTTAGAAGTCTGGTGCAGTAAGCGACTCTTCCGAGGAAGAGGTTCCTTGGTCCAGGACATCCCGGGAAGAGACTCCAGCTGGCTTCTTTTGGAAGCTGCAGCAGCAGTGGGAATCAGCCCAGTATATTTGGAATTAAGTCTAGCCTTCGGGTGCGGCCAGCCCCCCCCCCCGTCTCTGGTCTCTGAATGCCTTAGCCCCTCTGTCCTGTGCTTTGAACCATGATCAAGAGAATGGGGACTTCTGTGCTTTTCTTACTGTGTTGAGTTAAAGACTCAAGAGAGTTTCACAGAAGATTCAAACGTGTAGCAAGCAAGAGAAATTTCCAAGCTCCCAGCCTCCAGGTCCTGAACTACATTGTTATAAGTCTGAGAAGACCTTTTCCTGTTGATCTTTGTTGGTTCGGAGGAACTGGCAGGTCTAGAAAAATCCGCAGTCCCTCTCTTTTAATTGACTACCAGGCCCCGGGGCCTCCCTCTTCTGGGAGAGGTGACCCCTGTCTGCCTGGCACTTGTGAACTCACTGAGTCTCACCAAGTAGTGATTGAATTAGAGGCGGAGAGCTGGCGCCAGACAGCTGGGGGTATACAGGTAGTCAGAGACTGACTGCCAGGCGAGGTAGACCTGAAAGTAGGCGAGGGGAAATGGCCAGGGAAACACATGCCCAGAATACACCAGAAACGTCGTTGGCATAGAGGAACTCGAAGGGAAAGCATCATCTTCAAAAGGTCAGGGATGAAGTGGAGTGGGGTCAAGGGAGGCCTTGAGGATGGGCTGGGTGGTACCCAAGCTTGATCCAGTGTGTATCTTTTCCTACAGCGCTGGTTCTGGTTGGTGAGAGTCCTTCTTAGCCTGTTCATAGGTGCCGAAATTGTGGGTGAGTGAACTGGGTAACTTGGGGGAAGGGGCGTGGAGTAGGGAAGGAGAGGCACTGAGAATCTGGGAGCTTTGCCGCCCTTCTTCTACTTCTCACCTATTTCTAGCACCCTTATCTGTTCTCTTGCGCGGGCTTTTCCATTTGTTTTGAGACAGTCTCTCACTAAGTAGCCCAGGCTGACCTTGAGAAGTGCTTATTTGCCCTGCCTCAGCCACTGTACTTGCCCACTGTTCTGTCCTTACTATGTTATTACACCAGGCTTCTAGACCTTCATCTTCCTGTTCCCATCACCAAGCCTCTAGTTTCCGTCTCCCCACTCCCACCCTCACCCACATGTCACTGTGTGCATCTCCCCCTAGCTGTGCACTTCAGTGGAGACTGGTTCGTGGGGAGAGTGTGGACCAACACATCCTACAAAGCCTTCAGTCCATCCCGTGTTCAAGTCCATGTCGGTCTGCACGTGGGGCTGGCGGGCGTTAACATTACACTCCGAGGTAAGGAGGTTGGTGTGGGGGTGGGGGTGGGGGTGGGAGACAGGAGATCCTGTGGGTAGGAACTGAGCGGCACGATTCTCAACCTGTGGGTCGCGACCCCTACCGCTGTTTTACAGGTGTTATCTAAGACCATCAGAAGATGCAGACCTTCATATTATGATTCCTAGCAGTAACGAAATTACAGTTAGGAAGTAGCAACAAAAATAATTTTATAGTTGGGGGTCACCACACCATGAGGAACTGTATTAAAGGGTCACGGTTTAGGAAGGTTGAGAGCCACTGTGTTAGATAGAGTGCCCTATCACGTCCCTCGGGTTCAGAAAGCCTTCGATTTAACTTTGCGTTTCCCGGTACCACTACCTAGCCTTTCTCTTTCCTGACAGTTGCCCCACCCTTAGTTCCCTATCTGAAACTCTTTAGTTTCCGGGTCCCTGGCCTTGCACAGTGCCATGACCCCCATGGCTTCCCGCAGGAACACCGAGGCAGCAGCTGAACGAGACCATTGACTACAATGAGCGTTTCACTTGGCGTCTGAACGAAGACTACACCAAGGAGTATGTCCATGCCTTGGAGAAGGGACTGCCGGACCCAGTGCTATACCTGGCAGAGAAGTTCACACCGAGCAGTCCTTGCGGGCTGTACCACCAATATCACCTGGCCGGTCACTATGCCGCAGCAACACTGTGGTGAGCCAGGGATGGGGATAGGGCAGGGTGCATGTGACCTGGAGAGCGCGGTCTCCGAAGCTGGAACTGCAGCCTCGCGGCATCATCAGGCTGGCAATCTACAAAACCCATGGGAATTCACGTCCCAGCTATAGGAGGGGGGAGGCCGAGGGGCTGGGAGGGGAGGCTCAGGACCCAGCTCTCCCGGGGTGGGGGTTGGGGACGGTTCCTCTACACCGCCAGCAGTCCTGGTCAGGGAACTCCCGCTCATGGAGCGCTGCCTTGGTCCCTCGCAGGGTGGCATTCTGCTTCTGGATCATCGCCAATGCGCTGCTCTCCATGCCCGCCCCACTCTACGGAGGCCTGGCTTTGCTCACCACCGGTGCCTTCACGCTCTTCGGTGTCTTCGCCTTCGCCTCGATTTCCAGCGTGCCGCTCTGCCACTTCCGCCTGGGCTCCGCCGTCCTCACGCCTTACTACGGCGCCTCCTTTTGGCTCACGCTGGCCACCGGTGAGTACCGACGGATGCTTACCTGGTGGTGACCGGGGTGTGTATGGGATGGACGCTCTCCGGTTTAGAGAATGGGTTCTCTTATTTAATATGTTCGTCTCCGTAGCAGGCAGAAGGTGGGCCGACACTGTTATTTTACGGTTGAGAAGAGCTAGCTCAGAAGGGTTCAGTATCTTGCCCGGGTTTGCATGAAAACTCGTGCATCGTGAAATACATGTCAGTTCTTTCTGAGGGTTGTGCGTGTAGGAAATTCCAGGGATGGGCTCCAAATCCTGGCAATGAGAGCCTGCATCCCTGAGTCCCTCTGTCTTTCCTCCCTCCGGTGCAGGCATCCTGAGCCTCCTCCTCGGAGGGGCGGTGGTGATTCTCCACTATACTCGGCCCAGCGCCCTTCGCTCCTTTCTGGATCTAAGTGTCAAAGACTGTAGCAACCAGGCTAAAGGAAACTCACCTCTCACCCTCAACAACCCGCAACACGAACAGTTGAAGAGTCCAGACTTAAATATTACCACTCTCCTGTGAAAATAACTGACTCCGGATTTCTACCCCTCTTTGGGACCCCATAGACCTGAAGACTGTGTTAAGAGCGCGTGCCAGGAGCATAGCTTAGTCTGGAGAACTGCTTGTCCCTGCGGGACGACAAGGGGGCACCCCATGTGCCTTTGCTCTAGAGAATGGATTTCTCAGGAGAACTGTAAATAAACTTTTTTGTTTCTTTTTTTTTCTTCAAAATTCCCATGCCCATCAATTTCCTTGGCTTCTCTTGGCCATTTGGAGCTACAACCTTGAGAAACTCCTCTAGGCTAGTAAGAGCCTAGTACTGTATGTACATTCAGGTGCTGAGAAGCCTGAGAAACACAGTAGGGCTCTGGGGGAGGTGCGCCCTCTAGTGAGATCTGAGAGGAACTGGCAGGCATCTCCTCCAACGGGTGGTGGGTTACGTTCTACCCAAATCTCTACTAGCCACACTGAATGTATTGGGGAAGATTAGGATTTTGGCGTTCATTCGCAAATTCTTTCAGGTTGTCTTCTTTTATGTTTGTATTTGAGAGCTAAGAGAGAGGTCAACAAGGCATAAAAATATAAATCCTGGGGTCTGGAGAGATGGTTCAGTGGTAGAACACTAGCTGCCCTTTCAGGTATTGGTATTGAGGTCTTTGTACCCACATGGCCAGTTCCTGTAACTCCAGTTCCAGGGCATGTCTGCAATGCCCCCTCCTGGCCTCTGCAGGCACTGCGTGCAAGTGGTTCACAGACATACAATCAGGCAAAGTACTTATACACATTATACCTACCCTGGGACTTTTTTTTAAACAGTTTTTTTTTCCTCTCGAGTTCTATAAGCTTACGTAGCATATTTCGGGACTAAAGGTCAAAAAGAGTGTGGCACATAGCCTGTTAATGTTAAAACTGGAACACGATGTTTGTTCTCCAGCTAATGTGGACCCAGAGGTCACAAAAGCTGTGAAAATTGGAAAAAGAAAGAAAGGGGCTCAGACCCCCCAAAGGCAAGAGATGGATGCTGAGGATGCCCAATGTATTTGTTATGAGTGGAAGGTTGGCACCTTGACGAGGCAAAGCTTTCAAGAAGGTTGATGCTGTGCAGACATAGCCACCCCTGTGCTGTCACCACGACAACGGTTTCTGGGCATGTCTGACATCTCTTCAGAGCCTTAGCACTTTTGTTCATTTATTTTTTTGCATTAGTAGGCTGTGTATATTATTCTGTTACATCAACAAGTTGGATACATATTACAACTGAACATGATACAACTGAAACCCACTTCCTGGACAGTTCTGCTGGTTTTGTGGGGCTCCAATAATGTCTGGAGGCAGTCTGGAAACTCAGTGGCTACCAGGAGAAGAGCTTTACAGGGAACAGTCGGACTCTTTGGGGTGTTCCTCCTTAAAACATGTCTCAGAGGAAGCCACTGACATGGGAATGTCCTGGGTCTCAGGACTCTCAGCTATGGACCGGTAGTGGGGGCTCAAGAGTCCTCCTTCTTCAGAGCCCCACTCCAGCACTGGGTCCTCTGAACTCTGGTTGAAGAAAGCCTTCAGTCTGTGAGGCTGCATCCTGTGGGCCACTGCCATGACCAGGCCAAGCAGAATACACAGCAGTCCTGTGGCAACATGTGTCTTGCTTTAGTTTAGTAAGTCCTCCCAAGATCTTCTAAGAGCAGGAGAACTTTAAGCTATGTCTGGGCTGCTGCTTTAGAGTAACTGGAATTCATAAAGATGACTTACTGTCCCAGGGTTCTATATTGCAGACATGGATCTAGTGTCCTTAATTTTCATTCTCCAAACTGAGCAAGAGGAAGAGAGAGAAGACAGACTGGAAGTAGGGACAGATGAGAATGGAAGGAGACACCAAGACAACATGGGGGAGCACACAGAGCCTGGTAGAAGAGTGAAACAGTGAGACAGGTTGGTTTAGGGCATTTGGGGTAGTATGAGGTGAAGACAGGCATGGCCTCTAGGAAGAGACATGAAAGTGTGGTTAGGGGACACAGGAGGGACACACAACAGGAAGAGCTGGAGGACTTGCATAAAGAGAGTTAGGGGACAATGGATGTGGCAGGAAAGTGAGCATAATGAGGAGAGAGAAAGCTGACAAAATGAGGGCGTTAAGAAGAATGGGGCTCTAAAAAGGCACTGACATCCTGACCTCTAGAAACAGACCCCCCATCCCACCACATGACAGTCCCTCACCTTCATCCTGAGTCCTTATTTCTAGGGAAGGCTCTCACCTGTGGCTAACGTGATCCAGAAAGCGGGCCCATGGTGAGTGTGCAGCACAGCAGTGCCCAAGCGCAGGGGACAGGGCGATATGAGTGACGTGGTCATGGAGAAGAAGAACAGGGCCAACAGCTGGAAGAGACCAGTGGCCAGCAGCATGTGGCCACCATAAACCAGCACTGGCATCGACAACATCACATTGGCCAGTAGCCAGCAGAGGAATGCCACCCTAGAAAGCCAAGATGCAATGAGGGCTGGCCCAGGCACCACTAACCTGCTAGAGAGGACTTCAGGACCTAGGCAGAAGATGTCCCAAATGTATGAAGGAGAAATCTTGCCTGTGGGTTTTCCAACCAAGATCTAAAGTTACTAAGGGCAGCTCCTTCCACTCAGGATTTTCCTCGAGTTTAAGAAAGTAGGGCCTGTCTCACCCTGTATCCACACTTACCACAGCATGGCAGAGGCATAGTGTCCTGCCAGGCGGTACTGGTTGTACAGGCCACATGGGCTTCGAGGGGTGAACTTCTCAGCCAGGTATAGCACTGGGTCTGGAAGGCCCTTCTCCAGGGCCTTTGCATACTCCTCTGCATAGCTCCTGCCCAGGCGCCATGCGAATGCCTCATTGTAGTTGATGGTTTCATTCAGCTGCTGCACTGGGGTGCCTGAGGAACAGGGCAGCTGTGCTTAGGAGCAACCCAAGGAATGCACTGAGGCATTCACCTTGGGTAGGGGTTCATTCACACCAGGCAGAAGGCCAAGAGCCAGCAGCTGACAGAGAAGACAGTTCTGAATTTCATCTCCTGCCATTCCCCCAACACCCACACTTCCTCCCAGCTCCAGTGCTGGGCAAACTGTAGTTCTGTGCCCCCCACAAAACACATCAATATGTCTCAAAGACACAGAGCAGAGCCTCCCCTCCCTCCCAAGTAAGCGCCTCACCTGTGAGGGTGATGTTGACGCCGCCGAGCCCGATCTGCAGTCCCACGTCCACACTGACCCACTTGGGACTGAAGGCTTTGTACGTTGTGTTGGCGTTGACATGGCCCACAGACCACTCAGAACTGAAGTTCACAGCTGGGGTTGAGGAGTTGCAACTCAGCAAGGTCTGAGCATTACTGGGTTAGTCAGAAGGGAGAACCACAAGGCCTCCATGCCTGAACTTGTTGTAATTGTATACCCACTCGCTAGCCCATGTCTGACGCCTACTAAGTCTGTCAACCACTATTGTGGGATGAGGCGAAGGGTCAGGATGTAAAACTTTCCATGTTCGCACTCGGCTTACCCCCTTTCCAAGTCCATTTAGGGACAGCGGTGACGCTGCGTAAGGAAGCAGTGAGATACACCATGATGGGCAAACACAGACAACATCAATTTTTTTTAAGTCTGTTTTTCCTAATCACTGAAACCAAACAAGCAACTCCCCCAGCAAAGTCCTCCTGCCTACAGATTCATTATGACCCAAATAAAATGATGTTAGGAAGATTTCAAGGATGCATCCTGCAGTTTCCCTGGCTCACACCTCTCAGGGCAAGGGTAAGAGTAAGGGGCTAAAACCAAGGTTAGAGAGGTGTGTGTGGGCTGGATCACACCCCGAATCAGTCCCCACTACAGAGAGACAGAAAGAAGCCAGGCAGGCCACAAAGAGAACTTCACAAGACAGAGGCAGCTGCCCAAGTCTGTGGCATTTGGCACTTACCCAGGATCACAGCCCCGATGAATAAGCTGGTCACCACCCGAAGCAGCCAGAACAGCCTCTGAGTCAGAGAGGGTGGGTTTAGTAAGCATAGCCCTTCTTCCAAGATTGCCCTTCCCCTTTCTATGATGGGGAGGGGTGGGAGTTCTACCCCTGAGCCTATTTGGCCAATTACAATCAGAGTGTCTGACACACAAGCATGCTCAGCCGGTTGGTTGGGTGACTGAGGAAGTCTGCACTTGGGATGTGCAGGGTTGTGGCTGGAGTTCCTTCCTCAGGTCTGCTTCTATCTAGACAGAGTCTGTACCCCTCACTCTTGAAGACAAAGTCTCTCTCAGGCTGGAGTCTTCAGGGCTGGGGCTTTTTTCTTACCGTCTTCCCACGGATGCCAGGCAGGATAATGATGAAGGTGACCAGTGCAGTCAGGAAGATGGTGATAATGACAGCCAGAGTAGTGTCCATTGGAAAGGTTGGCTTGGTGCCAGTGTAGAAGGGCAGTGTGTGTCCAAGAGCAGCCATTTTGGTTGGGGTACGCTGGGGGAAGGGGGTGTTGATGCTGCAAGGAGAGGCATTCATTGAGAGCCCTCTGTGTACCAAACACTACCACGGGGGCTGGGGATGCATCAAAGAATAAACCACCCCAGGTCTGTGGTCTCTGAAGCCCGTTTTGTTGGCACCTTTTGATCTTCATTGCCTTTCCTGCCTCTCTACTGCCTTTCAGCCCTATGTCTCCTGTCTTTTGGCTGTGACAGACTTAGGGTCTTGGCAGTCAGTCTCCCGTTGCCCTTCGTTCCCTTCCTAACCAACCGCTCAACCCTCTAACTCAGCTCCATTGTTATCCTTGGGGCTTTTCCGTTTCTTCTGGGAATAGCTGAAGAAAAAGAACTCTCCTTTATTTCCTCCAGGCTCGAGCACAGGCAGATCACAGAACATAAAAAGAACTATATTTACTATCAAACAAAGCCATACGGGAAGGAGATGGTACAGATTATGAAAAGATTGCCTTTCTTTTTCGGTCTCCAAAGCAACAAGAGCCAAAAAGCGGCTAAGTGTACAGTTTTACTACATCAACGTGGGGCTGATCCTTAGACCCAGCACTGCCCCGCTGCTCAAGCACCCTGGCTACAGGACTGGTGATTCCGGAAAAACTTGAATAAGCGCCCTCCATGAGGCACAGTGGTGGGACCAGATGTTCTACTATTAAATGTATCATCAACATAATTCTTTTCTTCCCTTTTCTTGTTTGACTCTTGTCTGTCCCTTTATACATAGGATGGTAATAAAATGACACCTGGCCATTTCACCAGTGTTTAGACAGTATTAATTGCAAGACACCTTATTATTTCACAGATCATGTAGAAAGTACTGCCAATTAACTGTCACAGCCATTGATGGTAAGATGCACCCCAACTTTAGAGATATCAAAATCAGGGGTGAATGAAGAACCCTAGAATCACTGTTGCAGTGACCCACAGACTCAGTTCCTGTCACTCTTCTAGGTGTGTCTTGGGGGGCCCAGAGGGCACCTCTGAGCAGGGGGAGTCTTGCTAAGTGGGAAGGCAAAGCAGCAGCTTTGGACTCACGCAGCTCCAGAGCTTGAATTCTGCTTCTGTCTTTTGGAATTTCACTTCTTTTGAGTTTTACTGAAAAACAGAAATAATAATTGCTTCTCAGGGTCTTTCTGAAACGAAATTGGGTGTGGAAGTGCAAAGAATACTACTGGAAACAAACAGGCAGTGCTAAGCTATCAGGCAGAGACTGGGAGATTTACAGCTTAGCTTTTAATCCTGTCTTTTGGGCAAGTCGTACAACCACAGCCTCCGTTTTTAATACAAAACTTAAGCTTTCTTCTTAACTGTTAGACTCGTCCATCCTAGAGAAATACCCATCTTTTCTCCAGCTCCGCAGTTCCTCTTGGGCTCTTCTACCACTGCCTTCTCTACAACTACCTCACTGTCAGCCAACCCTAATGTCCTCACAGCACTCCATTCTCCACCGTTTTCTCAAAGATAAATTCAAGTTTCTCCCAACTAAAGTCTCACACACACACACACACACACACACACATACACACACACACACACACACACACACAGAGAGAGAGAGAGAGAGAGAGAGAGAGAGAGAGAGAGAGAGAGAGAGAGAGAGAGAGAGACTTTCTTGATCTTCACACTCTCACTGATTGGTCCAGCTCTCTCCTTTTCATGGCCAGGGTTTTTGACACACTAATCTGTGTTGGTGTTTCCATCTATCTCTTGTCTCCTTGACCACTGTAACCTACCTTTGCCGAATCTTGTCTTTAGCATCACCTCACTAAATTCCCTGAAGGGAAATTCTCACTTAAGAAAAAAATCTTTTAAATTTGTGGTATTTGACACTGCAGAACACATTGTGTCTCCTGAAACTTGCTCTTTGGCTCCACAGTACCATGTTTCCCTGGGTCTCCTACCATTGGCCACCCTGTGTAGGCTCTTCCTCCTTCTTCCTCTCTACTAAACATCTGTGTTGCTCATGATTCTATCTTGATTCTCTTCCTTTGGTGTCATCAAGGTTTCCCTGGATAGCCATGCGTGGTGCACATTACAGGTGCGCCTCTGTAATCCCATCACTGAAGAGGTGGAGCAAGAGGACTGAGAGTTCCAGGCTAGCCTGAGCTATATGCAAAAACCTGCTCTCAGAAAACAAAAATAATTCTTAGGTAATTTCATCTATTCCCATGGCTTATATATAGTTCTCAGATGTCCCCTGAGCTCCAAACTCAAAATGACCAACTGCCTCAAGGCTCTTGCCACTTGGAAGTTCTTTGATGCCTCAGAGTTAGCAGGCTCCAAATGGAATTCTCTGCTACTCTTTTTTTTTTCTTTCCTTTTTAGCATCATATCCACCTATTAATCAAAGATGCCAGAACGAGGATCATCTTGCACACACCTTAGTCCCATGTATTCCTTGAAATTATCCATTGGCTGCCTTCTCTACTGCCTCTTCCTACTTTAGCTCCATTCTCTCCTATTGCCTTGCGCAAGAATACTTTTTCTAATTCTTCTTCTCTCCCTTCTCCATCCTGGGTATTTTCTTCCTATCACATAGAAGGTGCTTTGTGAGTAATGACCCTTCTTCCCTGCTCCACGACTGACATGCTTTTTCCAGCTTCTTGCCTTTGTATAGGCTATGTCCTTCTCTACCTGGAATGGTCTAGCCTTGGCAAATGCCCTTTCTCACTTCAAGCCTCAGTCCATTTTACCTTCTGTATGAAGTTACCTCCAATGCCACTGGGCCAGTGGGACGGTTTCCTACTCTATTATTCCAATTGTGTTTGAAACATGTCTCCATAATCACAATCGTTACTGTACTCCATGTCTTTGAACATTTATCTCCCTTTTAGACAGAGTGTCCTTGAGGGCAGAGATTTAATCTCCCCATCTTTGTATCATCTGCATGTAGCATATTCTAATCAAACTCTGGATCAGATTAATGAATATAAATGAGCTCTTTCCGCAGGTGTCTCTTTCTGAGTCTTCACACAAGAGGGAGCTATGCTCTTCATTACTACACTTCTATTCACATTAGCAGAGCACTGCCGATTCAAGGCTAAAATCAGCCCAAGAAGGGATCTGAGGAACCTGACCTACATTTTGTAATCTCAAAGAACTGTCTAGAAAGCCTCTTCTAATAGCTAGAGTCTCTAAGAAATATAAACACACAAACCTAAATGTTTATATTCAGTTGAACATGAAGCACACTCTTAAACTTAGCTGAAAATGTACAGCTAAATGTCTGTTACTTTGAGGGGCTAGAAAGAAGGCTTAGGGGTAATTAAGAGCATTTGTTGTTCTTGTAGAGGACCTGGGTTCAATTCCCAACAACCACATGGTGGCTGGCATCTGTCTGTAACTCCAGTTCCAGGGGATCTAATGATTCCTCCTGGCCTCTGCAAGAAACAGTCATGTACTTGGTACACTGGCATACATGCCTGGAAAACACACACATAATTTTTTGTTTGTTTTTTCGAGACAGGGTTTCTCTGTGTATCCCTGGCTGTCCTGGAACTCATTCTGTAGACCAGGCTGGCCTTGAACTCAGAGATCTGCCTGCCTCTGCCTCCCAAGTGCTGGGATCAAAGGCGTGTGCCACCACCACTAGGAATAATTTTTTAATTAAAAAGAAGCTATTCTGTGCATGTATGAGTGTGTGTGTGTGCGCGCGTACTTCCCATGGCATCTACGTGGAAGTGAGAGGACATCTTTATGGAACAGATTCTCTCCTCTCATCTTTATGTGGGTTCTTAGGCTCGATTGAACCCAGGTTGTCAGGCATGGGCAGCAAGTGCCTTCCCTGAATGAGCTGTTCCGCTGGCCTGGTGACATTTATTATAAAACATAAGGGTTTGTTGTTGTTGTTGTTGTTATAGTGAATTTTTATTTATGACACCCAAACTGAAACCATTATATTTCTAAGGAAGTCTATATAGGAAGAATGCCTTAGATCTGAGTTTAGATAGGGGCATGGTGATACATTCTTTAAAACCAGCACCTTCGAGGCAAAGGCAAGCAGAACTTTTTGAGTTGTAGGCCAGCTTGATCTACATAGCAAGTTGCAGGTGATTCAAGGCTAGAAGAAGGAGGAGGAGGACGAGGAGTGGGAGGGGGAGGAAGAAGAGGAGAAGAAAGGGGAGGAGAGGGGAAGGAGAGGAAGAAAGAAGACATGTATTAGATAGAGCATAGATTGTTCATAGAAGGAACTCATTCAAGCCCAGTGAGGTGGCTCAGTGGTGGAGGTGCTCGCTGCCAAGCCTGAAATTCTGAGTTTGATCCTTAGAAGTCACATGGCAGGATGGAGAGAACTGATTCCTAACAGTTGTTTTCTGACATCCTTACTCATGCCATAGGATGCGTTCATACACGTGCGTGCACACACACACACACACACACACACACCAAATGTGTGTGGAAAAGTGAAAGAAGAGCCCATATTATATACTATTATATATTATATGTGAATTCCAACAATGGATATTTGCAGCATAAGCAGATATTAACTAACTTAAGGCATCTTGGTCAGGATCACGTATTCTTAGTATTCCTGTGCTTATTTTAATGAGAGGTTATAAAAGTTTTGTGAGCATGGCTCATCTCTATTAACATGATGCGTCAAAGAAACACTAACAAAAGGCTTTTCTGTATCTCAAGTACAGAATGGACATTGTTAACTTATTTGCAATTCTCCCAAATATTAAGGATGATTAGAGCAAGTGATGGTTGCTGAATCCGATTTGCCTTGCTTGGTCCCTTGCTCTCTTGCTCTCTTCCACTCTCCCATTTCACTTTTCACTACTTAGCTATTCCTTACTCTATGCTGCCTGGCTTGGTAAAGCTGAATTTCTGGGCTGATCCTAATTTGGTTTCATTATTATGCTAACAGGGCTTCATCAACAGAGCTCTGCTTTGCCAACAAAGCCTGTATTTCTCTTGGGACCGTCTTCCTCTCTCAGGCTTGACAAGTGAAGCCTAACTGTAGAATTGGTTCAAATAGCACAATCTCACATCAATATTAATTTTATCCCTTGGTCCCTTAGCTCACCACCATGACTGGGATACACATGCATTTTATACTGATGAACATAAGCAGCCATTGGACAATCAAACCCACACCTACAACTTTAAAAGCACAGTCACGAGAAAGGAGCACCCACTCTTTGTAGTGCCCAGTAACACGGACACCTAGAGGTTTTCATTGGGGCTCCTGCTATGAGTTGGGCACTTTCTCACTGAGGCTGGCCAATTCCTTCACTTTGGGGTTCTATTTTCTCACTTGGCTGGGGGGGGGCAGCCTTTAAGTACTTTCCCCCGTGTTTAGAAGTATTTTAGATTTAGTTACCTAGCCCTTACCTATCACAAGACGAAATGAATTTCCAGTGTTTATAGGACCAGAGGGTAGAGATAGAGTTAACAGTCTTGAAGAAGATCGGATCTGGAACCTCTCTCGAAGCTTGACAAGATTTTTTTTCCTAAAGCCTTCCTCTGCCCCCGCCCCCATCTACAGAACCTGCAAAGTAAGGACTGCTCGCTTTCTATAAGGGTAGTTTAGGTGACAGTCTAATATTGTCAAGCACTCTGATAGGTGAGACACGGCTACCGAAATATGATAGTTTATTTCTCTGATTGAAGTAAAGCCCATTAAAGGTTTACAGCCTTGCCTGGCTAAAGGAAGTCTTTTTCAGGACCGCCTAACCTAATCCTCCTTCCTAAGGAAGTTAGAGGTGTGTGTGTGCTGGGGGTGGGGGGAAAGCGGGGGTGTGAATTGGGGGAGAAGAGGTTGGGCGTGTGTGTGGGGGGGGGGCGGGTAGTGATGGGTGGTGGAGGATAGGGAACTGAGCAATCCAATCTACCCAGACTCCAGTTAAGAGAAATAAAGATTCAGTATTGACAAATCTTGTGACTCTCATAACCTTAAGGAGTTCGCCGTGCTTAAATTTTTTTTTTTTTCAAACTTTTCCTTCACAAATCCCCCCTTGATCTGAATTGGTCTGTGTAGACTCAAGAAGTGCGCCCCTGGAGGTCGGTACCGGAACAGCACTTCAAGGTCTGATCTCATACCTCTGAGCCCACCCGATCCATGGTTCCCTACCTTCCTCTCTTTCAGATACTGTGCGCATGGCACCTGGCGCTGCTCGTCTTTGGGCACTCACTCACAACGCTCCTGGTCGTGGGGATAGGGCAGGAACCGGGTCCAGACGTGGACGTCCTGTCGCCAAAACCATGCACTTTGTTCAGGCAGAATCCCTTCCAATTCCCCATTCTTCTAAGTCAATTGCGGACCAGGTTGTGACTCCCATAAACCCAGCCTGGTGTCTTCTCCGCCTTCCATTTCAAGTCATTGTCAACTTTCTCGTACTTGGCACTCCGCCCTCGAACCGAACCAGGGACAGACTGGCGTGCTAGGACAGCGCCCCAGCACTGTGCCCTCTGCACCCAACCCCTAAGATCCCCGATTCCTACCCATGCCAGCACCTCGGGCAGCTGTAACACAAACGAGGCTCACAGGACGGTGAGACCTGGGAGGTTCCACCAGGAAACCTGGTTATCTAGACTTACAGGTTTTGGGGACAGATGGATACCTTGCTTTGGCGACAGGTCTGATCTGTAGGTTAATGTTGGGAGATTTTGTTTTAGAGCCCTGGCCCCCGACTGTGTGGGGAGAATTTGGGAACAGCTCTCCTGCCCCACACCCTGTTTATCTTCCACCCTCTTCCTCAGCCCCCAAGAGTTGGAACTTGGGGAGAGAGACTTGCCCTTCCCGCCTCCCAAACGGCCAACGTGCCTGAACCCTCGGCACCCAGGAGCCCTGCATCCTACAAGGTCTCACCTTTCATGCTCCGGTCCCCTTTCACGCGGGTCCCCGCGCTAGCTTCTATTCCGCCCTACTGTGCCCCGCCCCAGAGCTGGGACGCGCTGTCCGCTCTTCACCCCCAGCCCCGCCCGCCCCGACTCAGAGCTGGAGAAGCTGCCAGAACGGAGGAGCGGGCTACAGCGAACCCGGAGTCATCCAGGAGCCTATCCGCAGTCCCAGGCTGGGGCGACCAGAAGCTAAGGTCAGATCCTTGAACATTTCTCCTGGCCCACGAAAGTGGGTGCTCCGAGAGAGAGGGCTCTAGGGGTGGGGACAGCGGAGGAAAGGGGTACCGGTGGTCCTCCTTTTCTGCGGAACAGGAATTGTAGCCTCGTGTGCCTCCAATCTTTCCCCGAGGCTAAAAGGAACCTTGCTAAGGCCTGAGCTCAGCACACTGACTTTGAAAAACTAGGGTCATCTGGTCCTGATAATGTTGAATGACCTAGTTTGTTTGGGCCTAGAGGGTTTCTTGGCACCATCACATTATGCCAAGGAGAGACTTTGTTGGTTCTTCAGTATACAGTTACTCCCTGGGTCTTCAGGATGGAATCTCTGTGGCTTTAACTCATTTCGCTCTCCTTCCCACCTCGGGGCCAACAGAGTCATGATTCTAAGACTCTGATTTGGAAAAATGGCCATGTGGACAAGAACCAGACAGGCGTGTACTCTCCCAGATCTGCCGCTGCCTGGGGCCTCATTGCCCTGGAGTTGTGCCTTCATTTCCAGATTGTTTGGGAAGTTACCACACCCAAGTGGCTGTGTAAACTGTTAAGGGTTACCTACCCACAGAGACGTTATTAGCATGGCTACTCTCTTTTCTAATTTGTCCCCAACAATTTGGCCTGAAAGCCTACAGGTTGTTAGGGATGGATCTACATTTGGAGTCCAGGCTCCTGAAGACTTGACTGGAAGGGGAAGGAGGTCAAACTGTTTGGATTAGGGGAACTCAACTATGGCCTGCCACTCTACCATACCCAACACACCACCTTCAGATCTCCAGTGCCCGGCTCCTCAATTATTACCAAAGGCCACACTCCAAAGAACCTCTAGATAGATGGAATAATGAGTTGGGGGCTGGGCAGGGTCTGGGATTTTGCACTTGTTTAGTAGGAGATTTGGGGAGTTGTGAGTCACCTGTGGGTTCTCACCTTCAACTAGATAGCACATTTAGAAGCCCAGGCTGAAGATGGGGCTTTATCTGAGCATGTGACTTTCAGCACCCCGCCTCCAATCTTCAGGTTGTCTTTAGGATGTCTTCAGGATGACATTTTGTCAGAGGAGTCCTGGCATGAGTTGCCTGCTGCCTCTGTTTACCTGTGGTCCCACATGGTTTGTTGGCCTCTGGAAGGCAGGGCTGAAGCAGGAACGGCTGGTGTGGTACTCCACTTGAGGTTCCTTGCAGGATCCTGCTTCAGCCTCTGCCCAATTTGCATCACACCTGTCAGTCTTCTTGGCTTGAATTCAACCTCAGCCTCCTGTTAGCCTCTGATCATGCTGTGGAGTGAACAGTTCAGGCACGTTCCCCACCGTGGCTAGGAGAGGATGAAATGGTTGGATCAGATAAATGGTTTACCTCAGATCCCACAGAGGACGAAGAGCAGACCTGAGACCTCAGCTGGGTTCCTCAGCTACTTCTTCCCAAGCTGGACTCCTGCAATGGAGCAGCCTCTGTGGGGAGCTGGGCCGAAGCAAGGGTGTCCAGGTTCTCAGAAACTAAAGTTCACAAGGGCAAGGTTGGCTTTGTTCTCTTCTTCACTGGCTCCAGAGCCGAGGCCAGGTCTGTACACAGCGCGTGTTGGTCAGTCATCTATTGAATGAACTAGAGGCCTTCCGAGAGAGTGAGTCTCTTGCTTTTTGCTCTCCAAGCCCATCTCCCTAGTCTTGATTCTTAGAGGCCCTGCCTTATCATGATTCTCTCGAATATTTGGGGCTCATCCTTCTATCCTCTGTTGTTCTAGGTCTCTGTTTTGAAGTATTTCAATATTTAATCCCACGTTACCATTTCCATCATGGGGTTCCACTTAGCTCTGGCCTGGATTCTCCTGGTTGGGACACTGGCTTCTTTGGGTGAGTATTAGAGTTGCAGAGGAACCAAGGTCTTTTGGTCTTTTCCAAAGACATGCCAATCATTTCTGCACCCTCAAGCAGATATAATACCCTGTATATACCAGGTGCTTGTTTCAAGCTATTGAGCAAATGGGTAGACAATAGAATGAAAATGGTTTTTTCTGGTGTGGGTCCCTTTCTCTCTCCTCTGTCTTCTATCCTGTTTTGTGAGGTAAGTTCTCCTGATGTGAAATAGGAAAGACTGAGTAGACACTTAAGACAGTAAAGCTTCCTGAAGTAAGCTGAAAAGGACTCACCAGTGTTTTTAAAATAAAATGATCTTGGAACAGGGGATACTATTTGGTGATAGAGCACTTGCCCAGCACATATGAGGCCCTAGGTTTCACCCCCAGTGTTGAATAAAAAAAAAAAAGCACAAGATAAGATAATAGCATCAGAGCACAGCAATTCCAGCTTTGGAAGTCTGAAGAGCTTTAGAATCGGTGGGTATTCGCTGTCGTGTAGGGCTCTGAAGAGGAAAGTGGCCGCATGATATTAAGGTTAGGTTTAGAAAAGCAAGCTTCTATCCAGGTATAGTGGCTCTGCCAGCACTTTGGAGGTAGAGGCAAGAGGATCAATAATTTAAGGTCGTCTTCCAGTAGATGAGTTCAAGGTCAGTCTGGGCTTGAGACTTTAAGACTGTCTCAAAACAAACAAGCAACAGCAAACCTTGAAAGTCTTTTGCATCTTGGAAGATGATAAATGAAGATGACCCTTCTGGCTGGCAACGGCGAGATAGTGATATGAACCCTACACTTCTCCCTTGCCAAAGACGCCCACGGTTCAGTTCTTTCCAGTACTTTCCCTTCCTGGGGCTTCATTTTCTGTCCCAGTTGGTACCTCTTATGCCCAAGATATACTTTCTCCAAAGGCTACTCCTGCCCTTGACCTGCTTCAGTTCATTTTATTTTGGAGTGTGTGTGTGTGTGTGTGTGTGTGTGTGTGTGTGTGTGTGTGTGTGTGTCTTACTGCCCTAGATCCTTAGCCAGGTGAAGCCACTTTCCTTCCTGATGGATGTATGTGCACCTTCATGTGTCAGTGAGGGCACATGTCACCCACAACTTGAAAATCCTATCTTTGGTCTAAGGACATTCAGAGCAATGGGGCCCCTCTTACTTTCTTCTCTTCTCTCAGTTGAGTAGAAAAGAAGTCTTCTAGTTGTTTTTTAGAGGGGCGTGTTTGGCTGGTCACCTGATCTACTAACCAAGAGGATTCCAGACCCTTCCTTCTATCCTGCGTTCTCAGCAACCCCCTCCCCCAACAGCTGAGTGTCCCTCTTGGGCTGTGAGTTTTTAGAGCAGCATCATAAACAGGAATTGGGGTTGGAGAGAAGGCTCAGCAGTTAAGAGCACTGGCTGGCTAGAGGACCTGGGTTCAGTTCCCAGTATTGGCGTGGCAGCTCATAAATGTCCCTAACTCCAGTTCCAAGGGGTCAATAGCCCCTGTGCACATCAGGCATGCATGTGGTACTTCGGCATACATGCATGCAAAACACCCATACACATGAAATAAATAAATCTTAAAGAAAGAAAGGAAGGAAGGAATGAGATGAGTGACAAAATGTTCCAATGGAGGACGGATTCAGTCATTCACAGAATCAGTCCTTAGTCTCACCCAAGAAACTGGCAAAAAGACCAGAGTAGCAGTGACACGCCCCTGCCTTGGGGCTCTGCTTAGTGGGAAAGAGCCAATCCCCTCTTCACATTGCCCCTGCCCAGTGACAGGTCACAGAATGACTTGGCCTTCCTAGTTATAGGGTGTGGCTGGCTCTTGTTCCAAGTGGTAGCTATCCGACAGCTGGGAATGACGTTTGTCCTGGTGTGCCTCTGGAGGACTTGAGATGTGAGGAGACTCCAGGCTTCTGCATCCTCTACTGGATTGTCACTGTTTTCTCTCCTCTCAGCTAAGACTGTTTGTCAGCAGGCACTGCACGCTCATGCACCATGTTCCACTTTAGGAGTCTTCCTCACTGGGTGCCTTGAAGAATAGGCTTGAGTTTAGAAAATACTTTGCCCTTGTTTCTCCCCCTTATTGGAAATCACAGGACCCGTTCCCTCATGGCCTGCTTGGTCTCCCCTGCACCCACTTGCCCAGTTACCTTTCCTCTGTCTTCACACAGGAGCTCAGAACTCCATTTCTTGGGAGGTACAGCGATTTGATGGATGGTATAACAACCTCATGGAGCACAGATGGGGCAGCAAAGGTAGGTGAGAGCACAGCCCAAGGGCCAGGGCGGTACTCACCAGTGGAGAGTCAGGGCTGGCAAGTATCACAAGAGGCTATCTCAAGTATCACCAAAGGCTGCCAACATCTAAGGCTTTAGAGTTCAGTGTATGGAGGGACAGAAGAGGACAAGAACGCACTTGAGGTACAGACATTGCTAAGTGGTTAAGAGTACATGCTGCTCTTACCGAAGACACAAGTTCAGATCCCTGCATCCATTTCCAGTGACTCATTGTTACCTGGAACTCGGGGTCTAGGTGTTCTGATGCCTCTGGTCTCTGCAGGCTCATACACTCTCATTCACAGACACACAGACAAACACTCACAATTGAAATTCATCCTTGTCTTTACCTCTCCTATGCCAGGCTCTCGGCTGCAGCGCCTTGTTCCAGCCAGCTATGCAGATGGTGTCTACCAGCCCCTGAAAGAACCCTACCTGCCTAACCCCCGACACCTTAGTAACAGGGTCATGAGAGGTTCTGCAGGGCAGCCATCTCTTCGGAACCGTACAGTCCTGGGTGTCTTCTTTGGTGAGAGCTGTAGTGGTTGGGGGGTGGTTCTGATGTTTTGATTGGGAAACTGAGTTTACACGTGGGAATGGTCGGCCAGGAACAAAAGCAATATAAACAAAACTACTTGCTACAGCAAACCTCAGCCCTTGGGGGAGCTTAGCCAGTGGGAGTCAGATGGACATTTCTGCATCTAAGGACTCAGGGGATGAGAAAAGATACTAAGGAGGATCAAAGATGGGGGTGAGAGATGGAAGAGGAAGCCATTAAAAAGGATAGGAGTAAAGCAGGTGGGGGCAGGGCATGCTGAAGTGAGGTCTGACAGGCATGAATCTACCTTGTGCTGGTAGGGCGTCCTCCATTTGGGGGGAGGGTTGGGGTACAGACTTGATAAACTGTCCCTAGGACACTGATGCTCCTAGAACATACCAAGAGAAGAGTCCTAGCTGCGGCAGAGAGGGCAATATGGGGGCCTTATGGTGTCATAAGCTCAGTGACAAGGGGTCCTGCCGCAATGATGGCTCCTACAGGCCATGTTGGGTGTCCATGCTAGCTCACATGTGACTTCCTGCTTGGCTACAGGCCTTCAGGGAGGCTCCTAGCTGCATGTTGGAGCTGGTGCCCACAACCCTGCCTACTGAGGCGTCATCTCTGAACACCTCCCAGTTACCAAGGAGAATGCCAAACTGACAATGACAACATCTTAGAGCAGGTGTAGGCACAGGCAGGCCAAGAGAGACAGAACCAGGAGGGAATGTGGAGGTCAGGGCTTGGATTTGCCCATAATAGGAAATGACTGTTCTGAAGCTTCGAGTAGGGGGCGGGCGTGTCAGGGACTCCATACCTGAGGCAGGGATGAGCATGGCCGTAGGCTGGCCCAGCAAACCCTCCTGCATTGTGGGCAGGCTACCACGTGCTCTCAGACCTGGTGAGTGTGGAAACACCAGGCTGCCCCGCAGAGTTCCTCAACATTTACATCCCGCATGGGGACCCGGTGTTCGACCCTGACAAGCGCGGGAACGTGGTGCTGCCCTTTCAAAGGAGCCGCTGGGACCGCAACACTGGACAGAGCCCCAGCAACCCCCGGGACCAGGTGAGGCCAGGCAGCCAAAGGCAGGAGGGCAGAGAGGCGGGAAGGGGGTCTGAGGCTGGATCCGCTGGAGGCCTGGGATCTGGCTGGGAAGACCAGACACGATGAGGCTCTCCCTACCAGCAAGGACCTGCCTGGTCCTCCTGACTCTGCTCATCCCTGCAGAGCAACCAGGTGACCGGCTGGCTAGATGGCAGCGCCATCTATGGCTCCTCTCATTCCTGGAGTGACACTCTGAGGAGCTTCTCTGGAGGACAGCTGGCTTCTGGGCCTGACCCTGCTTTCCCATCGGACTCCCAGAGCTCTCTGCTCATGTGGATGGCGCCGGACCCCTCCACAGGGCAGGGAGGGCCACGGGGGGTGTATGGTGAGACTGCGGGGTCCTGGTAGGAGGGGTAGGGTTAGAGGCACCAGGCTGCTTTGGGGTCCTGTACTGGAGAAGGGGCAACTGACTGTGGGTCTGGGCTCCCCTGACTCAAGCTGTTGTCCATCTCCTGTCCTGCTTCCCCACATGGATGCAGCCTTCGGGGCCCAGCGCGGGAACAGGGAGCCCTTTCTGCAGGCTCTGGGCTTGTTGTGGTTTCGCTACCACAACCTGTGTGCCAGGAAGCTGGCGCAGGAGCACCCGCACTGGGGGGATGAGGAACTGTTCCAGCATGCTCGCAAGAGGGTCATTGCCACCTACCAGGTGAGTCGTGCCGCCTGCCTGGAGTCCACCTGTGTGTAGGGTCCAAAGAGACTCTGCACCCCCAACAAAGCTTCCAGGATCCTGGACAACGCCCCTTTCCTACCTAGCCCTTTCCAGGAGGGCTCTTCTCCAGGGAGAGCTAGTATCTAGGAAAAACTACTATATATGATATAGAGGCAAAAATGGGTTTATGCCAGATTATTTGGGAATTGATCATTACTTAACATCTCTTTCTTCTCAGTAAGTTCTATGAAGAGCCTAGCACTTGATGCTGTTGTTTTGAAGGCCTTTTCTCCCATGACCAGCCTTTGCTGGTCCTCGTGTCTACCTGTAAGCCTTCCCTGGGCCCCTTCCTCAGGGCTAGTCCTACACACGTGCCTTTTTACCTTTTGATCCTCAGAACATTGCGATGTATGAGTGGCTGCCCAGCTTCCTGAAGCAAACTCCTCCGGAGTATCCAGGTGAGGAGGTGGGAAGGAGGGCTGAGAAATTGTGAAGTGTCTTTTAGTGTGGATTTAAACCTTCATGTGTCTGTTTCTCCTCTTACCTCAGGATACCGTCCATTTCTGGACCCCAGTATCTCCCCAGAGTTCGTTGTGGCCTCTGAGCAGTTCCTCTCTACCATGGTGCCCTCTGGGGTCTACATGAGGTAGGAGAGGAAGCTCACATATTTGTATCTTGGACTCATTATTGATAAAAATCTGCCTTCAGGAGTTCTCAGGACAGGATTACATCAATTCAGAGCAGCTAGTTTCTAGAGAGAATGGTGAAAATGGAGGGAAAAGGTGGTCTGTTTTTAAATAGACCATTCATTGTGCATGGCGTTGGTTATCCATGATCATGTGATTTGCTTGTATGTGTTTGGTCAATGGCTTTTCAAGATAGGACTATGTAGCCCTGGCTGGCCTGGAACTTGTCAAGATCCTCCTGCCTTTGCCTCCCATGTAGCTTGACTACAGAAGTACACCTTTGACGGATTAAAAGAAAAAAATGTTTATGGTCTTTAAAAATGTGTATATGTGTATGTAGCTGGGTGGTGGCTCACACAATTTTTTGTTTTGTTTTGTTTTTTTTTTTGAGACAGGGTTTCTCAGTATAACCAGGCCTGACCTTCCTGGACTCCTTTTGTTGACTAGGCTGCCCTTAAACTCATAGATATCCACCTGCCTCTGCTTCCAGGGTGCTGGGATGAAAGGCACGTGCCACCGTGGGAGGCTGTAGTTCAGATCTTTAATCCCAGAACTCAGGAGGCAGAGGCAGGCAGATCTCTGAGTTCAAGGCCAGGCTGGTCCATAGAATGAGTTCTAGGACAGCCAGGGCTGAAGAAAACCTATCTCAAATAAAAACAAAACCACTCCACAAAACCAAACAACAACAACAAGAAACAAAAAACCCATTAAACCAACAAAAACAATGTGTGTGTGTGTGTGTGTGTGTGTGTGTGTGTGTGTGTGTGTGTGTATGTAGTTGCTTCCAGCCGCTCACGTCCTTAAAGTTTTTTCACCTGCTTGGGAGGCTGATGTGGGAGAATTAGCTTGAGCTCAGAAGGCAAATGGAAAACTTCATCTTGAAAAAAAAGGAGAGAGAGAGAGAGAGAGAGAGAGAGAGAAGTGCATGTTTATAGTCTCTAGTCCCAGCAGGTAAGAGTCAGGAGAATAGGAGTTCAAGGTTATTCTTTACTACACAGAGAATTCAAGACCAGTCTGGGTTACTTGAGACCCTCTCTCAAATAGAGACTACACATACATATAAATAGAATTCTATAGGTGATAGGTACATAATACAAGTGTGTGTAAGTGTGTAATCTATATAAGTAAGCTATTACATGTCAGGCTTCCTATCTACCCAGTCAAACTCAGATTTTAAGTATCTGAAAACGTAGATGTTTTAGAGCCATTCTTCCTGAAATAATAAACTCTAGTGACTATTTAGATAGCATTTATGTTATATCAAGTATTATAAGAATATGGGTTGGGGAGGTAGCGCAGTTAGTAAAGTACTTGCCACTCAGGCACAAGGACTTGAGTTCAAGGGTTCAAGTTCTAGCATCCTATAGGAAGTCAGATGTAGTGATTCTGGCTTGTAATTCCAGTGCTGAGATGGTAGAGACAGGTAGATCCCTTGGGCTGGCTGGTTTGTCAGTCCAGCTTAATTGTCCCAGGTCCCAGTGAAAGACTCTCAAAGCAAGCAAGCAAGCAAGCAAGCAAGCAAGCAAGCAAGCAAGCAAGCAAGCAAGCAAGCAAACAAACCAACCAAGGTGGAGAACTTCCAAGGACTGACACCTGAGCATAACTTTTGGACTCCACATGTACCTGCACCCATATCACACACACACACACACACACACACACACACACACACACACACACACACACACACACACACACACACACACGTGCGCGCGCGTGTGTGTGTGTGTGTGTGTGTATGTAAAAACATCCAAAGACTTGGATATTACTGTATGGACTAATGTGCATAGATTATAGGCAAATATTATGCCATTTTAGATAAAAGATCTATATATCCATGGATTTGTTATTGGTGAGGGTCTTAGAACCAGTCTCCAGTGTCCTCCAAAGGACTCCTATCTGTGTGTGAGACTGCTTTCTTTCTGTGTGTTCTTATCCACGTGGAGACAGTGTGGATAGAATTTTTTTAATGGCCAAATTTTCAGATGTGTGATCAGATGGGAGGTAGGAATCTTCTGAAAGTCAAATTATTCAATAGCTATCAAGGTCTTGATTACACAGCAGATAAGGGAGGCTTATGGCCTGGGACCCCTGGCTGATTACAAAGCAGATAAGGGAGGTTATGGCCTGGGACCCCTGGCTGAAGTCTTACAAACCAAAGCTGACGCCTGACATTAGGATCCTGTGGTCTCTGTAACCATTCTTGCTCCTTGCACTTTAGGAATGCCAGTTGTCATTTCCAGGGGATTCCCAGTCATAACTCAAGTGTCTCTGGAGCTCTCCGGGTCTGCAACAGCTACTGGAGTCGAGAGGTCAGAGTTGGAGATACTATTGGATTGATAAATGCATGTGTTGTATATGTTGCATGTGTATATATCTGAGTGTGTGAAGGGGGTGGGCACTAGGGCTGAAGTAGCAGCTCGGATGGGTTAGAGAGTGGGGAACAGCTTGGGGACATGATCAAAAGTCAACTCCCTATCCTCAGCCAAGGGCTGCATATGAGAGACAGGAGGGGAGGGGGACTGTGTGTTCAGGTGTGCTTCCACATTTACTGTTCTTCTTAGGTGTCTCCCTTGACAACTCTGGGCCCCTGGAGACTTTGGAGCACCCAGCTAAGCTATCCCACCTAGACAATTGTCTATACACCCCTAGCTTGGGCCTCTCTTCTAGTAAAAGGAGAGCAGCAAGTTCAGACAGGCCCTATGGCTTCTGCAGGACCACACCACTGGTTGATGGGAGAGCAAAAATGAGCATCTAGATGCTCTAGTGTCCTTGCTAGTCATATGGTCAAATCTCCTGGGAAAGAATAAAAGTTAAAACAATAAAAAATAAAATAAACCCTGTGCTCCAACACATCGGTTTTGGGTGGGCATATCATTTACCATGAGTGCAGAATTAGCCTGAAGTTGAGAAACGCTCACCAGGGGCTAAGAACATGACAAGCCCAGGATGTGGCACAAGTGGCAGAGGGAGCCAGGAGCCCAAACCCTGGTCCTGTTAGCCATGTCTGTCTTCTCACCACTCCTTAAGCACCCCAAGCTACAAAGGGCTGAAGATGTGGATGCACTGCTGCTGGGCATGGCCTCCCAGATTGCTGAGAGAGAGGACCACGTGGTGGTTGAGGACATGCAAGGTGAGCCTGAGGCTGGCCCTGCAGGCTGTGAACTTCTGACCGCTGGGAGGAGATCCTGCTGAACCTGCAGAAGCAGGCAGGGAGGAGTTCTCAGGGCTGAGAGAATCTCTGATCCTCGAATCATGGTTCAGATATTTCTGGGATTGGTTAGAATGGTCTGGGCTGGAGGCTGCAGTGATGGCCCTCAACTCCCTCTAACTCTTTAGTGTTTCTTTTTCAGATTTCTGGCCTGGGCCACTGAAGTTTTCCCGTACAGACTACCTGGCCAGCTGCCTGCAGAGGGGCCGGGATCTAGGCCTGCCTTCTTACACCAAAGCCAGGGAGGCACTGGGCCTGTCTCCCATTTCCCACTGGCAGGACATCAACCCTGCACTCTCCAGGAGCAATGGCACTGTGAGGAAGGGTCAGGACCCAGAGGGCTGGGGAGGGGCTGGGCACACTGCCCAAACAGGGGAAGGTGGGTAGTAAAACATGGGTGCCAGAGTCTAACACTTGGTGAGAGGACAAAACTCACGCAGGTCACGTTTTTCAGTCTTAATTTGTTCCTAAGTCAAGGACCTGCAATGTCCACTATAGGATTGTTAAGAGTAACAAAATCAATGTCTACCAAGTTAAGTGTGTGGCAAGCAACAGGTAGTTAATACATATTTACTGGACCTGGGCCTTCAGAGTCAAAGGGCAAACCCTGCTGGACTTGGAATCTCTTAACTTGGTGTACAAGTTATAAACTTGTAAAGCCTACAGAAACATAGGGATTGTGAGAAAAGTCAATAGGAAGTCTTTGGCTTCAGTTAGGTGTCATTGGAACGAGCCTGGTCAGGGACTTAGGGACAAGTAAAGAACAGGAGGTGTTAAGATGACTCGGCTGGCATTTGCAGCCAAGCCTGACAACCCGAGTTTGATCCCCTGCAGAATCCTCATGGTGGAAGGGGTAAACTAATTCCTTAAAGTTATCCTCTGGTCTCTACATGTGCACGTAGTGTACACATTCACACACACGCACACACACACACACATACACACACACCACACACATACACACCACACACACACATTCACACACACGCACACACACACACACACACACACACACACCACACACATACACACCACACACACACACACACACACACACACATTCACACACACGCACACACACACACACGCACACACACACACACACACCACACACACACACACACACACACACACCACACACACACTCACACACCACACACACACACAGACACTTCACACACACATAAATGTCATAAAAATTAAATTAAAACCAGAGTAGAAAACTCTGGTAGTGGGTGAGGTGTCAGAGACAAACCCTCACGTGAGACAGCCATATCTCTGTCCCAGCACATGGGAGGCAGAGGCATTTCCAGGCTAGCCTGGTGCAGAGTGAGACTCAACTTCAAAACAAACAACAATGATGTATAGTCAGATTTTTAAAAAAATACTCTCACTGTGACCACAAACTGGGAGGGATTTAGTTGTTTAAAGTTTTTTTTTTTTTTTAACTCTAAGGATAAAAGCCTTTTATAATATCATTCCGGCATTCAATCTTTCACAGTCTGACTTGCTTCTCAGGCTCCACATCTTCCATACACTATATGGAGGACTGGCTATTGTTTCTTGTGTCTTGTTTTGTTTTAATTTCATAGAATAGGAATTGGGATGTGTGGAAAGCTTCCTGTAAATGAGTTAACTGAGCAGTGCCTGGGGTGTAACAAGCACTCTCTAGGAATGAGTTCTTTGTTGTTATTGGCCCAGGGGCTAATGTCTGGGAGCTGCCTCTTGCCCAGGACTTGTTGCTGAGTACCTCTCAAACACCCTCTGTTCCAGGTGCTGGAGGCCACAGCTGCCCTGTACAATCAGGACCTGTCTCGGCTGGAGCTACTCCCAGGGGGGCTTCTGGAGAGCCATGGAGACCCTGGACCCCTTTTCAGCACTATTGTCCTTGACCAGTTTGTCAGGCTACGAGATGGTGACCGTTACTGGTTTGAAAACACCAGGAACGGGTAAGGCTTGCCTGGGCTGTGTCTTAGAATCTACTGTGACCTGGACCACAGGCCCTCTGCTTGGCCCTCCCTGCCCTCACAGGCCTCAATCCTAGCCCCTCTGGGTCTCTCGAGTGAGGATTAGTCTCTGATGGCTCTCCAGGCTGGCAGGCTCTTACAAACAGCTATGGACCAGAGTCTCTGTCCCCATGGGATACCTGAGTGTGAGGCCCCAAATCTCTCCGTAACCCTGACAGTTCCTTCACCTCTCCTATGTCCAGATTGTTCTCTAAGGAAGAGATCGCAGAGATCCGAAACACTTCCCTACGGGACATTCTAGTGGCTGTCACCAATGTGGACCCCAGTGCCCTACAGCCCAATGTCTTCTTTTGGCTTGCAGGTATGTTACCTAGAGGTAGCTGGCGGGGCGTGGGTCCAGAGTCTTGTCCTTTCTTAACTGTAGGCTTGGTTTGATGTGGCTGGATGACCCCTCTAAGTTCTGCCCATGAGAAATTTGATTCTAGGTGCCAGGGTTGCCACATACAGTTTCCCTTTGCACAAGTGTACTAGATGCTGAATTAGGGGCAGGGCCAACTCTCTTAAAGACCTGGGGGAGACTCTTACATTCAGATGGAACGGGATAGGACTGTGAGTGGCATCCAGAGGGCCAAATGAGGGTAAAGAATATAATATTTCACAGCAGTGCTAACAAAAAGATATAGGGGCAGGGCGGGGTTAGAGATATTGAGGTTCATGCTGGGACCTGCTTGCTATCCACATAGGCAAATGCCATCATCTTGCTGCAATGACAGGGGTAAACAGCCCCATCCTCTCTAGTTCCCAGAGCACCCTCACCTCCTCTGTTAATACCCTCTTCAGTGACCTTGTGACAGATTGTGGCATAATAGTACTGGATACTCCGATTTCCTCTGCCTCCCCAGGAGACCCCTGTCCACAGCCAAGTCAGCTCAGCGCCAAGGGCCTGCCAGCCTGTGCCCCCCTCTTCATTCGGGACTATTTCGAGGGGAGTGGATTTGGCTTCGGACTCACCATTGGGACCCTTTGCTGTTTCCCCTTAGGTAGGAGAGTAATGGGTAGGCAAGGTGGTGCTATTGAAAGGTGTAGTCTAGTGGGTGTTTTTATGCATAACAACAAAACAATGTAGAGTACTGTCTCTCTGGTGAGAAAAGCATTAGGGAAGGCAAAGGTGTCTGGCTATAGATAAGTGAACTCCAGGGAGATTTGCTTCCCTGATCTTTTGGGATGCCCCCGGCCTAGCTTGGTCAAGAGTCCATAAGAGTCCCTGGTCTACTGCTGTCTGTGAGAGCCTGCTAGCCTAGGGACCTATCAGAGACAATTCCTCAGCTGAGAAGCAGCTGGGACAGACTCAGTTTCTGGAACAGGAGCATGGGAAGGTTGTGTGAGGGTGGCCCAGCAGCCTGGTGTGGTGCATCTAGCTTGTGGTTTGAGGAATCTGGATTTAGTTTCTGGCCGGGAAGGGACTTGAGTAATGGAAGCAATGGTGGCTGATATTTTAGACACTACCCAGAGCTTTCCATGGGTGGCAACGTGCTCCCTCCACAGAGCCTCGATATTTGAAAGTTGGGCAGCTGGAGGGTCAGAAGTTAGGAATAGAAGGAGCTCTTCTGAAGGAAATGAGGGAGTGACTTTTCTCTCCGATGACCACTTTTCCCTGAACATCCCTCTCCACTCTCACACCAGTCAGCCTCCTTAGTGCCTGGATTGTTGCCCGGCTTCGAAAGAGGAATTTCAAGAGGCTCCAGAGACAAGACCGCCAGAGCATCATGTCGGAGAAGCTTGTAGGGGGAGTGGAAGGTAGGCCATGGGGTAGCCAGGGCGGTGCTGGGAAGGTCATGACTTGGGGCTATGATCCATACCCCACCCCCAAGTCCAAGGCAAAAGATCCTCATTTCCAGGGATGTAGGAAAAGCCTGAGCAGGTTGGGGAAAGCCATGGTAGACACTGGATCTGCAGTTTTCCAAGCTTCAAGGCTCCTCCCAATGATCCTAAATAAATGGAATGTGAGTGAGGAGTAGAAGAGTCATAAGACCCTGCCTCCATCTCAAAGGAATGTGACTCACACGTCCCGAATGGCTTTGCAGCATCCTGTGCTGGAACTGTGCAGGCAACAGGAGTCATTAATGAAGGTCTGAAGTCAAGTAGGATTGGTATCTTGGCTCCAGTGCTGAAGACTAGCTGTTGGACCTTAGGCAGATTTTGTTTTAAATCTCTCTAGACCTGTTTCTTCTTATCTGTAAAGTAGCTATCCTAATGGTGCCTGTGTCTTAAGTTGTGAAGAAATGTAACAACCAATTCAAAGCACTAAGGCTAGCATCCGGCAAACACTCAGGAAATAGTGGCCCTTATTTGCCTCGTGGGTTAGAGGAGCAACAGCACTGTTCAGGAGAGAATGACCCTAAGAGTCTGGGGTTGGTGGGGTCAAGTTGTTGCTGAGACCCTGCCCTGACCCTCTCTCTCCCTATGGGTTCTTCTGCACCCAAGCTGACCCAGCCCCATCTCTTGCTTCCCAGCTTTGGAGTGGCAGGGCCGCAATGAACCCTGCAGGCCAGTGCTTGTGCACTTACAGCCGGGACAGATTCGAGTAGTGGATGGCAGGCTCACCGTGCTCCGGACCATCCAGCTGCGACCCCCACAGCAGGTCAACCTCATCCTGTCCAGCAACCGTGGACGCCGCACCCTGCTGCTCAAGATCCCCAAGGAGTATGACCTGGTATGGCCCAGCTGGCCTCATCTCAGATGAGGCAGTTAAGTAAAGGGAAAGGAGCAGTAAGCCAGGAGACAGGGGTTTTGGCTTCCAGTTCCCAGATGTGGTACCTGATAGAGAGATGAATTTGAACATGTCCGCCCTGTTCTAGATCTGCTGGCTGACACCGTCTCCTCTCACTCTGGTGGCAGCTGGCAGCCTTCTTCTTTGGTTATAAGTCCTAGCCATGAGTTCCTGGAAGAACCTGGGTCCTCTTCCCTATTCTCTTATTTCAGACTCTAGAGGACTTCCTTTTTCTTTTTTCCCCACTAATTAATTAATTAATTAATTAATTAATTAATTAATTAATTAATTAATTAATTAACTTTACATACCCAATCACGACTTGGAGGGGAGTTAAACAGGAGGCTGATCATGTGTTTTGACTACCCAGATCACAGTCCACTCCACCCTCTGCCCCAATTCCTTCCCCAACTCCAACCCCTAGTCCCAGCTATTCTCCAGTATGAAATATGTGTCACTAAAGTACACTTTTCTCTTCTGTAAATGAAGGACAGTTATCTCTTTTGCAAGGCCACACCAATGACCCTTTGTGTGTTCCATGTGAAGCACCTGTCCCTGAGAGGCTCTGACACGTTTACCTCTGCTATCTTTGAAGGTTCTGTTGTTTAACATGGAGGAGGAACGGCAGGCACTGGTGGAAAACGTCAGGGGAGCTCTGAAGGAAAATGGGCTGAGCTTCCAGGAGTGGGAACTGAGGGAGCAGGAGCTGATGAGGGCAGCAGTGACCAGGCAACAACGGGGCCACCTCCTGGAGACCTTCTTCAGGCACCTTTTCTCCCAGGTGTGTACATGGGATCAGATCTGGTGTGTGCATTTGCATGTGTGGGTGTGCATACGTGTGTGTGTGTGTGTGTGTGTGTGTGTGTGTGTGTGTGCGCGTGTGCATCTGTGGTGACATCCTTTCCTATATGAAGCCATGGGGATGATCCTTCAAATCTCAAGGCTTGAATGCTCAGCTGAAAAGTCTGTCCTGATTTAGATCAAGTCACCAGGAGTTACTGGAGTCCTAGGCCAGAGGCCAGATCTGAAGGTATGGGGGTAGGAGTATGTCCCAACAGATTAGGTTCAGCCACTTGCCTCACAAATCAAAGTGGTTACTCAGGGAAGAAATCCAATCAACATAGCCATGTTGGGAAGACAGATGGAATATCTAAACACTGTCTTTGCTGATACTGACACGTACTTCTGGATTATATAGGGAAAGGGCAGAAGAGAAGGCCTAGAGGCATAGTTAGTCAACCTTAGCCAAACCATGGTCTGGTTGGTTAGTATTTCAGTGTCAGATCCGCAAGTTGGCTCCAGTGACTGTGTTACTTCCCGTTACTTGGGGAAACATTCTGGTTCCCATAAGGTGAATTGTTTTGCTTAGGTGGGCAGCTTCGGTTCCTATCATGGAGGTACTGCTTCTGTTTAAAGAGTAATGTCATCACGGGGGTGATCTGCCTGCAGGTTCTGCTTGCTGGTCCAAGGTGACTGCAGGTTCATGGCAGCAACTAGAGATTTTCAGGGGTCTGGAGCAGGATGTAAAGTCTGGTGGTAAAATACTTTTGTTACTCTGTTCTTGAAGCCTTCATCCTTGAAAAGGGATGAGATAGGGCTGGCGAGACGGCTCAGTGGGTAAGAGCACCCAACTGCTCTTCCAAAGGTCCAGAGTTCAAATCCCAGCAACCACATGGTGGCTCACAACCATCCGTAACAAGATCTGACGCCCTCTTCTGGAGTGTCTGAAGACAGCTACAGTGTACTTACATATAATAATAAATAAATCTTAAAAAAAAAAAAGGGATGAGGTAGATTAGGTAAATTTAGGACTGATTACCCGATGACATCAGGGAATTTTTGTTTTGCTTTTTCAAAGGGATTTATTTTTAATTATGTCCACATTGGCAAGGGACAAAAGAATGTGGGTGGCAGCAGAGGGCAGAGGTTATCACATCCCTCTGGGACTTGAGTGACAGGCAAGAGGTTGTGAACTTCCTGGGAAACCTAATGAGGGTGTTGGGAGCTGAACTTGGATCCCCTTGAAGAGAAGTGTGTGCTCTTAACCCCTAGTCTCTTCAGCCCCTAAGCAAGTAACATGCCTTTGTGCCTGAACTGAGCAGGGAATGAAAGCCCAGAAGAGATACACAAAATAAAGGCACAGAAGCTGAGATTTACTCTGCTCTGAGGAGTCCGTAGGCCCACTTGAGGAGCTAGTGCTCTTCGGCAAAAGCGGTCTCTAAATTCTTCTCATATTTACTTCGAAGATTTCCCAACCCATGTGAACCCTGTCTCCTGATGTAAGACTCCAGGGAGACAGTGTGCAGGAAGGAAGCAGGGCAAGCCAGTACCGCGGGGCTCCTGAAAATCATACTTCATCCTTTCTTCGGGGAGTGCACCATGGAGATGTAATGTCTGCCATATGCATTTCTGAGAACTACCAGGAAGATGTGGAAAATTTTGATAGAGGGGGAAATCCCAAGACTGATGTCCACATCTAGTACAAAAATAAAGGTAGCCTGGATAGAACGCTACATTGGAGACAGAAGATTAAATAAGAGCCTGGTGGCACACACCTATAGTTCTACACTGAAAAGGAGAAACACAAGGATTTGGAGTTCGAGTCCAGCCTGGGCTACTGTCTCAAAACCAACGATGTGCCGACATAGTTTAGTGGTAAAGTACTTGCTGGGATGTGTAAGACTCAGGGTTCTATCCCCAGCATGAGGCTCATGGGTAGACATGAATCCAGCATGCATGCCATACCCAACACATTAATTAATCTGTTGGGATGGTGGTGATAGTCACACAAAGACTGGTATGGGATGAAGATTATAAAAGCAATGCAGAAACATGTGATCTAAGATGTTAGAGAAGAAAAGCTTTCAGTCTGGTGCAAGTTCATGATGGAGGCAAGATTGGCAAGGGCTCAAAGGTGGAAGAGTTTTGGCCCAGGAGAAAGGGGTGAGTAGGATTGAGCACTGAAGAAGAGAGAGAAAGAATGAGTGTCTGAGAAGGAGCAAGGCAATTAGCTGGGAGAGGATTCATACAGGAGACTGTTATCTAATGGGCGTGCGCAATGGACTCTGGGTCAGACTTAACTCTTCACCTAATTGAATATGGAGTTTGCCTAAGAAACAAGGGACCCTTGGCTGGTGAGGAGGTCTCCTTGCTTGGGCACAAGTAGAATCTTGGCAACTGCACTCAGGCCAGTTTCCATCAGGATGAAGGAAAGACCTTGTTCCGGAAGTTTAATAGACTGTCCGCCATCCCCATGGCTGCCCTGTACTTTCCATTTTGAAATCCTTCCCTCTGCAGCCTCTCTTGCTGATTTCCATCATAACCTCTGATAAGTGAGGCCGGTGAGGAAATGAACCCCAGACAAACAAAGGATGTGCCCGAGGTTATGGTGCACACAGGTGGCAATGTTGGGACATGAACTCAGGTCTCTTACCTCCCGCCCCAGGCTCTTCCCACTAAGCACCTTGTCTGAAGTGCAATGCTTGTTTCATGAAAAGACAGTCAGACTTGAACTGAGCAGCTGTTGAGAGGCAGGAAAAACAGGTATTGTGACCTGAGGCCTACCTCTTTCCCTGTGTCTGTTCTCTTGCTAGAGCAGTCCCTGGGTAAGATGGGGGTGGCCCATAATAAGAATTTTCCTCTCCAAACCCTTGAGATATAAATCAGTCATAAAGGATACACATAGTCTCAGGAACCCCAAAGTGGGGTCTTTGGCTTGTCTTGGAAATATCTGGAAGAGAAAGCGGTCAGCAAACAAGGTCTCTCTTCGATTATCTCTACTTTCCCCTTGACCCTTTCCTCTGCGAGTCTGAACCCACTGTCAAAGCATATCTGGGACCTCTTGGTTCTAATTCTAAATACTCAGGTTAGGTCAAATATACATACTTGGTTCAGTCAGCTAAGCCAGAGGGCCAGGACTTTGCAGTTTAAATATAATTACTCACAGACTGCTTATGGTGGTGTGCTGGGCAAATATCTGCCTCAGAAAGTAGCCGCATCAACCTGTAAGTGAAAGATGCCTCCTCTTTCCCCTACCCCCCACCTCTGGGGCTACCTAAATGCAGGTGTTAGACATCAATCAGGCTGATGCAGGGACTCTGCCTCTGGATTCCTCGACCAAAGTGCGTGAGGCCCTGACCTGTGAGCTGAGCAGAGCTGAGTTTGCAGACTCCCTAGGCCTCAAGCCCCAGGACATGTTTGTGGAGTCCATGTTTTCTCTAGCCGACAAGGATGGCAATGGCTACCTGTCCTTCCGGGAGTTCCTGGACATCCTGGTGGTCTTCATGAAAGGTGAGGAAGGAGAAAATAATTGTCCAGACAGAAGTGGGCTACTGATGTTGTATTGGAGATAGAGAGCCTGAGGCTAAGTCTTCAACTACGACCGAGGCCTGGCAGTCTAGAAAGGGTTTCTAGAGGTTGGGTGGGTCTCTCCTCACAGAACCCTCCTTCTTCCAGGCTCCCCAGAGGAGAAGTCTCGTCTTATGTTCCGAATGTATGACTTTGATGGGAACGGTCTCATTTCCAAGGATGAGTTCATTAGGATGCTAAGGTTGGTTGTTCCAGCAGGCAGGACAGGGACTGCCAGGGAGAGGGCCATCAATGGGATAGCAGAGGTATAAAGGAGAAGCAGGGGGCATCCTCTTTATCTTTGTATCCAGAGCCTTCTAGAATTAATAGGGAGCTTGGGCTTCAGCTAGTTGGGACCCAGTTATGGAGGATCCTGACGTGGATGGCCAGTGCTTGCTTCCAACCCTAGGTCCTTCATCGAGATCTCCAACAACTGCCTGTCCAAGGCCCAGCTGGCTGAGGTGGTTGAGTCTATGTTCCGGGAGTCTGGCTTCCAGGACAAGGAGGAGCTGACCTGGGAGGACTTCCACTTCATGCTGCGGGACCACGACAGTGATCTCCGATTCACACAGCTCTGTGTCAAAGGTGGGGCTGCCTGGTTAGCAGGGCTGATTTATTTGTTGGGTATTATCCCTATATACTTTTAGGAACCCACAGAAACACTTCAGAAACACAAGAAGAAAAATCAATACAATAATGAGTACATAATATAGCTAATGCAGATTATATTCTCTTTTATACCCATGCAATTATCAAATAACATTGCTAATTTATTTTTACCTGTATGGAGAAAGGAGCCCAAGAAGATGAAAATGCCTTGGGCTTATGAATGTATCCTGGCTGCTGAAGTGGGTGGGAAGAAGACTTTTGTTTGTTTGTTTGTTTGTTTGTTTGTTTGTTTGTTTGTGACAGAGTCTTGCAATGTGCATGGTGGGTAGTCTGGAACTTGCAATGTAGGCTAGGCTGGCCTTGAACTTGTGGCTGTCCTCCTGTCTCTGCCTCTAAATGCTGAAGATAACTGATGTGCGCTACTACACCAAGTCTTCAGTAGATGTTGACTGGAACCGCCCTGTTCCTCCTGGCTCCTGGCCAAAGCCACCCCACCCTTGCATCTCTAAGCTTGCAGCAGGGCAGAAACAATGTTTCTTTGTTACAACTGGATTTGGCCTGACTCAGTTCTCCTCAGCTGGGTCGTGTGGTTCTGGTTTATTTGGGGTTTGGTCCCCCAACTCCCACAGTATCTCCTGGTTAAATGCTTAGTAAGTGTTTGCTGAATACATCACAGCCCAACTCCTTTGTCCTTCCTGCTCCTTCTTACCCTGGGTCTGACTGGAGGTGGGTGGAGGTCAGGGTCTCAGTGATGAAAGGGACAGATATCAAGCAGGGGGGTCTGTGTGTGGCCTGTTCTGAGCTGTCACGACATCTTCGTGATTCTTCTCGGGGCGTGTTGAGACAGAACCTAGTCCTTCCCATATTATGAGACAAGTGGGGGCTGGCAGCTTTGCTGAGAGACGGGAGCAAGATGAGCATGATGTGGATAAACTTCTGCACGAGGCTTCCTCTGGCCTGAGGGCGAGGGGAGATGTTGAAGAAGAAAGTTGAGTTTGTAGCTTTTCCTACCAAGCCAAGGCAATGGTGGGCAGAGGCCAGGGAGGAACCTGGAAGTTTCTGCCCTGGGATAACCAGGCAGGGGCTTGAGGATCAAGCCAAAGGTTAACTATGTCTTGATTCACTTTTAATCACTTGTTTTCTTCTGATCTTATTTGAGAAAGATTCCACATGACAGAAAAGGCACAAAAATATTACGAACAGCCACTCCCTTTTCATCAGAATCCACTCTTCATCGCTATTTCAACACATTTGCTGTTTACTGAAAATTGGAGAGTGGATATCTGAACTTGGTTCTAAACACTTGATGTTAGAGTGAGAGGTACAGATCAGTCGTTAAGAGCTCTTGTAGAGGACCCAGGTTCAGTTCCCAGTAACCACATGGCAGCTCACAACCATCTGTCACCAAGTTCCAGGGCCTCAGATGTTCTCGTCTGGCCTCCTCTGGCATCAGACATACATATGCTACACATAAATACATTGATACAAGCACCCACATACATAAATTTAAAATAAGTAAATCTTTAAGTGCTTGAACTCCACGTAGATCAGTCTATCATAAGCCAAGCCATCTTTGGTGTTGGCTCAGAACTTAAAAGCCCCTTGGAGGCCCCAGACCTCCTAAGAATTTGCATTTGCAGTTCGACCTTGCTTTGTACAGCTCTGACAGAACAATGAGATGAAGCCTCCAGGGTTTTATTATGAACATTTTCAAACAAAGAATAGAAAGACTTTTCAGTGACCTCCCTTATCGCTATCTATCACTGATAGGTAAGTGCAGTTCCTATGGGGGCCAAGAGCTGAGGCTGGGATCTCTTTTTAGTGGAGCCTTTCTACAGGCTTGGGCATAGGAAAAGGGGGACCCTGTGCAGCGAGCCAGGCTCTCCTAGACTCTGGGCACTGAGCTGTCCCCTAACCAAGCTCTGCAACCCAGGTGTGGAAGTGCCGGAAGTGATCAAGAACCTCTGCCGGCGAGCCTCCTACATCAGCCAGGAGAAGATCTGGTAAGCTCCCGTCTGCATGTATTGGGTAGTTGTCATTTTGCCAAGAATGGCTGAGGTTGCCCCACCCCCAGCCCCCACTACCTATTGTAGCACCTTCATGCAAATAGAAAAGGGCCCCACTTCCTCCAAGTGGACAGACACATCCTTCATCAGGATGAGGAGAAAGCCTGCTGAGTGTCAGCAAAGCTTGCTTCCTGCTTGGGCCAAATGTCCTTGTAGAGGACACAGTTATCTATGGAGGCCTCAACAGGGACTCATTCTCTCTGTGTCTGCCTATTTGTGGGAATCTTGCTGTCCCATGTGGAGGGTTTTGATCTTTCCCGGACAAAGTTGGTTTGGAGGCAGAGCAGGAGTCAGATGGTACCTTTTGCCTTTCCTTCCTAGCCCTTCGCCCAGAATGAGCGCCCACTGTGCCCGAAACAACATGAAGACTGCGTCATCACCACAGAGACTGCAGTGCCCCATGGACACAGACCCTCCTCAAGAGATTCGACGGAGGTTTGGCAAAAAGTATGCCTGTTGTGCCCCTAAAGTCTATGCATCCCTCCAACAATCCATTGAGTGGTTCAGGGCTCTCTGCTTTACTGGCAGATAAATACTCTCTGCCCCAGAATGCTTATGTACAGTGAGTCTGGTGCACTGTACTGATGAGTACTGGAATGATAGGAAGGGCAAGGGAAACTCAAGGCTGTTTTCTCCCTCTGCCTGGGAAGTCGGGAGGGTCTTCAATAGATGCTCTGCCCTAACTAGGTTTTTATTGCTAGGATAAAATCATGACTACAAGTAACTTGGGGAGAAAGGAGCTTATTTGGCTTACAGGTTACAATATATCAGAGAGAGGTGCCAAGGCCGGAGCTTGAAGCAGAAACCACAAAGGAACACTGGTTACTGGCTCGCTTCCTCCAGCTTGGTCAGCTACCTTTCTTACACAGCCTAGGCAACCTGCCTAGGCATGGCACTACCCATGGTGGGCTGGGTCTGCTGACATCAATTAAGGAAAAAAAATATCCCACAAGTATGCCAATCAGATACCAGACGTGTCAAGCTGACTACTAAAGCTAACCGTGACAGGCCTCTTGAGCCTTCTAAAGCCTCACTGTGGGTGCCTAGTAGGAACTACAAACAGGGAGAGGAAGAGACTGTCTGTGAATGAATCCTGGTGTAGATGGAGTGTATCCCCAGAGTTGAAATAACTACTTGGAAGTCAGCCCTCACTTAGACAGTGGGGGGCAAAGCCTTCAGGTCTGAAGCCTGCTGCAAGAGGCTCTGTCCTTCCCAGGCTGTCCCTGAGGTAGCAGGGTCCCATTGTATTGAGTTTGACAAGCCAAAGGCTCCCTCTCTCCTAGGGTAACTTCATTCCAGCCCTTACTGTTCACTGAGGCACACCGAGAGAAGTTTCAACGCAGCCGCCGCCACCAAACGGTGCAGCAGTTCAAGCGCTTTATTGAGAATTACAGGCGCCACATTGGCTGTGTGGCGGTGTTTTACACCATCACTGGGGCGCTCTTCCTGGAGAGAGCCTACTGTGAGTGACATCACATACCGCAAGTCTGGGACAGGGAGTTGGGATCTATTGTGAGTGACACACATCCCGATGTAGGGTTGGGGTTGGGGGGTGGGGGGGGGCGAGCTGCAGTAAAGGACAACAGCGTCGCCTACAGCCGCACTGTTTCCTCTCCACAGACTATGCATTTGCAGCACACCACAGCGGCATCACCGATACCACCCGTGTAGGCATCATCCTGTCCCGGGGCACGGCGGCCAGCATCTCCTTTATGTTTTCCTACATCCTGCTCACCATGTGTCGCAACCTCATCACCTTCTTGCGGGAGACCTTCCTCAACCGCTACATTCCCTTCGATGCTGCCGTGGACTTCCATCGCCTCATCGCCTCCACGGCCATCATCCTCACAGGCAGGGGCTGCTGCTCTGGGCTTCTCTTGGTGCCTTTTGCCCTTGGTGGCTTCCTCTCCTCTCAGACTCCTCCCCACTGTCCTTTGCACCTAACTTTAATGTCGATAAGGATGGAGTTAGTTGGGCTGTGGGATGAAATGAAGCCCAGGAGCCTACCTTTCTCTGAATGGCTTTTCCTGCATTTTCAAGGGCATCCCTGCCCCAACTTCTGACAGTCTACCAAGACTCTAGCACAAGGATACAAATGATTGCTTTCCTAGTTCGTATGCTTTAAAACAGATCTGTGAAAGAAACCAAAGGAATGTGCTTCCAGTGGTATAATTTCAGACTTGTGGCTGTGTTCGTGGGTGGAACGGGGAAGGAGTGGGAGGTTGGTTACAGGTCAGCAGCCCAGCCCCCAAAGGTGCTGTTTCAGTCTGCCCTGTTTGGCACTTGACTGTGTTGTGCACCCTTGCTGGGCTGTCTCTGGGCTCACCACCTTGTCTGGTCTTTCTTAGTCTTACACAGTGCTGGCCACGTAGTGAATGTGTACCTGTTCTCCATCAGTCCACTCAGTGTCCTCTCTTGCCTCTTCCCTGGCCTCTTCCACGATGATGGGTAAGTGTGTGTCAGGAGTGAATTTCTTGAAGGGAGAAGAGAAATTTACGTGGCCTAGAGGACAGTGTCACTTTCTGGGATAAAGTGACAATGATCAAGCTGAGCCATTGGCAGGAGAGACTGGTGACTAGGTTGTGCTGCTCCTCTGGAAACCCTAGGAGAGACGCCAGAGACCTCAGCTCACGACTTTGCTGTGTCTTCTGCACAGGTCGGAGTTCCCTCAGAAGTATTACTGGTGGTTCTTCCAGACTGTGCCAGGTGAGAGACCTTCCCTTCTATCAACGTCTAGGCTTCACTCCAAACGCCAGGCTCTGGGTTCTGTCACTGAACAGCTAAACTTCCTCAACTCTTACAGTGAGCCAGGCTCTGTCCTCGAGGACAGAGGCAGGAAGACTTAGCTTGACTGCATTATAACTCCCTCATCCTTGAGCTAGTTCCTCCCTGGAAAAGTCTTACTGGCCCTCAGTCTGGTTCAGTTCTCAGGCGGTTGGGGAGTAGGTCCCTTTTCATAATACATAGACCTGTCGTGATGTTTGCCTTGAGAAATGCTGTGTCCCGGCTGCATGGGAGAAGGACTTGGCTTTTTATCAAACCAGACATAAGTCCCTACCCACACTGTAAGATTTCTTGACAAAGGTCATGGTGGGGGTGGGTGGGTGGAGAAAGCATATTTCTAGCTTCCTACAATCACCCATTTCAGAGCTAATAGCTGCGAATCGATTAAGATTTGTCCTAAACCTATTTATATTTAAGTCTGTGTCCTCTTGGGGGTCATGTGTTTTTATGCACTCCTTTCTGTGAAATGCAGCAGGTTTTTTTTTTTTTTTTTTTGGTAATCCTACTGCTTTGAACTTCAGAGTGCGCTCGCTGACTTCGACGCACTGGGATTTGGTGGATAAGACTGTATTTATGCTCCTCTCTCTACTCACAAGTTTACAGGCTGTGGTTCAATCCCCTCTTAACCTTCGCTTCTCCACACATCAGGGCTCTAATCTTCCTAATTACTGTCTCTCTCCTCCTTGATCACTGGAGGCTATCCTGGGTTTCTACACCCCCATCCTGGCTCTAGTATTACCCTCTCTGTACCCTTGACATGGGATCCTCCATGAAAGAGGATGGAGCTTTCTACCAACTCCAGGCTGGACAAAGAACTCTGGCAATCTGCTAGGTTAGTATGGTCCCATGCACAGATTGGTTCATAGTTCATGTCAAGTCCTATGATAATCAGTGGTTGGTGTAGTTTTGACACCATGGGGACAGAGCATGATATTCCCCATGTCTCATTTAGAGGCTTCTGTGCATTCAATTCATCCAGCACACATTTATACAAAGCCTGCAGTGTGCCAGGCCTGGCAACAGGCAGGAGGATCAGTGGTGAGACAGCCTAGTGTGGTCCTTTTTCTTGAGGACCTGAGGGTCATGAAAAGGGGTGACACTTAAAAAATGTGATGACACAGGTGGAAAGGATTACAGCTATAGACGATGAAGTGGCTCTGTTGAATCAAACGGTACCTATGATCTGGGCATACTTAAGTTCAAGACCACTTTGTCACTCCTCCAGTTCAGACAGGAGTAGAGAGGGACATGGCTGAATACCCCAGGACACACCCTCCACACTGCACTGTCCCTCAGTCTTCTGCCTCCTGTCCTCTTCACAGGTCTCACTGGGGTCCTCCTGCTCCTGGCCCTGGCCATCATGTACGTCTTCGCCTCCCACCACTTCCGCCGCCGCAGTTTCCGGGGCTTCTGGCTGACCCATCACCTCTACATTTTTCTCTACATTCTGGTGAGGGGTTCTGGCCGTGGTCCAGGCCTGTGGGGTATATGAAAGACATTCCTTGGGAGGCCATGGAAGCTGGGACATTGGTTTTCCATCCCCTAAGTTATTTCAAGTATCCATTTCTCCACGTCCCTCTACAAAGATGGAAATTATAGAGTGGTGCTCTCCAGTAGGTTGACCCCATTATGCGGCTCTTGGAAGATTCCTTCCTTTCCATGGGCTTTTTTTTTTTTCTCAGTAGTAGCTCTGCCAGGCTCATCCACATTCCTCACAGACTTCCCCACACCATTTCTTTCCAGTTCTTCTCTACCTTTGAGTGGCTGGTTTTTGGTTCCATAGTGGACTTCTTGCACCTTAAGGAAGAATTATTCTTTTGGAGGAAGTTTAAAGGGTTCTTTTCTGTTCTGATCTCTTCTGAGACTGCATTAGCCGCATCATCTGGCCAAACAACACCTGTAAAGTTAATAAGGTCACTCAAACCACCAGCCAGCCAGATTGCTGATAAGATATACTTTAAGACTCCACCTTGTTAGGTTTCAGATGGAACAAATGGTTCAAGAGGACGCCGAGATGGATTACTGGAGGATAAGGAGCTTATAAGTGTTATCAACACCATGGACAGGCAGACAGACAGAGGTGTAGATGGTCTGGGATCCAAGGAGAGAGTTCAGGTCCAGATACCAGAGACAGAATGGCTTGGGTCTTTGAAGACAGTCAGAAGCTAGGTGGCAGAGGAAGGGATCTCTTAGACCTTTTGAGGATGAAGGAGGTTTACACCAAGAACCTGCAGCCAGGAGGAGGCAGAGAGGGGAGCAGAGAACAGATGTGGCATTCCTTTGATGTAGACTCACTTCCCCAGGAGATGCCATGACACTGGCCTGTCAGCTAACTCAGGACTCAGAGACAATGCCTGACAGTATCAGTGAGAGCCGGTCCAAGCAGAGGCTGGGTTCTACTGTTGCTGTTCTTACACTGTCTCCTTCTCAACCCAGGGTCTTTTTTCCTCATGTTCCCTCCCTTCTTCTGATCCTTTCACTGTCTTGTCATCAGCTGATTCACCTCAACTCCCGAGCCAACTCTGACCTGGCTCCCTGTGCTATTACACAGATTGCCCACCTTCCTCAGGTACACAGTACTCCGCAGAGGGCACTGTACTCAGGTCTGAAGGCCTTCACTTTTTCTACCTGATGACTGATGGCTTGGCTGCTAGCATTCATAGAGCCTAAGCCCCCTTGACTGGCATTTTTATTTCCTAATAGAGCAGCATACAGGGATCTCCTTTGTTCTGAGATGAAGAATAAGAATGTACCACTGCCTGGGTGTGGCTTGATCCTGTTACCCCACCCCTCCTCCTCCCAGATGCAGCTCTGTCTTCACTAATAGCTGGGACACAGACACACAGACACACAGACACACACACACACAATTTGCCTGTGGCTCAGCACATCCTGATTCTGAAATAACTATCTGGCTTGGCTTAGGATATTTCCTAGAACTGCTGATGTCTATTTCCAAAGAACCTCTCCCTCCTCTGGGAGCTGTGGCTAACTAATTTCCTCCCTTCCCACTAATTTCCTACCTATTCAAAAATGTGTGGATCCCTAGCCTTCTGCCCTTTGCTTCTGCTACGAAAATGCTGTTTCTTGTTTCCTGGTGATAAAACTAGAGGGAAGATCCTGTAGAGTGGCTAGCTTGATACCCTAAGTCCAAGACTACTTCCTGATTCATTGCTATTGTAGACAACACTGGATTGTTGGGCAGCTCTAGCCTGGCAGATTGGGAACCTTTTATATGTGGGGAGGGAGATCGGGAACATAGCAACTATCTTATCACTTATCACAGGGGGTGGAGGAAGGCACTTGGCTCTGGGCAGAAAGGAAAGTTATAAGTAAAAGACCCCAGCATAGAGCAGACCTTGAGAAAGAATGTCTAAGCTGGCAACTCAGAAACTGAACTGCCCCACCATGAAGGAGAGCTTTAAAAATTTGGAACTCTTTACTGGGGAAGGAATTCCTGAACAAGAGGCCTGATTTCAATGAAACAGATAGCAACCAAAGGTCTCTTCTGTCTTAGCTCTGAGGGAGGCCCAACAGGTGGCAACACTAAACCCCACCTTTAGGAATTTAGGATTTGCTACAGAGATCAGTGCCACATGCACACCAAATAGAAGGAATTGCTGAGCAGAATGTCCCAACAGTAAGGCCTAGAAAGTCAAGGAGGAAAGTTTTACTTACACTGAACTAGTCAGGGGCGACTTTGAGAGAAAATGGGACTCAGGCCACAGCTTTAGAAGAGAGAGCGAAACAGTGACAAGGCTGAGTGGGAACTGAAGAGCAATCCAGGTAGAAGGGCATGCACACCGATATAGGGTGGGAAACGTGACAGACTATCCAGGGACAAAGGAGACAGGCCTGGGTAGCTGGCGACATGTGGAGGTGGCATATAAGGCAGAATGGTTATGGCTCATTAGAGCCCATGGGCATGGTGGAGCACAGAAAGACAAGAGCAATGGGTAAGGAAACTAAGCTTGGGCCACACCCATGACTGGGGATGACAGTGGAATGGTGGCTGGGAAGGCTGAGGCAGAACCAGAAGAGCACTGTTGCTGAAATAGCTATGAGACACGGAGGTGAGGATGGGTCACTAGTGTCACAGGCTACAGAGAGGAAGCAGGCATGACCTTAAAGAAAACCTTGCAGTAGGGGGCTGATAGCACATGCCTACAGTCCCAGCTACTTGGGAGCCTGAAGTAGTACTGTAAGTTCACAGCCTGCCCGGTCTACAGAGTGAGTTCAAGGTTAGCCTAATTGAATCATTAAGGCTTCCTCAAAACAAAAAAGTAAGAAAAGAGCTTGGATGTAGCTCTGTGGTGAACACTAATCTAGCAAGTGTTTTGTTCTCTAGGCTTAAATCCTAGAGAACAAAAGAGAGGAAGGGAGAGAATCTTGTGTAGAGGTGGTTATAGTCTGTCAGGCTCTTTCATCGAAAAGGTAGACTAGTTAGGTGTTCTTAGCCACCAAAAGGTGGGATAAACAGGACGTCCTCTTCCTGGCCATTACTGAGTACTAAGTGGGTACCCAGCAGGCACTACGAAGAACCAAAATGATGCTAGCACAGTCCCTGCCTCCTCAGACCATTCAGGACAATGATATGTATGGGAATGAGCAAAGGCTGATTATGGATGATGGCAGATTAAGTTAACAAGGAGATGTGATGTGACTGACACAAGGCCGAAGAGGCTCCATTTCTGCTGAAACTTGGGGAGGGGGTGGAAACTGCCATGGCAAGCACTAGGAGTAGGAAGCCCAGGCTTCCCCTTAGCCCTGTAAGTGCAAAGATTCAGAACCCAAAAGAATTGTATTTGAGGAACAGGGAGGAAGAACCAGCCAGAAGGGTTCTAGAGGCCATAGTGCTGCAAGGCCAGAGAGTATAATGGAAGGTTCACTAAGGCTCTTTAGACAGAAGGCATGATGAAAAAGGACTTCAAAGGGTCACATTGGCCAGGTGTGTTGACACAGGCCTGTAAATCCTGCACTCAGAAGGCTGAGGCAGGAGGATCACCACAAGCTCAAGGCCAGCATGGGCTACATCTGAGATCAGCCCTTCCCCCTCCCCAACACACTTGTGAAATACACACACTAGGTATCTTACAGAGTCCAGGTGGGAGTCAACTTGGTTATGTCTAGGATGCTAGTATTCCTTTGCCATGCTTTGGAGGATGGTGGTGGCAATGGTTGTTTTAGAGCCTAGATGGTGAGGTGGTGAATAGATGCCCTTGTGGAGAAGTTCATAGGGTCTAAGGACAAAGCTGGCATCACAGTCTGTTGTGTGTACCTCTCGTCTGAGCCATATTCTTTGGTTTGTGCAGCTCATCATACATGGCAGCTTTGCTCTGATCCAGATGCCCCGGTTCCACATCTTCTTCCTGGTCCCTGCAATTATTTATGTGGGGGACAAGCTGGTGAGCCTGAGCCGGAAGAAGGTGGAGATCAGCGTGGTGAAGGCTGAGCTGCTGCCATCAGGTACAAGCCTGGAGGTTGTGAGAGAACCAGCTTGGCTACTAAGGCAACTGACCAGGCACAAACAGTGTCTGGACCACTCAAGTCTACTGGCCTTGCCCAGTGGGGGCAGAAGGGGCCTAGAGCCATTGGAAGGAGTAATTCAATGAGAAACGTTCTTTGCTAGATTAGGCCCTGCTTAAGACAGAGAGTGGAGGAGACTGGGCCAGGCTTCCTCTTGCCCTGTGCATCCCCGGCTCCTCCTCAAGGCAAGGCTCTATAAAGGAATGTCTACTTGTTATCAGAGCTGAGGTTGGAGGAACTTCTGGAGACCATACTGTTGCTGGGTCCAAGGCAACAGTTTCTTGCATCATCCCTTCCTAGGAGTGACCCACCTGCGGTTCCAGAGGCCTCAGGGCTTTGAGTATAAGTCAGGGCAGTGGGTTCGGATTGCGTGCCTGGCTCTGGGAACCACCGAGTATCACCCTTTCACACTGACTTCTGCACCCCACGAGGACACACTCAGCCTGCACATCCGGGCGGCTGGACCCTGGACCACTCGCCTCAGGGAAATCTACTCACCCCCAACGGGTGACACCTGTGCCAGATACCCAAAGGTGCCCTGACTTCATAAATCTATTCACTCTTCAATTCCCCCAGCATCTCAGGCTCCCCATTGTACCCTCTTCCACAATCCAGAGACTTGCTGTTCCAGAAAAGACACAGATCCAACCCCACCCTGTATTTTTCCTGATGTCATATAACTCCCTACCCCTGCCTACTGTTTCCACTTCTGGCTTCAGAATGATGACCAAGCTGAATTTAAAAACCACTGCACTCCCTACAGCTGTACCTCGATGGACCGTTTGGAGAGGGCCACCAGGAGTGGCACAAGTTTGAGGTGTCAGTGCTGGTAGGAGGGGGCATTGGAGTCACTCCCTTTGCCTCCATCCTCAAAGACCTGGTTTTCAAGTCATCAGTCAGCTGCCAAGTGTTCTGTAAGAAGGTGAGTTACCAACCCCCATTTGCCTAACAATGACTGCACCTCCTGCTTCCATCCTTGTCTCTGATATTTGGTCAAAGGCTAGTCAGTCTGAAACCTGGAGAGGGGCAGTGTGTTGGAAAGATGCCAGGGTGTTCTGACGGGCAGAGTTGGTATGCTGATGTCCGTAAGGCCCCCACCCAGTTTCCAAGAGCTCCTTCATAGGAGTGCCCATATAGGAGTTACTTGTGGGAGTCTCTCCAGGAAAGGCTCAAGGAAGGTAAAACAAAACAAGCAAGCAATGAAACTACATTCCCTCATCCAGAAGAGGCCAGCCCTTGGAGCACTGGCTGGGAGAGGGAAGGGTGCCTTTCGGGTGGGGCACAAGTAAAACTGGCTTATGTCTCAGGATCCGGGGGAGGTACCAAGGTAGGACTTGCAGGTAGGTTGGCCCTAGCAACATGGCCAAGGCTTCAGGCCCCCTTTTCTGTAATTCCGACCCAGTGGCAGGTCCTTGCTTGTCTCTCTGGGCCTGGCAGGTGAATCAGGTGTGCTGGAATGTGGCAGGCAGAGGCCCAGCCTATGCGTTGCCTGCACTCAGAGGGTGCCAACTCTTCTTCTGTTCCTTCACTTGCAGTACCTGGCTTATCCTCTTGAAAGCTTGAGTTGGCTCCTGCCAGGGAGGCCTCCTTTCTTTTTTTAAATCACATTTCAGGCAGCTAAAGATCCCTAGGGTGGCAGCTCTATGAAATGCCTTTCAGCTCAAAAGTTCTGCCTCTAGGCAGCTGCTCACACTAGAATGGGCTTGGCTTGAGGAAGCTGCCTTGGACCTGACAGACGTTCAGATCAGTGGTGGAAGGCTCTTTGGTGAGATCGCTTCTCACTCACACCACTCTGTCCAAGGGCAAAATACATCTCTGTATTGAGGCTGGCCCTACTTCCTGTACATTCTATTTCCTAGGTGGTCTAGGGATAGGAACAGACTAGCTGAGGTCAGAATTCCATGTTGAGATCCAGGATCTATAGGGAAGCCAAGCTGAGCTGGCCCTGAGCCCCAGTGTGTGCCCTCAGATCTACTTCATCTGGGTGACAAGGACTCAGAGGCAGTTTGAGTGGCTGGCTGACATCATCCGGGAGGTGGAGGAGAATGACCGCCAGGACCTGGTGTCTGTGCACATCTATATTACTCAGCTGGCTGAGAAGTTCGACCTCAGGACCACCATGCTGGTAGGTCAGGGCAAGCCAGGCATGGCAGGAGGGCCACTCCCAGGGCCAAGGGTTGTTCCTAGCAATGGCCTTCCTCCCCCATTTCATTTGCCAGTACATCTGTGAGCGGCACTTCCAGAAGGTGCTGAACAGGAGTCTGTTCACGGGCCTGCGCTCCATCACCCACTTTGGTCGCCCTCCCTTTGAGCCCTTTTTCAACTCTCTGCAGGAAGTCCACCCCCAAGTAAGTCTACTTCATATCTTAGTTCTCGGCTCCTTTGATCACCCGAGGACTGAGCAAAGCTCTCAATCCTAGTCTATCAAGGAAACAACTGGTTACTGCTGAGAAGTCATCTCTTGGGAGACTGGTATGTTACAGACTGGAGAAACATAGATGGAGGGCCACCCTAAGGTAGGAAGGAAGGAAAGACGGATGAAGGGAACAGAGATCTGCCAACTCTGAAGTCTAAGTTCATCCACCAAAACAGAAGAGCTCAGTAATAGAAATATTCCTTACTATACAGTCAGGGCTATACTCACCATTAATACTAAGCCAGCTCTCCCCGTGGATGTGGAACTAGTTTTCGCCATGAACAGTGAGTGGGCTGGCTGCAGATAACTTATACACCAGGCTGTCCCTCAATTTGAACATTGACTCAGTTGGTCCTTTTACACTGACCTAGCACTTACAAAATTGAGCTAGACTTACAGTGAGCCAGCCCTCACCATACACGGTATAAAATAAACCTTGAGTGTGAACACTGGATGGTCTTTAATAGGACCATAAAGCTAACCTGCACCAGGAACATGAACCTGGCTACTGTTTTGAATACTGATCCAGCTCTACCAGTAAATATGTTCATCTTTGGCTCTTCCTCCTTCAACAGGTCCGAAAGATTGGAGTATTTAGCTGTGGTCCCCCTGGCATGACCAAGAATGTGGAGAAGGCTTGTCAGCTCATCAACAGGCAGGACAGGACTCATTTTTCTCACCATTATGAGAACTTCTAGGCCTCCTGCCCAGCAACTATGCCCACTACTGCCCTGCTGGGACAGCAGGGGCTTTGGCCTGTGCCTTAACCCAGTACTCATTTCTGGCCACCTCAGCCTTGGCCCTTCCCACCTGCCAACTTGGTTGGTCCAAGTAGCCTCGCTCAGGCATCATGTGTAGGCTCAGAGATCTCTAGGGCCAGAATGTGTCTTGAGTTTGTCGAAGGAGCACTGTTTAAGAACTATAGGTTCAGAAGTAGGGGAGCTTTTGGGTTGAGACAAAGTGAGAATTAAGCAAAAACTTGACAGTAGACAACCTGTCAAGTTTTTGAAAGTGAGTCTGAGTGATAGTATGGATGCTGGCGTCTTCAAGTCCTCTTCACTGTGTTCTTCCTCTCTTCAAAATGGTTGGGAGATGTCTTAGAGTAGCCAGGGGCAACTTACAGAAACCCTCAGGACCAGCCTAACTGAACAACTGATCTCTCAAAATGTAAAATGTAGTCAGACCTTTCTGTGCCCACTAACCGCCTGGAGCAGTGCCCCTCAGCCCCATCTCCCTCTTCTAGTGGTCTGTTTTGCAAATAAACGGTGTTTCCCCCTTTGGAGTTTCTTTTTTGCTGCCTTAGGTCAAGGTGGAGCTAAGGAAATCATCCACCCAGTGGGCTTTGCCACGGTGGTCCAGGCATCTCTCCAGTATCTACTGAATAAAAGCAGCGAAGACTGAAAAGCCCTTCCTCACTCTGGTGTTAGGCTGCTGACAGCGGATCACAAGGACAGAGAGGAGTCCTCAGGGAGCTGCAGTCGGCCTGGCTTCCTCCAGGGCATCAGCTATTCTAGCTCTGCCCTGAGACAAGGTCTTCCAGGCAGCATGAGGAGATAGATGTCTCCTAACCCCTCTAGGCCTGTTTTCTCAGGTGCAAAATGGTGGGTCCTCTTCCTATCATTCAAAGGCAGAGCAACCTTCAGAGAGTTTCTGAAAAGGTGCCCAATGCCAAATGATCTATTCGGAATACCTCGTTTCTCAGATCACACATCCTCACTTTGGAGAAATTCCCAACTGATTCTAATCAGCGCTAATGCACCGCGGGCTTGGGTTGAGGCAAGCAAGGGGCCTCAGGTTGTCCTAAGAGGACAACCGTCCCGAGGGCGTCTGGCTCCCACAGAACCTGTCTGTGGAGCAGCGGGAAGGCCCCGGACCCACGGGGGTCGGCTGAGGTGCGTGGCCCCAGACCCGGCCACCAGAGGGAGCTAAGGGAAAGGGACACGGCGCGCCCAGCCAGCCAGCCAGGAGCGGGAGCGCGCCGCCTCAGGGAAGCGCGCCTCCCGCCCGCGTGGCAGCGCCATCCGCGCCGTCAGCCTGGCGCGCTGCCTCTTTGTCTCTCGGCGCCTCCCAGACAAACCGCTCGCTGCTGGCGGGAAGCCGGGCTCGCTCGGGAGCAATGGCAGGAGCGACGCGGCCTGGACGCCCCCTGCCCGGCGTGAGGTGTTTGGTCAAAGGAAGCGAGTGGATGCTCGGAAAGTGCTTTTCGCAGGCGGCCGGCGTCGGCTCCAGCCTCAATTTATAGTCGGGCTCGCTCCCCGCCCCCTCCCGGCAGCCCCTGGGCGGCGCCGGCAGCCGCAGCTCTGCCTGGCCGAGCCTCTGGCCCGGAGCCCGGGCGGCCCGCTGGGGACGGGGAGAAGGGAGGATGCGGAGGGTGGGTGGTGCGGGAGGGAGGTCGCCACTCCCTCCCTAGTGTCTGACTGGGGCGGGGAGACCCCTTCCTCCTCAGGCTCTCCTCGGTGCCCAGCTCCACACAGTCCCTTTATTCCAAGGCCCAGGATTCCCTCCCCTTTATAATAAATTAAGGAATCTTCAGCGCCTGCTAGATCCTAGGACAAGGGGAAGCCAGGTTTCTGACATCATGTCCTTGGTAAGAACCGCTGCCCCCGTGCAGGTGACAAGGACTGGGTCCAGGTCTATCATAGTGCCCTGGTCTCACATCTACAGAGTCCGGATGGCCACAGGGTAGAGCAGGGACATGTGTTCCGCTCCCTTAATGGGCAGCTTGCGGCTGGCATAGTGGTGCACGATTTCAGGGACGCTGCTGAAGGGTGGGCTGTTCTGGCCCAACACATACTTGTGTTCCTTAGTCCGGGACAGCTTCATGTGCATGAAGCCCTGACTGCTCCTAGGAAGAGAAAGAGATCCCGGTGACCAGGGGTTCTCCTCAGTCCCCTACTTCTACCCCGACTCTCCCAGCAAGTGTGATTCCAAAGCCAGCTTCAAGTGGGAGGTGGACAGAGACGGGATGGTGGGGGAGGGGAGGGGAGGGGAGGAGAGGAGAGGGTTGAGTAGGTAGCATGAGGCACTGGCTTTGTGGTGAGGACGCTCATTGTACCAAGAATGTGTGTGTGGTGAGTATACAGGGTGTGTGCTGGTGGAAAGTGGGGTGCCCCGCACCCTCCAATTCTGTGACCCTAGCCCATAGCCTTTGGCTAAGGCCAGTTTAACCCTACCTGGACTTTTGAGACCGATTCATACAGGTCAGGCTAGTCTGTGTCTCCACCTCTTAATTATAGGTGTATGCCAGTGTATGGGGTACTGAGCCCAGAACCCAGGGCTTTGGACAGACTAGCCAGCACCTTAGCAACTGACTACAGCCCGGCCTTATGCTCAGTTTCCCCTTCTTGAGCTATATGGCAGCACCAGTCTGTGGGTCTTACACCAAGTCAGACCCTCTCAGTCCAGCCAGCCAGCCCTTAGGCCTGGAGTGACATCATCTGGAGACTCGGTTAGCATTACCTACCCAGAGTTGGGTAGGACAGACAAAGGAATTATGGTGTGGAGGTGAGATGAGAGGGCATGGGAGCCCCCCAGCCTGGAGTCTGATTGCAACCTCTTTCCATCAGAGAAGAAGCAAGCAGTTCCAGCACAACCGACATCTGCGGCAAAGGCGGCTGACACAGACTTAATACGTCTTTTAAATACAAAGATTTTATGTTGAGCAGGTCTTAAGGCCTGAGTGTGTATGACCTTGTGGAGGGGCTCATTCTTTTTCCTATACTATAGTTTGGTTGAAATTTGTGGGGCGAAACAAGCCCTTTCTACAGCAAAGCTGTCCCGCCTTCCTGTGTTCCCAGGGATTAAACTTTTACCTTAGTGATAGTAGTCCTATCAAGAGCCCACCAGTGATAAGACAGTCAGACCCAACCCAGATCCCGTATATGGCTACAGTAAGAACAAAAGAGAGCAAAGAGGTGAGGCTGCTCCCTCTCCCTTTAGGTACGGTGCTCACATGTGACTCTATCTTATTTTCTTCTGAGCCGTCTTTGTCTCTTAATCCTCATGCTTAACTATATACTAAAATAACTTTAATAAAAAAACCCCAAAGTCGGGCGTGGTGGCGCACTCCTTTAATTCCAGCACTCCAGAGGCAGAAGCAGGCGGATTTCTGAGTTTAAGGCCAGCCTGGTCTACAGAGTGAGTTCCAGCACAGCCAGGGCTATACTGAGAAACCCTGTCTCGAAAAACAAAAACAAAAACAAAAACAAAAACAACAACAACAACAAAAAAAACCAAAAACCAAAACCAAAACAAAACCCTCCAAGTTTGCTTCATAAATTGGCTGGTCCTGAAACTCTTTCAGGCCATCAATCCTGGTTTGGCCTGAGCTGAGATCCCTAAAACCCTGGAGGGAACTCAGGCTGTTGAGGGCAACAGTGAGACACTGGACAGCTTTAACCTGTACCTCAAAACTCTGAGAACACCTTCCACTGCCTCTCCCATCCCCTGAACCCAGGAAGTCAGCATTAGCTAGCCCCTACCCTCCAGTCAGAGACCCAATGTGCAAAGCTCTAGCCTGCTCTCAAATGCTCCCCACTTTAGAAAGTATGGGGGTGAGGCACCCAGCAATTGTCCAGACTGCCACTGGCCTGGTTTGCCAAGCCCTGGGTCTGTAACATACCCACAGGCATGGGCTAAGGAATGTTGGGTAGAACACAGAGCCTAATTAGCTGCCTCCTAGCCTGAGCCCAGAGGAGCAAGCAGAAGGCTGAGAGGCCTGGGTGGCCAACAGGACCTGTAAGGAGGCTGCTTCCATCCTGACAGCCTTGTTGGCAAGGGGTTGCCAAATTAGATGCCTCATCTACCTGGGTACAAAAGAGTTTTGACTAGACCTCCTACACCGGAAAACAAGTGAGGGATGGAGAAGAATGCGGGAATTGAAGAACGGGGTGGGGGGAAACTGGCCCCTAAGACCTCTCCTCTCAGGGTCTGGTTCCCAAAGTCTTACTTAGGAATTTGCCTGGCTGTGTATCAGGATATAGAGGCATCTGGAGTACAGAGTAAGCACACAGGCCCCGAGGGAAAGGAGCCAAGAGTGTGTGGGCAGTGGGGAAGTAGGGCAGTAAGCAGCAGTCCCCGTAGCTGTGGGAAGCAGTGTAGGCCCTGTCTTCTCTCACCTCAGGAGCTGAGAGTGGCTGAACCCCTTCCCACAGCCCACTTGGGAGAACAACCTCTCTTAAACAGCACAAGGTGTTTTCTCAAGGAACAGGCTCAGAAGGGTAACTGGCCTTCATCTGCATTACCAACCTCTGGAGGAGGGGTGGCCATACTTTTCAGCCCCCAGGGACTAGTCCCAGGGGTCCATTAAGACACAGCAAGGTCCTTGCCAGACCCTCAGGGTGTTGGGTGGGACCAGCTGGGCCAGTGGGCCCAGAGCTGGCAAGGCTTTTTGAGGAAGCTGTTTAATTACCAGTGAAAGCCCTTCCATTAGGGAGAGAAGAGAAACCATAATTGTATTTCAGAGAAGCCATTTATATGCAAACGAGACCTTGGCAGACAGCCCGTGGGGCGAGATCAGCTAGAGTGTAGCAGACATCCAGGCCTGCCTTCTTATTCCCTACACTAAGGCAGTCCCTCACCCCTAGTTGTCCGGTTCCACTCTAAAGTCCCAAACCTTGGTGGTGTTTGTCTCCCTTTGGGCTGGACAGTACCAGATTTCCAGCAAATGGCAGCTGGTGAGGGTTGGAACCCTGTCACTGAACAGTGTAATTCCTGAAGTCAGACCGAGCTAGGCACAGTGTTTGTGTATTTTGAAACAGTCTCTGGCTATGTTCTCTACGCTGGCCTGGTTGGATGTAAGGAATCCTGCCTCAGCTTCCTAAGTAACTGAAACCACAGGTACTATATCACCACATCTAGTTTAGAGACTTAATTATTAGCTGGTGACCTTGAGCAAGTAACAAAGCTCCTTGAATCTATCTCATTTGTATAAAAAAAAGAGATTTATCAGCACAGCAGTAGTTGGTTTGGACAAGTTATATATGCTAGGTGGTACGTGCTAAGAATTTCAATTATAATCTTAATAACAGTGTACTACCCCAAGTTGTGTAAATCACATTTTTGACAAATGAGTTTTTCCAAAATCCTCTTCTTGATTTTATAGTTTGCAGACTCTTAGAATACAAGAGCTAGCAGAAACGCACAATATCAGTTCCTCCTGCAAGAGGCAAGCCTACGGCCCCGGGTTAAATGATCCGTCTATGGCCCCACAGCTAATTGTATCAAACTCAGAATAGAACCAAGGCCTTAACTCTCTTTAGTACATTTCTTGGTCTCTTTGAGTGAAGATGAGCAGTCGTCTCTTACATGTGTGCAATTCTACCCCTTGGATTTGTTTGGGGTGCAGGGGGCATGTACCAGTATCCAACGCACCAGGGGAGGTGGTGTAGATACCCAAGATACTCCCACATTGCAGGGGGTAGGTAAATGTCACCTACCCCAGCTGGCCACCTTATGGCTGGCTGGCTCTATGCTGGCTGTGCTGCACCGGTTGCCAAGAAGGGCACTGGCCATCCTACTGTGCAGAGCCTGGGAGTCTGAGTCTGCGCTGTAGAAAGCAGCTCCCAAGAACACCCTGATAGGAACCAAGGACTTAGAGGAATGCTCTGCCTGCCTCCTAAAACCTAGCTCCCCCACTCCCACCTCACCCTGCTGACCTTTCGGGTAAAACTCCTCCCGTATCTTCTGGCTGGTGCGTCTACATGTTAGTGGCTAACAGTGACGACAATAATTTATCTTAAAAACATGCTAGGTGCTAAGGCATTAAATCAAGTGTTATTATTTCACTTAATCCTTCCCAATGAAATAGATTGTATCAATCTTATCAAGAAGTGGAGACCTAAAAAGGTTGAGCTGGACATTACTCTTCAAGTGCTTCCACCTGAGGAGTCTCAGACATTTCAGGCTCCCCCAGTGCCTGGGGGTGGGGGTGGGGGTGGGGGTGGGGCGGAGCCAGCAGTTGTTCAAAGGGCATCTGGCTCTTCTCAGTCTGGCTGGACCAGAAGAGATGCTGGAATCCTCTTCTGCCCTACAGGCTAGCAGTCCCCTCTACCCACGCCACCCCTACTCACTTGAGGGAGAGAGAGAAGTCATTTTTGCTGGTCTCACTGTTGCGCACCAGGTAGCTGGCCTCTTTGCACAGCCTGAGCAGGTTCTCGGCATCTGTTCGGCTGATGGCCCCGTGGTACCAGCTGAGGATGAGAGAGGGGAAGGGGGGCATCTCTGCTGGGTCCCTCGCCGTCCAGGCCCACCCATTCTGGGTGTCCCCTGCAGGGAAGCCAGTGCCAGGAGGGGAGGAAGAGGGAGGGAGTCCCCAGCTGGACACAGACACTCACACCTGGTTTTCCAGAGGCAGTGCTGGATCTGTCCACTCCCCCAGGGGGCTGCTGGGTTCCATGCCTAGGGGCTTGGCTGACTTGGGGTTCCCAGCAGATAGCCTGGGAGGTAGCCGCCCCTTCTCCTCCCGGCCAGGTGACAGGCAGTTCTCCGATCCTTCAAACTGGGCTGTAAGGAACAGATTGGTCATGGACTCTGAGGTGTTTAGAGGCAGAGCCCTCTCAAACAGCCAGTACCCTACCCTGCTTTTCCCAAGTCCCCACCAAGGCCAAGGGCATGTTCTGGGAGGGCATGCTTATGGGCCTGCCTGCCTGACTCCAGGGACAGGATCCTAGACCACTCTCGGGGATGGGTACAGTCTCTGAGCCACACCAAGCCTCCTGGGGCCTCTCAGTCCACACAGGCAGGCGAAGGAGGACAACATGAGAAACCACTTAAGCTGTCTCCCTCAGCGGACCTGCCTTCCTTCCATCCCCCTTAGGGTGGCTTCAGTGTTGATAATATTGTTTCTTTCTCCTCCTCAGAGTTCATTACCGTTCTCCAAATCAGCCTGCCAGGCCATTCTGTAGAAATGACTTATTGATCTAAGAACAATCATCTGATTCCCCGTGGTGCCATCGTGACAGGCTAATCCTGTCCAAAGCCGCCAGACTGCCTGGCCCTCTCCACCCCAAGGTCGCTGCCCACTGTCTTCCCTCCCACAGAAGTCCAGGGAGGTAGCTCGGCATCTCCAAAGCCGGGCAGCCTGGGAGCTGAGCCAGCACAAGGGAACACTCCCCACCCCCTGCAAGTGGGTCACATGCACAGGTGACTCTCCTCTAGCCTGCATTTACAAAATACCTACAAAGTCTCATGCACACACACACACACACCCCGACGCCCCCACATACCCCTCAGGTGTTCATGCTGGATGTAGAGGAAGAAGTTGAGGCTTTTGCTCCCCCCCCACCCCCCACAGAGGCTCTTTCTCCTTATAGCTCTTGACTGAATGCCTCATCTTCCTTCAGTCACCAGATGTAAGGACCCCTTTGCCAGTACTTCCCCAGACCTCACAAACACCTGCCTTGGCAGGCAAAGCTCCACCCAAAAAGAACATAAGCTTTAAAACAGTGGATTTTTCTTTTTCTTTTTTTAGACATAGTTCCACTCTATAGGCCAGGCTGTTATGGAACTGTGTAGCTCATGACAGTCCTCCTGCCTCAGCCTCCCAAGTGCTGGGATTATAGCTGACAGCTGGATTTTTGTGCGGTGGTGAGGAACAGGAGGAACATGTCAGGAAAGGGCCTTTGGTAAGAGAACGTGCATACAGCGCTGGGTGGGGGTGGGGAATATGCGTTGTCTTTCCTTTCTTCCTCCAGGACAAGGAGGAGTCTTCCAACCCAAGCCCACAGGGGCTAAGAGGTAAAAGACCTAGCACCCTGGCCATAAGTCCCCAAAGGACCCACCGCTGCTGTCCTCCAGGCTGGGCTCAGGGAGGGGTGAAGCTGGACCGGAGATGTCCCTGTCCCCGTCAGGCAGGGAGGGGCTGCTGTCCAGCTGTCCCACCGGCGGAGGCCAAGGTAGGTCTTTGATGACCTTTATGTCAACTGGAGCCAGCAGCAGAAGGGAGAAGAGAAAGAGACAGTGACAGAGACAGAGAAAGGCAGAGGTTGAGACACCAAAACACAGAGCTAAGATACACAGTAGCCTAGAAAGGAGGACTGGCAGAGGCAGAGGCAGAGGCAAAGGCAGCTCTGGAGGAGGGAACAGGACTGGAGGGCTGAGCATGGCAGGTACTAACCACACCAGCCAGCCCGCTGAGGAAAAGGTGGGAGTCTTGAGTGGCAAACAGGAAGGTATAGGATCTTGCTTGGTCAGCCCTGCAGGTTCCCTAATCTTCTTCCCCCTCACTAGCTTCCAGGAACCAAGAGGACCAGGAGAGTGCAACATGGAAACAGGGGCTGCCCACACTCCCAGAACCACACCTGGTACCCTGACACCCCATTTCCCCCTTATTCTTCTATCCCCAGCCTAGGAACTGGCAGATCTCAAGACTGGGATGAAACCTCAGGCTATCTGGAATATTCAGACTTGGGGCAGAGGGTTTTTTTTTTTTTTTTAAATCGAATTCTCCTCCTCCTCCTCCTCCAAGTCCTGAGTGACGCCACCAGTGGCTGGCTGCAGGACCACTAACGAGGTTTCCTAATGATGAACATAGATTTTCCCATTAAGCAATCCAAACAGTATTGATTCTCCAAGGAGACCTCTGGAGATAAATGGCCCATCCCTGATGGGTGTGTGCCTTACAGGAAGCAAAGCAGAGACCTGTGGTTTCCCAGTCTGGCTGCCAGGGTGGGGAGGGCAGAGCTGAGGGCCGGATGCAGGATGAGCTGTCTCTGTGTGAGAGGTGTGTGTGTGTGTGGGGACATGGGAGCAGGAGTGAAACTGAATGGCATCTCAGTCCTCAAGATTCAGTATTGAAGGCACTCTCCCACTTTAAGGCCCTTGCTCCCCCCCACCTCAGACGGCCAACATGCATGTTTCTATGGTGGACTTGGGCCTGGGACACAGTGGTGTGGTCGGGACAGGAGAAACCTGATCTTCATTTAGCAACCTCACAGCCTCCAACTGCAGCTCAGAAATACCCCTGGAGCCAGACGACCCTAGTATGGCAGGGCCTGCCACTAGAGACAGCTTCAGAATCCAGGTTATAGCTCCATGGATTTTTATCATTTGAAGTATTAAATACCCTCTTTGTCAAATATATTTAACATATGCCACAAGTTTCACAATCTGTACTGGAATGTCTTTATTTTTTCCCAGATTCCCAAAGGCTTGGCCTCCAAGAGGTGAGATGTAGAAGAGTGTATTCACTCTTGCTCTGCCCGTTGCCGGCACACAGTGCTGCGCCCACGCTGCCCAAGTCCCCACCCCATGGCACAGAACTCAATTACCCTGCCCTAGAATTCCACTCCTAGACCATGCTTGGTTCCTAGGATCTGCTCCTTCCATTCTCCCGAGCCTGTAAAGTGCTCAGAGGCCCCAGCAGAGCTGCCCCTGCCGGCAAGACTCACCAGCAAAGGCTTTGGAAATCCGTTCCTTCTTCCACTCCCAGGGCTGGTCATACTCTTCTGGAGGCCTCTCGTCATCCTCTGGCAGGCGCGACTCCCTGGGCCAGGGAGTCCCCTCACCTTCTGGGCTGGCCCCCTCATCTTCTGGCTCATAGGGTGTGTCATAGAGAGGTAGGGGTTGAGCTGCAGTCTCCTTAGAACCCCGGATCTCTGCCCGATGCAAACAGGAGAGCAGTGTAAGGCGTAAGCTCAACCCAGAGCCTCTGCCCTGGCTCGGGGAGAACTCAGCAGCCGCAAATCCTGGCTCCCTCAACCCTGAGACATTTCCAGGGCTCCAACATCATGGGGTCTATGGGAGGAAGTGGCAGACAAGTGGCAAAGTAAAAGGAGAAGGACCCCAGGATGATCAGCAAGGGCCGGGAAGCTGAAGTGGGCATGTTAAGGAAACTGAGGCATAGTCTTCCTCGAGCTCATCTCTTCCTTATGCCCAGCTCCGTTTCCTTACCCATTTCCACTTACGTTCTACTTAAAGTAACTTCGCAATCGGGAACGCCTCTGTTGCTCAGATACCACTTGACCCCCTTTTATTAGGTTTCCCCTTGACAAGTCAACTTCTCTCCTTCCTGTTGATCTTTTTCTCCTGATCCTCTGTTCCAGGCCCAGGCCCTGCTTAGCGCTTCCTACCCTGACTCCTAAGCTGTTTGCTGAGACCTCACAGCATCAGTACATCTGGAGTTCTGGTCCTCCCTCCACAGCTGCTCCCAATGCTTCATTTTGTCCTCAGCTCCCTTCAGACTCACCACCTTCTCCAGAGCTAGGCAATCTTTTTAGGATCACTGATCTAAATATGATAAAAGCTCCAGATTTTGTGGCTAACTTGCCTCAAAATGTGTATTTTAGGACTGGGACTGTATCTCAGTGGCAGAGCACTTGTTTAGCATGCATGAGGCCTGAGTTTAATCACCAGGACATCCCTGCCTTCAGCCCTTCTCCCCGCAAAAAATGTACAGTTAAAGCACTTAAATTTTCACATGTAATGCCAGGATATTCACGGCCCATATTATCTCTCAGCCCTAACCCAAGGACCCCTCTTCCTCTCTCAGCTTCCACCCACCTCGATGTTTCTGCATTCTTTAACTTCATCTGCTCTTTTCCAGTGCCTCATGGCTTCCAACTTCATCTCTCCATAGCCAGGCTTTTACTAGGACAAACCTCCCCCTCACAGGTGAATCTCTAACTTGGAGAGCAGGGCAGCTCATCTGATTGGCCAGTGAGTGCTCATTCTCTTCCTCAGCTCCGCCTTGTTGCGGAAACTCAGGAATTCTTGATCTCTCTATTCCATAGAGAAGAGTGTTCCTGTACAAAGGCCCACAGCTACCCTGTGCCAAGCCTGAGTAGGCTTGTTTAACTTTATTGAAAAGTATCTAAAAAACCCAAACCATTGTGTTAACATCGCTAAGTTATATCCTTTGGTCAACTTTATCAGAAATAAAATTGACATTTTAATTTCCATTAGCCCTTTCCTTAATTTTATTTCTTCTTTTTTGTTTTTTTTTTTTTAGGCTAGCCTGGATTACATAATAAGCTCCAGGCCAGCTTGACTACATACTGAGATCACATCTTATAAGACCAAACAAAAATACAACAAAACCAAGAAGCAACAAACCAAACCATTTCTGAAATAGCTTGCTAACTCGGCTTATGGTAGGTAGCTCTTCTAGTCGATTCTGTACATCATGGTCTCAGAAATCCCCTTAAATGCCGCATTAATCTCGTGTGTTTCTTCTGGCACAAGTCCACACTCTTTACTTTAACTTCTGCATCCTTCCTGCTCTCTGCCATCTCAGAGGCTGAAGCACCATTCCTCTTGGCTACCCTTCACCCTTCCTCTCTGATCCTCTTCTATCCTCTCCATTCACCCTGACTCTGACTCTTTCCCTGGGTCATCTCTTGGCCTCAGTTTCCCCAAGGGCAGGTCTGACTCAGCCCTTTCTACTCTAACTCTGAAACACTTCCTTGGCCCACTCCACGGCACCCAGTGCAGCCATTCACCTGCTGTTCGTGTTTCTCTCTGATAACATGGACTCATCACATTTCCAAAGGCTACTAACTGGCTCTCTTTTGGGAACGTCTGACTCAACTCATATCTCCAGGGCTTCTACAGGACCTTTGGTTACATGGCCTCCTCTGTGGCCTCAGATATCGCAGCTTACACTTTCTCTCCCAAAATCTTGAAGGCCCCGACCACATTCCTAAGGCCCTGGCACTAGCTTTCTCCCTGTTTGCCAGGGATCATGGGGCCAGGCCTTGGATTTGTTGTGCAGAGCCAAGGCCTCAGGGGGCAACCTCCCTCGTCCTCAGTACTTACCAGCCATCATCTTTTGGGCCTCGTAGGGCTCCATGTAGCCATCATTCTCAGGGACCTTCCCCGGGGCTCCTGAAGTCCCTCCTGAGCCTTCACCAGTCTCCTGAACATCAAATGGGTCCGCATAGTCCTCTAGGATTGCCAACTGGGAGAAGGCAAAGAAAACACGGCTCAGACAAGGACCGACTGGCAGCTCTGCTCCCCGTGGCAGCGATGGGGCTTCCTTCTTTCCTGCTAATTTTCTACCATGTGGTCATGTCCTAGGCTAAATAGCCAGGATGCAGCTATTGGGTCGTAAGGGTCCAAGCTGGACAACAGCCTGTGCACAGAGAGAACTCAAAGGCACCAGATACCAATGTGTGGCAAGAGTTGTGCTAAAGAGCAGAATGGTGAGGCATCTCAGAGATCAGCACAGTGTAGCCTGCCACATCCCAGGTGGTCACCAAAGAAAGAACCAGTGACCTTGAGGAAACTAAAGTCGAAGGTGTAGCTCAAGCCTTTAACCCCAGCACTCAGAAGGCAGAGGCAGGTAGAGCTCTGGGAGTTCCAGGATATTCCAGGCCATTCCAGGCCAACCAGAGTTACAAGGTTAGACCCTATCTCAATTAAAGAGGAGAAGGAAGAGAAGGAGGAGGGGAAGGAGGAGCAGAGGGAGGAGGAGGAGGAAGAGGGAAAAGAAAGCAGAGACATCACTTTGTCACCATTCTGTCATTTGATCTCTGTCAGGTCCTTGTTCTGTGGGTGTCATAAACTCTCTTTGAAGAAACTGGAAAACAGGCAGTTAGGAAATACCCCCTAAACCATTCTACTTAAAAGGAAAATTCAAATTTGGAACTCATGCTATTTGTGCACGGGGCTATCAACATGTAGCTGGTGGGGCCCTCTCAGCCTCCTGGAAGGAGAATGCCTTGGAGCACCCCGAGACACTACTGAAACCGGCTGAGTTCCCAGAGGCCAGGATCCAGAAAACCAGTCTTAGCTTTCCATTTCCCTGCTGCCTGTCCCTTCCTCAAACACTGGCAAGCCTCTGTTCTTGCTCCCAGTGACAGCTGAGGAAGCTGAGGCGCTCAGGGCAGGGCAGGGCAGGGCAGGGCAGAGCTGAGGACAATGGAGTCTTTCTCCAAACTGGGCAGGAAAAGGTAGGACTCACCAAGCCAGACCCTGGAGCACTGCAGCACTCGGAGGGTCACAGCTGGCACCAGAAGTGGTTCCGGGGCTTGGGGCATAGGGAACGGCCACTCCTGTATTTCACCCAACTGAAGCCTAGACTTCAAATCCGAGGGAGCCAGCTGAGCCAGGTGACCATCCTGCCCTGAGTGAGAGGACCTGGGAATGGGGACAGCTGAGCCAGGTCACCCTGCCCTGAGTGAGAGGACCTGGGAATGGGGACCCCTGAGAGGACAAGATGGAGAAAAAAACAATCCCGCCTCACACATCCCGTTGGCCCCATGTGGCCCATCTATAGGTTTCTGAGGTTGACCCAGTGGCTGCCTCTACCTTATCCTCAGGTGTTTTAGCTCCTACCTTGTTTCAGTCTGGCCCTTAGTTCCTTTACTTCCCTGCATACCTGCCTGCTTGGGGTAGCTCACATCGACCCACCGGGACTCCTGGTCATCTGCTAGCCTACATGTGTATCTTATGCGTGACTCTCTAGCTCCAATAAGCAACTGACAGAAGGCTGTAAACATCTTCCTCTTTTCTTCTGTCAGCACCATCTCTCAAGCCCTTCACCCCCAGTCCTCCTTTCTCCAGGATACAGATGAATCTCTTCAGGTTCATCACACACTGTCCTCCTCTACCCCCAGCATCACCCACTGCCCACTGCTGGCAACTGTGCCAGTCAGCACACAGCGTCAACTCGCGTGTGGCTGCCGTTCTACAGTGTCTGAATCACCTGACACACTATCCTCACACCTCACAATAAATAGACCTCCAGTGTTTTTGAGAAAAGAGTTCAAGGTTAGAGAACAGGAGAGTCTACTTCCTCTTTGAACCCCGCTCTGAAAGCACCGTGGTTGTTTCACTCAATGGTCTCCTCCCTGCCTGCACCACTTTCCTATCCTGGCCAATCCTTACTCAAGTTTCTTCTCTCAGAAGCCCCTTCCATGCTCCTCCTGGCCCAGCCAGAGAGGTACCTCTGTCTGATTGTTTTGTATAGCAAATACTTATTCTACTGTTGTGTTTTTAGGTAGACTGGGCACTTCCTGGAGGCAGGACCCACATTCGCAGATAAATACCCAAGAACTGACAGCTCTCAGTAATTATGTGAAATACATCACACGAAAGGAGAGGAGAGGATGAAAGCACCCCACCCCCTTCATTGATTTAGACAACGCAGAAAAAAATATAAGCCTAGGTAGATGGGGTCATTAAAGGAGGACCAAGTCTTTCCAAACAAGTCTGCATTCTATGAAGCTTCCCAGAGAAGTGAGGTACAGCCCTCAGCACCCCTCCTAGCCCCCTGGAGCCCGACTTCAGAGCCCTTCCAGGCCTCCCCTCAGGCTTGCTGGTCAGAGTTGCACACGGTTGCTTCTTCCTGGAATCCCCACCCCTCCCAGGCTGACAGTGCCTGTAGGCAACCAGGTGGCAGTCCGGCAGACAGCTCAATGGCTTCTCTGTTGTACTCCTGGTTCCACGCCCTCCTCCAGGAAGTCTTGGACCCCCCACCCTGGGCTGGGGCATCCGGAGAGCTACCCACAAGGCCCAGAACAGGAGTGGCAGCAGAGTCACCAGCTGGGAAGGCTGGCAGGACTGGTACCCACTCTGGGCACAGAAAATCCAAGTCAGATCCCAAGCCTGCTTGCCCAGTGTTTCTGTGTTTAGAGGGGGATAAATTACTTACAGGAAAACGGTCCCTGCAGACTACATTTGGCCTACTACAATCTGTTGTCTGTGGTCCCCTGACCCCCTCGGATGTGCCCACTGCTCTACCCAGCCCTCATCACAGGCCCAACACACAGCAGATGCTGACTGTGTATTTCCTGGATGTCTAAAGAGCTTCTACTCGGACTTCTATTGAAGTGACGTGAGTGCCACCTGCCCCAGCCACTCTGACCTTTGAATGACCTAAATGACCAGTGGCCGTGGGAGGTTCAGGCTCACTGGTGAATCCACTTTTGAATAGGGATCAAAGCCTCTGGCTCAAGGGAAGATGGGGGGAACTGCCAACTAGGGCACCAGAAAGGCACCTAACTCAAGGGTGTTATATCCTCTCTTCTAGCCAGTGTGCTGCTAAAGTGCTGAAATACTTCCCATCAAGGAGGGAAGGTAGTGGCTATTCAAAGGGCCCCGTGTCACGCTGTGCTCCCTCTTCTGCCATCCTGTAAGCTGTCGCTAGGACCCTGCCACTCATCTGTTCAATCGGCAGCGGCCCTCCCCAGCAGCTGCCAGCCCTTGAATCTCCTTTCTGCCTATGCCTCTCCCAAGGCAGCTAACAGGACTACCATCTGTTTCTTCTACTACCTTCCACTCTGCAGTTGGACGGAGCAACCCCTTTCTGACCCTACCCATGGGTTCCTGGGCCAGGTGTTGGTGTTTGCAGAACAGGTACTTTGTGGATTTCAGAGTTCCCAAACTCTTATTGCATATTTCCTCCACAGCTTCAAGTTCACAGGTACCTGCAAGCCTGAGCCTTTCTCGCCGCCCCCTGCTGTAGCAGAAAGGGTAAGGAATAAATAGCAAGAAGGAGCTGTAATATTCTTAGCTGGAAGGTTGACAGGGGTGAGTGGTCAATAAATGTGAGCTCTTAGGGCTGGAGAGATGGCTCAGCAGCTAAGAGCACTGGCTGCTCTTCCAGAGGACCTGGGTTCAACTCCTAGCACCCACATGGTAGCTCACAACTACCAGAAGTTCAGTTGGGGCAATTAACCGGTGCCCTCTTCTGGTGTCCACAGGCACTGCAATGCGCAAGCCTGAGACCCAAGCAATGCTCAGTACTTTTTTTACAAGTGTTCCCAAATTTTCCTTCCCTCAGTTTTTTAGATTTATATTTTGGTCTAGGGGCTGAGGACATAGTTCAATGGCGACGAGAGCATTTGATTTGCCTAGCATGACGAGACCCACATCAGGTTCAATCTTTAGCACTAGAGAAGAAAAAAAATCACATGAGCATTGACAGTCTGATTCTGTTTGATTTAGTATTTCCCCACTATATTTAACCCTTTGTCACTGAAAACCAGTGATGTCTTCCTCAGTGTGGTTAAGAGCACAGTCCTTTACTTTCTGAGGTCAAACATCTGTCCCTGCTATTCCTACTTACGGTAATACCTTTTCCTACTGGATGTGCTTGGGAAATGCCAACAACAAAACGCAAATGGGTTATTTCCCGATTTCTAATTATAAAAGTAATGTCATACTTACAAAACGCCCAACATCACAGACAAGTGGCTGATGTCACCAACCCTTGTAAGGTCCTGGGATGTGTCATGCCTGTGTTTACTTCAAGACAGTTCTGCCAGAGGCAGGCTCCAGTACTCAGGAAATGGTGAATTAGGCACAGAGCACACCTTGCATCATCTCTGCTGGAGTCTCTCAGCGCTAGTCAGCAAATGCTGCATGAATGCCACCTCTTTGCTGGGCCCTGATGGCAGGTGCTGAGTGAGGGTCCTGGTGTGTGCACAGCCTAGAATCACACTGCTGGGTTGTTGGTGTTGCGGCTGCTAGCTGAGAAGCCCTGCAAGTGGGACTCACCATCCCTGCACTTTTGCTCTCCAGCACAACCCGGGGATAGGCTCTGTCCCATAGGGTTGCTGGAAACACTGACTGGCCCAGTATATATTAGCTACAGGAAATGGTGCCAGGCACAAGACACATGCTCAATAAATGCCAGCCACAGTATCATTAAAGACAAAGAGACCAAATTTTGGGGTCTCCTAGGAGCTCATACTGACAGACACAAAATAAGCTCTAAGAGGAGTGAGGCACCCTAAGGTGTTCTGGAGTTACCCACAAGTCCATGGTATACGGGAGTTGGGCCTCATCTTTGCTCTTATATAATGTCACGCTGGTTCTGGGATGAAGACAAGTATAATTACAGGAGACACCTGCTCTGGGTACTCAGCCTGGGTAGCTTTCTTCTCCCATCCACGAGCACAAGGGTCTCAGCTGTTCCCATTTCTCAAGAGGCAGAGTGGTCAAGGTGTTGACTAAGTTACTCACTGGCTGAGCCAGTATGGATGTCTCCTAGATGTCTGGTTCCAGACTGTGGTCCTGCAGTGTGAGGAGGAAACAGGCCAGCCCATAAGCTATCAGCAGTCACAGTCTTCAGCCATCCTTGGAGTGCCAATGACAACACAGATAACCAGCCCAGGGCTGGTCTAACTGGGCCACATCAGTCCTTCCCCTGGACTCCTCCCTTAGCCACATTTCCCCCCCTGTATCTCCAACACAGAATAAGCACAAGATAAGCTAACTAGGCTTCCATACTCTGTGAAGACATAAGAAAGCAAACTTTAAAAAAAGAAAAGAAAAGAAAACAAACAAACAAAAAAACAAAACACCTCACCCAGCACTTGGGAGGCAGAGGCAGGTGGATTTCTGGGTTCGAGGCCAGCCTGGTCTACAAAGTGAGTTCCAGGACAGCCAGGACAGCCAGGGCTACACAGAGAAACTTTGTCTTGAAAAAAAACAAAAAACAAAAACAAAACAAAAACCACCTCAAAACAAAAACAAACACACACACATGAAGCCCCAAACAAAAAAGCCAAGGAATGGGTGTCCCTCTCAGCACCCGGACCAGCATCACTTAAGGACACACCACACTCAGTGGACACTGTCTAAGAGAGGTCCTGAGTTCAGCAGCTCCACAGGAGCACCGTGATGGAATACAGACACCTCAGCCTCTTACTTCACTGTCCCCTTCCTGTTTGCTCACTGCTTGCTAAAAGGAGCTTGGATGCGCCAAGCCCACGCCATACATCTGTGGCACACACCTGTTGTAAGAAGCTCTCAATACCAGGGCTCAAAAGCTGGCTCACCAAGTAAAGGTTCTTGCCAGCAAGCCTATTTCAGTTCGATCCCTAGGACCCATTACTTGGAAGGAGTTCCTCTGACCTTCCCATGTGTGTCTGTATGCAACTATACACACAATATACACACACATTTAAAATTTAAAAGGGTTTTTCAGTATAGGGCTAGAGGGGTGGTGCCGCCGCTAAGAGCCGCACGCTCCTTTGGAAAACAATCTGAGTTTGGTTCCCAGCATCCACACTTGGTAGCTCAGAACTTCCTGTAACTACAGCTCCAGGGGATCTGACGCCCTCTCCTGGTCTTGAAGGGCACTGCATTCATATACACAAAGCCTCCCCCTCGTTTAAAATAGTTAATGAAATCTTTTTTAAAAAAAAAATACTATTTTGGGGGGCTATAAATTCCTGTAAAAATTTGAGAGCTATGAGCCTTTTCCCATATAAATGAGAAATACACACAGCGTCTGGGTGCTCAAGAGCCCTAGGGTTGCCCCCATGAGCAAAGAATAAGAGACCTGGTTTCAATGTGAGGTGCCTGTTTTATTACCCATGTCAGGTCTCGCCTTCATATTGGCCCAACAGGACACACTGCAGATGTGGTAGGCAACTCAGCCTTCATTTAATCACAGCTTCATCCCTGTTCCCTAATTAGATCATGTTTCTTTCTCCTGTTGAAGCTTAGAGAACAGTGAATGCATGAAGAGGAGGCCCAATACCCTGGACCTTCTGCCAGAGCAGAGCCTGGAAGCGGGACAGGGCCCAGCACCAGAGGGGGTTCTTTGGGGGCCATCTGGCCAGGCCCTAACTGCCGGTTGCAGGGTGTCACTCTTGCTGTTCCCACACCTGCCCTGCCAGGCCTGGCCAGATGGTCAACTCTGAGTCTTTGCCAGTTATATCAGTGGGTTTCAGAGTGGGCTGGCAGCCAGTGAGCCCAGCACAGAAAGGCTCAAGAACCCCCAGGACCTCAGGGCCTTGTCCCGATAACCATTCCCTCTTGCCTCCTCCCTCATCCTATGGCTCCTTGGCATCTCTAGCTCAGCGGGTGGGGGGAGCACTTATACCAGTCCCATCCAACCTCAGGACACTGCCCCCTCGGGTGCTCTGGAACCTCTTTCTGCCAGCCAAGGAGCTCTGCAGAAAAGAGGGGAAGCAGGTACACAGTATAGAAACCACAGCTCTGCGGGAGTGGTGGTCCAGAGGCTGCACTGTACACTCAGTAGGCCCTGCGGGTGTCTGACCACCCGGGTTTGGGGTTAAGAGCTCAGTCAGGTACCTTGTCTGGCTTCGCTTTTCCTCGGGGAATACTCTGGGATCTCTCAAATTCTGTTCCTAGATGGTTGGGAGTTGATTGATTTCTGAATAACGAGGAGCCTAGGTCAGCCCATGGGACAGCTCAGATGCTACATCCTGGATCCTTTTATCACACACACCAAAGAAAGCACAGATTGTGTGGCTCCTGGGAGAGCCTGTCGGATTTCATTCCTGCCTCCATGGCTGGCTGGCAAGAGACTCAGACACTCTTGAGCATCCCCTCCCCCACAGGTCAGAGCGGACCCAACTGAAGCACAGACCAGACAGTCTTGGCAGGAGGGGTCTGAGGGTCTGTGCACAGGGCTACTGCTCCTTCCTTCGAAAAAAAGGAAAGGAAAGCCATGCCTTGGGAAGCCCTGACCCTTAAGCCACCCTGTTAATGGATACGCACCATTTCAGGACACTGGGTCAGACACTTTGGAGACAGAGAACTGACCAAAAAAAAAAAAAAAAAAAAGGATGTTTTCCTGGAGGAGCCCACAGTGTGGTGGGCAGCCTGTTAGGTCATTCTAAGCCACTACAGGAAGGAAAATAGCCAAGGACAGCTTAGACCATGGGCCAACAGCCAGTGGCCAGGGAGGAGGAGACTGGTCCACGGGGAGGACAGGGCCATACCACCGTCTCACCATAACACCAGGGCAATTAGGAAGGAGACTGCAGGCAGCCTGGGAGAAGTGCCCTTGGACCTCCCTCTTCAGCTTAAGCATGATGAGCCGGCATGGTCAGCCATGCTCTATGGCAAGAACCATGGGGGAAATGATTCACACATCTGGGGCTCTTGTTCTGACCCCAACACACCTCTTATCCAGCAAGCCTACCAGGACAGCAATCTTTTGGCGGAAAAAGCCCAATTCTGAAACCTGAGGATTCAGACATTAACTGCTCTCTAATCAGATAAAGATCTCTACTGAGGAGAGATGAGCAAGCCCTGGAGGAATGAGTTCTCAGACATGAGGAAGGCAACAGAGCTGGGGTAGCTCCTACCTCCCATTCAGGGAGACTAAGGATGGCTTTCAGCTGTTTATCATCCAGGACAGGATAAAACTGGAATTAAGAAGGAAGGTAGATGTCCTGAGAGACAAACTATTGGGAGTCTTCCTCCAGGGCCTGCAGATCCAGTCTCTCTCAGAATGGACTGAGAAAGAGGAAAGCCTAGAGAGAGGAGATAATGAATGAACCCCATCACTCGGCCTTAACTGGGCAACAGGTCCTGACCACCGAGTGTCCTCATACTTGGGGGAACACTGGAAGGAGTGCGCCTGTACCCCAGGGGTGAATTTCTTCAGGAAGAGCTGGACATTGCCCATCTTGGCATCCGGAGTACAACAGTCCCCCCCCCCCCCTAATCCCACTGGGAAAGGCAAAGGCCAGCGCTCGCTGTGTTCACGGAAGAATCTTAGTTTTCAGCCCCTTTCTGGGCTTCAGACCTGCAAAGATGCCTGGACTCCAGGACCGGGTGGGAGGTGGGAGGAAGGAGAAGGGGAAGAGGAGGGGGAGAGAAAAGCTTTGTGGAGGGAAGAGTCAAGAGATCAAAGGGCAGAGGAGCTGCTGCTCCGGAGAGGGCACAAAGGCCATAAACCGGCAAAGGGAAGGGAGGGGTGCTTCTCCATGCCCGTTAGAAAAAAGGTTCCAGGATCAGGGTTGGACGGGTTGCAAAGCTGAGGACAGAGCCATTGAGGGAGGTCGTCCCTAGTCCTCGGGCCCTAACAGGAAACAGGGCAGAGTTTGGGGACTCAGATTAGTCGGTGGAGAAGCTAACAAAGGGGTTAAAATTTGAGCCCCCGTGTCAGGGACTAAGCTTATGTCAACTAGAAATACTGACTGCGAAAGGCTGAGTCCCAGCCAAGCCACCTTTGTCCCTCCCTAAATCTCCAGACCTCAGACCACCACCCCTCCTGGACACCCACGCCCGGCGCAGCACTCACCCTGTCGCTGCTGGCAGGGGGTCCGGAGTCCGGAGGGGGTGCTGGGGGGCCGGGGGTCTCGACCCGAATGAGGCGGTGCGGGGGTGAGCCGTGGCGCGGGGGCGGAGTGGGGCCAGGGACCGCAGGGGTGGAAAGGGCGGCGGACGCGGACGGGCCCCCGGAGTAGGGGTCCTCGAAGTCGCGGTCTCGCTGCAGCCGGTAGGCGGCCAGGATGTCCGGGGGCGGCGCAGGGGGCGCGGCCGGGCAGGGAGCTGGGGGGCGGTAGTCGGGCTCTGGGGGGGCGGGTTTGGCGCCCCCTCCACCGCCGCCCCCGCGAAAGCCCAGGTGCTCCCGCAGCCACTTTGCGACTCCACCGCTGCCGCCCCCTCCCGGGCCGGTCCCCGCACCCCCAGCCCCGCGGCGGGATCCCCCAGGGCCGCCCCCCGCGCTGCCCTGCGCCCTCGGCCCCGGGCCGGAGCCCGTAGGAGGAGCTCCGCTCAGTAGCATGGGGCCCTCCCAACTGAGCGAGCAGACCGCGGGCGGCGGGGGCGGGGCGAGAGGGGGCGGAGCTGCGCCGGCGGGAGGGGCGGGGCTCGTCGTCAGTGACACGAGGGGAGGAGCCCGCTGCCTAACGGGGACCCGAGGACTCTGAGAGGAGTAGATGGGATGCGGGAAGCAACTGCGCCGAGGGTGAGTCCTCCACATGTCGTTACCCGTGCTCCTGTGGGGCGCTCTCTAGTCCCATCTGCTCTTTGCACCTCCCAGTTTGTGTCAGACGCGGGAAGATGAGTCCCCAGGCACATCCTGCTCATCCTGATTCCTTTCCCCCAAACCCAAAGACCCAAACATTTTCGAAGACGCTGCTCTTCAGATGCGCCTATTACTGCCCTCACCTTGGGAGTACCGCCTACCTCTTCCTATCCCTTAACTCACACCCAAACCTAGGTTGCCTTTCTATCCAGGCAAACTTCTCACGTGGCATGCAATCAGTTCTCCAGAGACACCCATTGCTCCGATGTTTCCACACCCAACCGCCAGCTTCAAATGCTTACAACCCTCGCACAAACAATCCCCATCCACGCTTACACCGGCCCCCAGCAGGCCCACGCAGCCCTCACAGCTGCCCTGCTTTCTTGTGGAAATCCCTCAAGCTCCACCCTGGGTTTGTCAATCTGTCTGTGACAGAATAGAAACAGACAGATCAATAAATCAAGCGAGAAACAGGTCTAATGTTGTCAATCACCAGCCCCTTACCTTCTCAGGGCTCCGATGATGATGCCTAAGAGCCTGGAATTTTGTCTTAGAAAGGAAGCAGGTTCACCAGAAGTATTGTAGCCCTGAAGGCCAGCATCTCTCCCTCTCCCTCCTCCCCCTTCCTCCCCCTCCCTCCTCCCCTCCCTCTCCCCTCCTTCTCCCCTCACTTCATGGGGTATAATAGAGAAACTAAGAGGTTTACATTCCAGAATATACAGTTTAAAATACTAACTACTGATGCAACGGTGAGCATAGAGATGACAGGTTCCTGAGGATATTGTAGCTAACCCACAGGAGAAGGTCTCCTCACTCACCCAATGGGAGGGGATGGGAAAGGCAATGGACTGCCAACTCCTGGGCCAAGACCACGCCCTTGTCCTATCTTAGAAAGGGTGATAGGGGTTGTTGTCATGCAAATTAAGGGTGATGAGCGATCTGAGCACAGCCCTTGCTCTGTAGTCACCTTGCAGTCAGGCCTCCGCTCAGACTCATGGCAATCCTGTTGCTCAAGCTTTCCCAAGGCAAGTTCTGAGGTTGCAGGTGTGCGCCACCACACTACTGGTATTTGCTTAAAAAATATAAAGTGATTCTGGTGGTGGTGATGGTGGTGGTGGTGGTGGTTTGAATGAGAATGGTCCCCATACGTTTGTTAAGGATTGAGAGGTGTAGCCTGGTTGGAGGAAGTGTGGCTTTGTTGGAGTCACCGAGGGTGGTCTTTGAGGTTTCAAAAGCCCATTACAGGCCTAGTCTCCACCCACCTCCTCTCTACTTGATGCTTGTGGATCGTGATGTAAAGCTCTGAGCTACTTATTTTTCCAGCAACATGCCTGCCTGCCCGCCCGCCTGCCACCCTGCTCTCTGCCATGAAGGTAATGGACTAACCCTCTGAAACTATAAGCAAGTCCGACATTGAATTCTTTCCTTCTATAAGTTGCCTTGGTCTTGATGTCTCCTTATAGCAATAAAGCAGTGACTGACACATGATATACACCCATAATCCTAGTAATTGGGAAGTTGAAGCCACAGGATCAGGAGTTCAAGGACAATGTCTTGTTGAGTTTGAGGCCAGCCTGGGCTGCCTGAATTTTTGTCTCACAAAACAAAAACAAACCTGCAATTGCTGAGCCTGGTGGTACACCACTTCAATCCTAGCATTTTGAAGGCAGAGGCAGGAGACAAAACACTAAATGCAGTGGATATGCCTATAATCTAGCTCTCAGAGGCTATAGCAGGAGTCCCTTAATGAATTCCAATTCATCTTGGGAGTGTCTCTCAGAAACCAAAAAAGTGGGAGCTGAAGAGATGACTTAAGAGCACTTAAATGCTCTTCCAGAGGACTGACTTTGGTCCTAGCACCCACGGCAGGCAAGTCCAGCTCCAGGAGCTCCTATACCTTCTAGCTTCTGTGGAATCTTGTGTATATGTGCATGCACACGTATGCACACACACACGCACACACACACAGAGGCAAAAATACCTGCACACATAAAAATAAATAGTTTTAAAAGTTATTTTAATATAGGCTTAAAGATAAATGCTGAGAGAAAAAGAAGCTTCCAGTAGAAAAGATACACCCAAAAGCGTGAGTGTAGGCTTTAAAGTGCTGAAGAAGCAGGACGTCTCCAAGTGTGGGTCCAGGCTGTGGAAGACTCCTCGAGAGTCGTGCTCACTGCTTTTTATGTTTTTGTCTGTTTTTTCGTTTTTTTTTTTTGTTTTGTTTTTTTACAATAATCATATATAGGATTTTAGAGGGTTTTGAAGTTATGACATTCAAAGAGTTGCTAAGAGACCCAAATGAGACCACAAGGTGCTTCCTTAGGGGTCCCCAATAAGGCTATAATTGATAAGGTAAAAGTGTAGCTCACTAGGACACAGGGATGTAGGGTAACTCTACTATAGCAAAGCTAGCGGTCCTGAATGAGAGCCTACCCAAGGCCATATGCATCCAGAACTTAAGCCTGCTATTACTTCAGCATAAAATGTCTATGAATGACCAGGAGCATACAAAGGCAGGCAGGCAGAGCAGCTTTTCTGTTGGAATTTTTTAACATAAAAAAAAAAGTGTGTGTGTGTGTGTGTGTCTAGGTTAGAGTTGCTTCTCTCCTTCCACAATTCTACCCGGAACTGAACTTAGACTGTTATTGCCTCGGTGGTAGGAACTTTTAGAAGCTTCAATCAGACTCTGGAGTGAGGAAAATCTTCTGTTTTCCTATGCCGTCATATTTCTCAGTTTTTCTATACTCCCTCGAGATTTGGGTAGATGAAATGAAGAGTAAAGTGCCATTCCGATCCAGGAGGCATCAGAGAGCCAAGCAAAGGAATAGAGGTGGAGCCCAGCATGGTATGCAGACAGTAGTCACAGGGGTGAGGGGTGGCTCAGCAGCTAAGAACACCTGTTGCTTTCACAGAAGACCTGGATTCAATTCTCAGTAAGCACATGGCAGCTCACAGCTGCCTATAAACTCCAGTTCCAGGAGATCTGGTATTCTCTTCTGGCCTCTGAGGGCTCCTGCACACACATGGTGCACATATACTCAGGCACACATAGACATCCATGTAAAATAGATACATTAAACCATTTCTCAACCTGACTGTGACAGCTCTCACGTACCTTTGATCACAACATTCTAGAAGCAGAGGCAGGCAGATGTCTGAGTTTGAAGCCAGCCTGGATGAGCCTCAGACCAGCCAAAGCTACACAGGGAGATCCTATTAAAACAAAACAACAACAACAACTACTACTACTACTACTACTACTACTACTACTACTACTACTACTATTTTCAGGGGCTGAAGAGATGGTGTCGTAGTTAAGGCCACCAGCTACTCTCCAGAGACCCTGGGTTCAGATCCCAGTGCCCACACAGAAGCTTTTGACTCTTTGTGACTCTAGTTCCAGAGGACCTCATACCCTCTTCTGGCCTTGACAGGTACCAGGCATGCACATGGGGCACAGACATACATGCAAGTGAGAGACCCATATACATTTAAAAATAGAACAAAACACCACTTTTCAGGTTCTGCAGTTAAGAGCATCTGCTGCTCTTTCAAGAGAACTGAGTTTGACTCTCAAAACCCATGTCAGGAGGCTCACAGCTACGTGTAACTCTAGCTCCAGGGCCTCGGACACTGTCTTCTGGCCTCCGTAGGTAATTGCCTGCCTCTCTCTCTCTGTCTCTCTCTCTCAACAAGTAAATGAATTTAAAAAAAAAACCTTTAAAAAATCTCTGTGTGCTATATAACCTATTCTCATCATTATATCATAATTCCTTTGATGCCCAAATTCTCCCAACTTGGCCAATGGGAGAGACCCTTCCTGAGAGGTGCCTCTATACTTTTTACTTGACCTCAGCGATCTTTTCTCTTCTCTTTCTCAGATATACTTTGTTATTCATTAAGACTGAGACTGAGTTCCATTTGTACCAACTTAAAAAAATACATATGGGTAGGTGTGTTGCTTGCTTGTGCGTCTATGTACCACTTGTGTGCAAGAAGAGGGCGTTGGATCTTGTTACGGATGGTTGTGGACCATTGTGTAGTCCACACAATGCTGAGGATGGAACCCAGGCCACTCTTAGTCACAGAACCTCTCTTCCTCATTGTACCATTTTCTGTTTGGCCTGCATAGTTTTGGTTAAATCGCGGTTTAAAAAAATTAAATCAACTTCCAGTGTTTTAAATTATGAGACATCTTGCACAAAACTCCAAGTTCCTGTCATCTCCTAAAACACCAGAAAGTCTGGCACACTGGGCTTAGATTCTCATCAAGAACAAGTGTCAGAAGATGACACTAGGGTGACTTCAAATGAAGTCAAATTGTCAGAGAAGGTCTTAGGATTTCATCGGAGCTCCAAACTTTTACCACTGACTTTCGCTCCTTTTCTTACTGTCTTGTCCCATTGAAGGCTGAGAAAAAAATGAAAGGCAAAGAGGAAGGGATCAAAGAGAAGGAGAGAAAGAGGAAAGGACTTTGTGTGACTGGAAAAACGGGAGGGCACTCTTTTCTCTTATTGTAGAACCGTAGAATCTCTCTCTAATATGAAAATAATATAAATCTTGCAATCACAAAGCAAACCTTGCAACTCATTTATAGACTATAAGAAATCTCCTGAAGTCAGGCACTTATGTGTATCTGTAATCTCAACTGCTTTAGAAGTTCAAGGACTGGGATTGAGGCAACCTAGATGTGAGACAAAGCAAGATTCCGGGGGAGGCGGAAGCCAAAGCCCCAAAGCGCCTGTTCAAATATTCATTTTGGAGCTAGGTGTGGTAGTATACTGCTGCAATCTCTGTACTCAGGAGGTTGGGGCAGGGGAATCCCAAGGTAACTTTGACAGGCAAGTGAGTTCAAGGCCAGCCTCAGCTACATGAGACTGCCTCAAAAAAACCAAACCAAACCAAACCAAAAATAAACACCCCCCCCCAAAAACCCCCCAAATTAGGTGGAGCTGCGTGTTTGGAGCACAATCATGGTCAAGATTTAGTCAGTACATCCGAATGGTGGTGCACAGCTGTAAACACAGCACTTTTGGCCTTCCTGGGTATGATGTGTGTGTGTGTGTGTATGTATGTATGTATGTATGTATGTATGTATGTATATGCAAAATTCTAATGCAAATAAAGCAAAATAAATATTTTTAAAAGATCTTAAAAACAAAACCAAAAGCCTAAAACAATGAAAGCAATAAAAACAAAAGCCAGAGTAAAACCCGCAATAAAAAGGACTCAGTGAGTCCTGCCTGCATTGCACTTGTGTTTTTTTGTTTGTTTGTTTTTGTTTTTTAACTTTAGTGGCTTTGCTTCAATTATATCTTTCTTGGCAATAAGAGATGAGAATGGAGGGCTGTCAAGTAGACTGTCAAGACAATTTTCTCGTCTAGTCTCCAAATTTGGGTCTTAATGGATCATCGCTTTCTTCTGTTTTACCACACTAAACTGTCCCCAACTCGCAATAGATGGGCAGGAGGGACGGGAGGCGAGAGATGCAAGGAAGACAGGCCTCGAGATGGATGGAGATTCCCTCAGTGTGAGTACTTTTACCCACTTATATAAATCTGTCACCTGCCTCGTATTCTGTTCTCATATCATAATTTTTTGGGAGTTGGAGGTGTCGGTATGTTATGTAAGAGGAGGAATATCTTCACACGTATGGATACATAAGTATTTGTTGCACTAGGACTATCATGGCAAGATAATGGCACTGGAAAATGGCAATAATTGGTGGATGACGTGAAGAATGAGAAGAAACCTTTCTGTTAGACTTGGTCACACGCAGTCTGTAATTACAAACGAACGACCCGATTTTTAAAATTAAAAACGGAGGTGCGGGAAATCTCTACAAGGGCACAGGGACGCTGTTTTCGGTCGTGTTGAATGGCTTAGATAACGGTTTTTCAGAAGGAAGGGATTAGAAACTGTTCGATCTGAAGCCGTAGTTAGAGCGTTAAAGAATTCTTAGATGCGCGATCGTTAGAGTAGCTCAATTTTCAAAGTAAGAGGGAAAAAAAAAAAAAAAAACAAACCAAACCAGTGAATCTTGTAAAAAACATGGAAATTAAAAAAAAAAAAAAAAAAAAAAAGACTGGATCCCCTTGCCGTGCCATTGTTGCCACAATGCCGTGACTCGGATTCGAACCGAGGTTGCTGCGGCCACAACGCAGAGTACTAACCACTATACGATCACGGCGAGCTACCAGGGACCTGTAATATTGCTCTTCTGAATATGCTCTTCAATACTCATAGGCCTTCCCACTTCCTGCGTCACTAAATGACCCGTGTGCTGGGCGGGACTCCAACCTAGCAGAGCCTGCGATGCGCAGGCGCATTGAATTCTCGCCGCTAACTAGGCTTCACTTTGGTTCGGTAATCTGGGGCTTGCGAGAGATGTTGGAGGTGGCCGGAGACCTCCTGAGCATCCGGGGACCCGAGGTGACTGTCTTGGGGAAGCCGGTCTCCGGGGCCTGGACCCTTACCAGTGGACTCTGCAGAGTTCTCCTGCCTGCAGGGCCGTTCCCCAGTGGGTCTCCTGGCTGCAGATCCACCCCGCACCCTATATCAGCGACCGATGAGGACCTTTGCTGAGAGTGCGGCGGATGCCCTCGGTACTGAGTTAGCAGTTTGGACAGAACTCTATTGAATGCCGGTCAGCTTCGGCTTTCCGCCCCCATGACTTCTCTCTTCCTTGCAGCCTCTCCCACTTATCCCACATTTAGGATGGCTAAATCCTCTCTCCTTGATGCTCCCGCTCGGCTTTGCGCCCACTTCTGACCCCATTGGGCGGCAACTGGGACTCGGTCCGGTTTTCTTCTTGTCCATCAGCGCTCCCACCCACACGGCGCCTAGCCTGTGACGGCTTCCACAGAGAGGCAGTGATATTTGCTAAACCAAGAAGGTGCCAGTGGTTTCTCACAAGTGAGTTCAAAGTGGCCACTTTTTACTCTCCTCTGCAGAGCCACCAGAGATCTCGCAAAACACCAGCTAAATCCTTTCACTATTTCACGTCCCAGACTGCAGGACATCCGCCTGCTTTTCCCTCACGCGGCTTTCAGTGTCGTTTCCCGCCCCCAGCGACTGGCGCCCATTCACTCAACAGGTTCTTGAGGTTCTAGCTGTCAGCCGAGCCAGGCCCTAGAGCGCTGTGGGAGCGGGCAGGTCCTAAAAATGACCCAGGGAGAACACTTAGGAGAGGAATCACGACAGACAGAGCCTTTTAATGACTGTGTTCAACCCTTTGTACATTAAATTGCTGTTTGACAGATTCCCATTCTCCTTGTAAAAGCTATCTCAAATGTCACACCCTCTGCGGAGCTGCTGCTGCTTCTTCTTCTTCTTCTTCTTCTTCTTCTTCTTCTTCTTCTTCTTCTTCTTCTTCTTCTTCTTCTTCTTCTTCTTCTTCTTCTTCTTTTCTTCTTCTTCTTCTTCTTCTTCTTCTTCTTCTTCTTCTTCTTCTTCTTCTTCTTCTTCTTCTTCTTCTTCTTCCTTCTTCTTCTTCTTCTTCTTCTTCTTCTTCTTCTTCTTCTTCTTCTTCTTCTTCTTCTTCTTCTTCTTCTTCTTTCTTCTTCTTCTTCTTCTTCTTCTTCTTCTTCTTCTTCTTCTTCTTCTTCTTCTTCTTCTTCTTCTTCTTCTTCTTCTTCTTTTTTTAAATCACTTCGGCGTCTACGTTACTGCTTTGATGGAAATTTGTAAAAAGTATGTATAGGAGACTAAGAAAAACCAACGTATTTTTACAATATATATTGAAAACAGTTAGATATATACATTGCATTTTTCTGGCTGACGCAATTCTCTGTACTTCGGGTGCAAACACCATCCCTCTAACATACTGGAAGCTTTTGTGCGCCTGCAGTTTAATTTAGCCCGCGCTGGTATAAAACCCTAATTCTCAACAGGCAGTTTGAGATTAATTTTCTAGAATGTTAGCTAAGTATTAAAATCGAACAGAAGAATAAAATACAGCTCCCTTGCCGTGCCATTGTTGCCACAATGCCGTGACTCGGATTCGAACCGAGGTTGCTGCGGCCACAACGCAGAGTACTAACCACTATACGATCACGGCGAGCTACCGGGAACTTAAGGTCAGGACTCCTTCCTTGGTCTCTTCTGTGTTGGATGCCCCGCCCCTTTTGACGTCATCGGGTTGCTGGCATTTGTTTCTGCCTATCAACGGCGGGACTTATGAGTGTGCGCAGGCGCTTTGGTTTCCCTGGCTAGATCTGTGCGCTAGCGTAAAGAAGCCCTCCGCTTCGCAGCAGTGGTAACAGCGGCCGACTGGGCCTCTTTTTTTCCTTGTTTTTTTTATTTAATTTTTAATTTTAATTTTGAGTCTGTGTCTGATTCGGGACAGGCTGGCCTCTAACGTCCCGAGTTTTAGGTTCCTAGGCGCCACCACGCTGGGCTTGCCAAGCATTTTCATGGCTGTCTTTTTGTGGTGCGTTTCCAAGCCAAATAGAAACTCAAGAAGACTGTGGTCAATCGTTGTGGTTCGCTGGGGCCCCCCCAGTACATCAGCATAGGGATGGCAGGGGATGGATCGTCCCTGTCTCAAGAGTCGCACTGGTTACACAGCACAGTGTGGCGTTCCGGTAGCTCGCCGTGATCGTATAGTGGTTAGTACTCTGCGTTGTGGCCGCAGCAACCTCGGTTCGAATCCGAGTCACGGCATTGTGGCAACAATGGTACGGCAAGGGCGCCTTTTTAGTGAAGGCGTTGTAATGCCCGGGCTAATTCTCCTATGTCCCTGTTGCTCATGATGAAGGCATTATAATGCGTGGTTAATTCTCAAAAACACTATACTATGTCACGAGCGACTGACTTTACAGCTTGTTGGTTTAGTCACCTTACTTTTGTTAATATCTCTGCGTGGTACTTTCTATTTTCCTAATTCAACGGTTAATCACATTTTAGTCTTTTAAAAACCTTACAAGACTTAAGAGTTCATCACGGAGGGCATAGGAATTATAGGAACAATGCGAAAATTAGGGGTTAGAATTAAAATTAGGGTTAGGTAGGAAAACAAACCGAACCTTTTTTGGTTCAGATCATATGACAAATGAAAGATACTACCACACTGAAGGGACTAGTTTTTTGTGGTCACTGTGGCGTGCTAAGATAGCCTCGTGGGTGCTGGTGTTTTTCTCCTCTTCCCAGTCTACCTCACATTAAAGCAAATTATCACGTTGTTTTGTGTGCTCTTAAAAAAAACCCTCAAGCTCCACAAATTCGGGTCTATTATTCGGCATTAGGCCAAATGGAAGTGAATTTTCCACCTAGCTCTTGAATGCTTACTTGATGGTGGCTGTGTGGTTGTCAAGAAAGGACCCAGAGAAGAATGAAGTTCTCCAGCTCCTCCTAGGGGCTCTGGGATGGCAAAGCAAGTCAGGAAACATTCCTGGGAAAGATAGGTGTTGTAATGTCTTTCACCCATAATCCATCAGAACAGCTTACTGAACAGTGTAGAAAATCAAGACTTCATTGCAGCCCCACCCCCTAAGTCCCTAAACAAACAAAAGACAACAAAAACCACCCTCGCAGGCTGTAATTTCCCTGGGTCTCCTGGCATTTTAGGAGATTTGGTGAGTTTAAAGCCACATAACAGGACAGCTTGCGCCTTACAAGTGTTGCTGAACAAAATATAGTAGGTGAATGTGAAAACCCATTGGGCTTTGTGTGAACAGTCATGTATCTAGGCAGTATCACCAAACCCAGCAGACTAGTCACCAGGACTGTGGCAGCTGTTCCTGGGCTGGCCTTGCTAGCCCTGTTCCCATGAGCTGCACCCACACCAGGGCTTGGGAGAGATGCAAGCATTCCCTCCTGAGGGAGACATAAACCAGGTCGACCTCCCTCTCTAAGGTCCCAGTAACAAAGAAAGTACAGTTCTGTCAGAGGTCCCTCAGGAACTAGAAGGTTGTTGGGTTTATTTATAGAGTCTGAGTGAGGGGTTACTGACAGGTGACCATAAAGTGGCCACATTAGAAAGTCTTCACCCAGCAAGATGACTTCTTCCTGAAGTCACATAGAGGGAGTCCCCTTCAGTCAACCTCCCCCAGCATGTAAACTGTCTCTGGAGACCCGAGGTCACATGAAATTAGAGCAGAATGGCATGCAGGTGCCCAGGAAGAGTGACTGGGGTCTTAGGGAGAGTCCTGTGACCAACAGCAACCATCCACTGGCTCAGTCATGATGGCTGCTTCCAACCAGGCACAACTGACCTGGTCAAGACAGTTGCTCTTTTGCTTGGATGACGAAGGAGGAAGGAACAGTCACTCTGATATTATTTAGGGTGCAGCAAGCGGTCCATTTTATGTGTTAATTAAGTCAAAGGCAGGAAAAGTTTGAAAGTGAAGCAAAGCCAAGGTTTATTCAAAGTGGACAATTTCATAGAGTTAAAAAAGAAAAGGAAAGGAAAGGAAAGGAAAGGAAAGGAAAGGAAAGGAAAGGAAAGGAAAGGAAAGGAAAGGAAAGGAAAGGAAAGGAAAGGAAAGTTCCTCCGGGCAGGCAACTTGTCAATCTAGCAGCCCAGAGGAGGAGAATGTCGAGAGAAAGAGTGAAAGGGAAAAGCCATTTAAGTAAAGCCAGAAAGGAAGGGTGCATCAGAGAAAGAGTAAGGAAGCCCAGTTACTATAGTGGAAAAGCACATATAGGCTCTGGAAGCAGAGAAATAGCCAAGAAAGAACCAAAAGGAAATATTTACAGCTTTTAAAACCAGGACTCATTAAGGTGGGCAGACCCAGCAGGATCTCATAGCAGCTTGTAGGAACTGTACCAGGAACAGACATTCCGGGAAGCCAAAGTATAGCATTTTGTTAAAGAGATAATTGTTCCATTTGTCTCTTTAGCATGGTTTAAGGTGAGCCTTCCTAGGGGTGGTCCCTTGGCAAGATGATTGACAAACTGTCTTAGCTTCTGGGTAGCTGGAGTTGTTAGATCTCCATTCACGTGAGAGCTTTCATCCTGTTGACAGAACTAGGCTGTTCTGTTGCTGTGTCAACTCTCTACGAACACAGTAAAACAGTCAAGAAAACACAGCTCAGAAACACCTGGTATCTGAGATACCCCACTGGTCACCCATATCTACGGCCAAGAATGCAGAGGAAGCTAAGGAAATGTAGCATGACCCAGATGCTGCAGGGTCTGGCAGTGGGGTTGGGTGGGGTGGAGTGCAGGAGGATGCTCAGGTTGACAGCTGCCCTTCTGGACAGGAATATTGTCACTCTGGAGATGGGACAACCTAGCCTCTACTAAGGAACTCTGCTTGTTTTCCTTGCTCTGATTTCTGGGCGTCAGATCAGGCTGATCTAGTGACTTGCCTGCCCATTAGACTTGCCTTCAGGGAAGAGGGACCATTGCTGTTGACAAGCCCCTGAGTTCTTGGCTTGGCTTGTACACCTTACTGTGTTGTTTTCTGTTCAGACTCCTGGGCAAGATTGGTGGGATTCATTTCTTCTGCTTATCTGGGCTGATGAGGCTTCTGGGCTGGCAATGGTGAGAGCCAGAGCCCCCGAGAGCCTGGCCTGGGATGACGTCACCATGACCCAGTTGGCACACTCAGCGGCCAATCGACACCCTCCTTCCCTGCTCTCACCTTAAAACTGTTTTGTTTTGTTCGCTTTTGTTTGTGTTTTATGCTATAAATGTTGTCACTAGACACCACCTTTTCTAGGTTGGAGTGCCCGTAAAGAAGCAGGCGGTGTTAAGAGTTCCTTCAGCGGACATCCCAGCTCCAGCAGTCTCCATTTTGGTTAGATTTCTCCAGGTTTCCCATCAGCTCTTAACTTTTTTTTTTCCAGCAGCGACCTTTAACTCCACTAGGAGGCGCTCTATCCCAAGCGGTTGACTTGGGAAGCAGAAACTAGGGGAGTCAATTAATTTGGGAGACACATCTGACCTAGTTGAGGCATCCCTCTGGCTTCTCCAGAAGTTCCACACTCAAGTTCTTCCTCTCCACTCCCTTTTCTTCTTCCCCTCCGTCCATCATTCATCAAACAAGACTCATTTTGCTCTTAAAATACTGAGTATGGAGGACTACAAAGCTGCGGACGAAGCATTTGGTCCAGAGTGGTTGATTTTCCAGCTGCATTTGTCACCTGACATAAGCTCAGGTCAAGGGCACACACGCCCGCGTCAGCTGGTCTCTTGTTTCTAGATCTTTCCACACTCATAAGAGGGCTCGAGGAGTTCCTGTGGGACTTGACTCCTGTCCCAAGACCTGAAACTTTTTCCTGAGTCCGGAAGATAGATAGCAGGGAGTGGTTTCCAGACATTATTCTAGAAGTGACCAATTGGAAGAAGCTTTCTGTCATAGAGTAAGTAAAAGGTCAATGTGGTAAAACGACATTAAGATTTCATGTCTCTCCAGTCAGAATGGCGGCTCTCAGGATCATTAATGACAACCATTGCTGGTGTGTGTGACACGAGGGGAGCTCCTACACACTGTTGTGGGGTTTGTAGATAGTGCAGCCACTTTGTAAAGCAGACACCTGGAAGTGTCTCAGAGGACGACAACCTGGACTGCCACATGACCCAGCGACACCACTCCTGGGCGCACACCCAGTGGGTTTCACATCCTACCACAGATGTGTGCAAATCCATGCTTGGTGCAATAGCCAGGAAATGGAATCAACTGAGATGTCGGTCCACAGATGGATGGTTGAGAAAACGGTGCCTCTGATACATACATATCCCACTGATACTAGTGGGAGCACTAGTCAGCTCTGAAGAAAAACAAAATAATGAAATTTGCAGCAACTGCAAGAACCTGTACAGAGTAAGGGAACTCAGGTCCCAAAGGACAAAGTCACATGCTCTCTCGTATTTGTGGATCCTAGCGTCAAGTCTTTTGTGTGTTTAACCTGGAGCACAGTGGAAGCCAGGAAGGGGCATTTGGGGGGCACATTAGGGGAGGGTGGTAAATTATAGGTAAATGAAAGGAGAGAGGCAGAAAGTAGATGGTACAAAGGGTCAGGGAGCTGGGGCCTGGGCAGCTAAGCGCTGTGGAAGTCTGCTACCTCACAGTCGAAACATAGAGGGCTAGCGGAAAATGTGTGGGAGGAAATGAGGGCTGAGGGTTAAGTGGGGATGGTGCAGGCTCTCATGAGAGGAGGGGAGAGTGAGTGGGTTAACCAGCGCTAAGGGTGTGTACAAAGCCTAATGGAAAGCCACTAAGTTAGTACTCTAATTTCAAAATAGGACTTCAAAAACAATTTTAACAGAATTATCCTGCATGGGTGGACAATGACAATCTCAGACTACATGGGTTATTACATGAAAATTGCAAAGTATGGGAGTTACTGGTCAGAGATGCCCTAGAGGTCTCCAACCCCAACTTCTGCATTGGCCTTGCTTAGCTGCCATGGTGAGACTATACACTAAGACCCTGTTGCTGAAGTGTGTGGTCCCTTTGGCTACAGAACATAGAAAACAACCAATCTCACACTGTGGTAGTTTGTATATGCTTGGCATATACAAGGGAATGGCACTACTAGAAGGTGTGGCCTTGTTGGAGGAAATACGTCAACTGTCAATGTGGCAGTGGACTTTGAGACCTTCCTCCCAGTCACTTGGGAACCAGTCATCTGTTTCTCTTTGGAAGAAGATGTAGAACTCTCAGCTCCTCTAGCACCTTGCCTGCCTGGATGCTGCCATGCTTCCCACCATGATGATAATGGACTGAACTTCAGAATCAGTAAGCCAGCCCCAATTAAATGTTGTCCTTATAAGAGTTGCCTTGGCCATGGTGTCTCTTCAGAGCAATGGAAACCCTAACTAAGATACAAATCTACCTGGAGACTTCCTCTCTGCTGGCCATCTTACAGAGGGCCAGAGGGTACTATGCAGACTACAGAGGAGAAAGATATCAGTGGTCTTTCTTACCTGGTGCTTGGCCTTCCATACACAGGCCTGCCAGGCAAGAGGTGCCACGAGGTGCACAAATGTTACAGAGTGATAACCAGTGTCTGATTGGGTTGAGGCCTGCTCCACAGGAGGCACTCTGATGCCTTATAATGTAATCTTGGTCAAAAGCTCGTGCCTGGGAGGCCGCAGGCTCTAGGATAGAACCGGCTGTTGTTATTTTCCTGAATAGTCTTGCCAAATTGTCTCCTAAGTATTGATGTAGATGTTGTCACTCTTAACCTTAGCCAGAGAAGATTCTTTCTTCAGGAGGGAGCAGCCAGTGCAGAGCTTCTTAGTCAAAGTGTTGAGAACAAAAGGCCCGATGTGCAGCCTTAGACAGGATAGCATTATAACCCTGCTGAGGCTCAGGGGACATCTTGGAAGAGGAGATGGGGAGGATGGAGGAACTGCAGAGTGGGAGGGGTGCTGTGAAGTGCTGCCCCCAGGACAGGATGTAGCTGGCTTCCACTCTCATGAACTCAGAAGCCACAGTTACCTGCACAAAATCAAACAGCACACCTTACCACGGACAGGGCTATTGACAGGTAGCTGAGTGTCGGATCTCCTACCCTGCTGAGGAATTAATCAGATGGGCGAAGATCCTGCTGGGAGTTGTGAATTAATTTCTTTGGATGCTCAAGCTCTGAATTAAGTCATGACAGGAACAGTCACGTTGTCAATGTCTCAGGCCACCCCAGCCTTGTGGCCCTGCTGCCACTGCCCCTTAAGTGTTGGGATGACAGATCAGAAAGTTACCAAAGTGCAGCAGAGCGAGTGCCTCAGTGGGAGACAGTTCTGAGGGCTGTGGATGGAGATGGCAGTGGTCTTGTGCTGGGGCTTGCAGATGCTGGCCCTGCTGTCTCACACTCTTCCTTCTGTGAGTGCACACCCATGTTATCTCTCTGGAGATACAATTCTCATAGAAGGGCTCCTGTTGGAATACACTAGACTAGTCCCATTTTAACTTCTTTAGAGCCTTCCACATAGGCTCTGGCCTGAAGTATGAGTTTTAGGAGTTTGATATTCAAATTTTAGAGGAACATGATACAGTCCATAATGGGAAGTAATTGTAGGCTAAGTTCTCCAGTGTCGGCAGGCCTCCGTGGTGGACATGGAGTTTTTAAGCTCCTTTGATTTGTAGAATCTATTTCTTCTAGGACTGGCAAAGCAACACCATGGTTAGGAGAAAATGCCCCCTAGGCCCTGGCATTGGAACCCTTGATTCCCAGTCAGTCGTGCTGTTTGGAGAGGTTTAGGCGCTGCAGCCTACCTAGCTAGAAAGAGGAGCACAACTGGGGACTTTGAGAGTAAAGCCTACCTACCTTCGTGCTGATGCTGAGAGTGCCAGCCATCTCTGCTTTTCCCACCATGCCTGCTTCCTACTGCCATGCCCTCCTGTCACGATGCACTCCTGTCCATCTTGAACAACAGGCTCAGATAAACTCTTCTATAAGTTGTCTTGGCCATGGTGTTTTATCACAGCAGCAGAAAAGAAACTAATGCACCATTTAGACTAAGGAAAAGATACTTAACAGGGGACCTGGCAAGTTGACTCAGTGGGTGAAAATGCCTGCCACCCAAGCCTGGTGACCCGAGTTACATACCTGGAACCCACGTAAGGTGGAAAGAGAACAGACCAACTACACAAAGTTGCCCTCTGACCTCCAGATACGTGCTATGGCATGTGCCCCACTTCATTCACCATGCACACACATGATGATGATGATGGTGAGTAGTGACAATAGCAGCAATAATAAAATAAACTTAATAGAAAGAATAAATAATAAGGGCTCTTCTGGTACCTTTGAGCCCATGGAGGCCAGCTGTGGACAGAACTTGTTTAAGTCACAAGTGTCTAGAGAGTTGTGGGGCAATGGCATTTTTGTTGGTTATGAGCAGGCCTCCTCCAGAACTAAAAAGACTACTGCTTAAACTGAAAGTGTTTCTACCTGAGATGAAACCAAGCTTTGCACAGGCAAGTGATGTGCTCATGTGTACAAAGCAAAAAGCAACATAGCGTCCCCTAGCGGCAAACCAAACAGAAGCAGAGTAATTTGGGGTAAAAGAGGCGACTGGGGCCAATGGAAAGAGTGTCAAGCCTTGTGGCAAATTCCAAACATTCTTGCTCATGCCATTGGACACAGTGTCTCTATGATGCTGTACCCCTCATGTACTTATGTTTTTCTTTCTTATTTCTGGTATTTATTTATTTTTATTTAAAGGGGAGCATGAATACAGTTCCCCATATCACAGATCATGTGGCAGTGGAGAAACCATAGGTGTCAGTGCATCTCAGGAGCAAGGCATGGGCCTCACCTTGAGAAAACCACCTCGATTCGATTATGGTCTTTCTTTTGCCAGGTAAGTGTGCTCTTCTCTTTTAGATTTATCTATCTATCTATCTATCTATCTATCTATCTATCTATCTATCTATCTATCTATCTATCTATCCATCCATCCATCCTTCTATCTATCTATCTATCTATCTATCTATCTATCTATCTATCTATCTATCTATCTATCTATCTATCTATCTGTCAGAAGGCAGGACCTTCATCTCATCAGGACCACAGCCATACAGGGTAGCCTGAAACTCACCTGGCTGGTGTCAAACTTGCAGAAGCCCATGGTGCCTTGACGTCCCAAGTTGCCAGGGCTCGAGACATGCACAACCCTGTCTGGACTGCTCTAGTCTTTTAAAATCTTGGTTAAGTATGTCTATTTACTTGAGCCCCTGAATATAATTTTAAAACAATTAATTAACTTGTTTATTTCTTCATGGTGCTGGGTGTCTGAAGCAGGGTCCCAGGCATGTTAACCAAGTGCTCTACCACTGAGCTGAACTTGCAGGCCAGCCTAGAACCTAGAGCAAGAGGCAGGTGTCTCACTCTGCTCACGCTAGGGCAGCAGAACATCTCAGCTCTGCTGGCTACATCCCTAACTTACTTACAATGATCTCTTTGCTTTTATGGGTGGCTGAATCATTTCATTCAGCGGCTTAGAGGTGGGGAAGGGCTAAAGAGGTCAGGAGGAGCTGCTGTTCTCAGCAGGACAGATCTCTCTCCACTCACAGATTTCAACTGTCCCACAACTGAGGAGGACAGAAGACACAGGGGTGCTTTCTGACCTGGGGTCCTTCCAGCAAGGGCACTGATTTCAGACCGATTCTTTTTTTTTTTTTTTTTTTTTGGTTTTTCGAGACAGGGTTTCTCTGTATAGCTCTGGCTGTCCTGGAACTCACTTTGTAGATCAGGCTGGCCTCGTGTGCCACCACTGCCCAGCTAATTTAATATTTCTTATCAAAGCTTGTGTGGCTTCTGGTAAATAGAAGACTGATAGTCTTAAATATTAAAATTAAAAATAAAGATAGCTGAATATGTTGGACATGTTTGTGATCCCATCACTTGGGAGGGAGACTAGGTAGAGGGGATGATACTCAAGTTATGTGCATGCCTCTGCAACCACTACCACCACACTAGTAAAGAGCCAAGGGAAGCAAGAAGGTAGTTCATTTGAACACGACTTAGGAGCTAGTGTTTGGTCAGACTTTGGGAATCTGACCCCAAGCATTTTTACAGATTGACAAGCTTACAGCAAGATCCCAGGGAGGGGCCCTTGTGGCCTGGGGCACACAGCACCAAGGCCACAAGGTTGTTACCACATTTGCTCCCAGCCTTTTGGACAGATAACAGGTCTTATACATCTAGGAACTCCCAGAAATAGACTGGATAATGCTTTATTAACTTTGGATTTTTTCAGTGCCAATGAGGCAGGAACAACAGCTGCTAAGAGACACTGGATTATAGAAAACAAACAAACGACTGAGTTAACCAACCTGTATACTTTCTTCTCTTTCTTTTTTTAAAAAAAGATTTATTTATTATTATAAATAAGTACATGGGGGCAGCTGTCTTTAGACACACCAGAAGAGGGCATCGGATCTCACTATGGGTGGTTGTGAGTCACCATGTGGTTGCTGGGATTTGAACTCATGACCTCTGGAAGAGCAGTCAATACTCTTACCTGCTGAGCCATCTCACCAGCCCCCTGTATACTTTCAAGATGCTTTAACACCCGAATATGTGGTGGCGATGTTCAGTTCTTACTAAGACAGCCATGTTATTGAGGTAATGTGGATATGGCTTCCCTGTCATTTCTAGGCAACATAATCTTTATTGCAGACTGCCTCTGTCCTCTGGCTTTTTCAGACCCCTCTTCCACTGTTCTGTGAGTGTACAATGTGGGGGCTGTGTTATAGCTGTATCCATTAGTTCTCTGCATTTTGACCAACTGTGGCTTTCTGTATGGGTCTCCAAAGCCTTTCATGAAGGTGTTGACTTCTATGTGGGGAGGATGTAAAACCCACCCCTCACCCCCAGAGGCTCATGGGTAAGAGATCACCTTGAGTCTCATTAGAGAGACTTTGGATTTGAACTTTTTTTTTTGTTTTTTTTTGAGACAGGGTTTCTCTGTATAGCCCTGGCTGTCCTGGAACTCACTCTGTAGACCAGGCTGGCCTCAAACTCAGAAATCTGCCTGCCTCTGCCTCCCGAGTGCTGGGATTAAAGGTGTGCGCTACCATGCCCGGCCAGACAGATTCTTGAGGGCAGTTTTAGTCGAGCCAGAGATGGCTGCAGGTGTAGATGCCTGTTAAAGGCCTTGCCTAGGATGCCTGGGGTCCCAGACAGTTCTCCCAGCACTGCATAGCAGAGAGAAGGCACCATGACCAAACCAGGGAGAGGAAGTCAGAGGATGGACAGAAGGACAAAGGCAGAGGAAACTCTCAAGACTGCTGGTTTCCCATTTATCTCTGCTGTTCCCTTGAATACATATGCTGCCTCAGCCCCGACTCCTCTCCACGCTTTTATACTCGTACTCTGTCAGAAACAGAGATTTCCTGCAGTGACGTGAGGGTTGGAGTAAGGTAGGGCTACGGACACTAAAAGACCATGGCAGAGCATCACATCCTGACTTTCGAAGCTTTGGCAGGGTCAACAAGTTGTCACATCGAAAAGTTCTGGAGAACCCAGCCTGTGGACGGATTCATGGACGCTGTCTGAAGATTTAAGAGCTGGCTGATTTCAACCTCTTCCCACTATTACACAGATGTCCACTGTTTCATGGGAATATCAATTAGGCTTGTTTTGGTTGCAAGGCTGTTTGAGGAATGCTTCTCCAGGACACCTTGTGATCAGTCGTTTTCTGTAACCAGTGCTCTATAAGCTCCAGAATGGCCAGAGAGCATATTTACAACCTGCCTGTTTGAACCTGTTGACTCAGGGCAAATCCTCAGTTATCTGGGCCAGTATGAAAGATTCTACTCAACTGCAGTTGGGCACAGGCCTCATCTCTCAAAGCTCCATCTTTGTAAATCGGGATTCGAAGGGATAGAGAGAGTTACTTTGGGAAGGTTCAGCAAGACAGCCCATGCACGAGACATCATGGCCTTTGCCAGGTTCTCTTAAACCTAGTTAGTGCTCCAATGCAGAGCTCACTCTCACGGAGCCTCAGAGCCCTGGGCTGGTCCCACAGTGCACGGGGCAGCAGGCTCAGGCTCAGGCTTTGAGGCAGGCAGCATCCAGCTCGACGCCCTTGGAGCGTTTCCTCAGTCTGACACCTCACAGTGTAAGTACGCTGTGCAGCATGTCCTCCTACATTCTGTGGTGTTCCGAAGGAAAAGGAGTAATGATGACAGCAAACATTCAGGACTATTACATGCTGCTGAAAAAAAAATTGAAGTAAGAGAAATTAGAAAGTTTATAAAAAATCCAATTGGGTTAAATGAAGAAAATACATTTGACTTTTGTAACTAGGAAGGAACAAATTGATGTTCTTTTTAAAAGCATGAAATTTATAATTGTGAGACAAAGACAATATGTCTAAAAAATAATGGTCAATAAATTTGTTTAAATTAAAATGCCCCACTAATACTTCATATATTATATAACTTCTTGAGTGCAGTAGACATAAAATGTTGCCGTGAACAGCCATTTGTCTTGTGAATTGTGCAGTGGTAGTTCGGTGAGTCTTAGCCGTCACAGGGAGGTCCAGTTTGGAAAAGGGAGTGAAGCCCCGGCT